>NW_003020057.1:15894-152527 GCF_000006335.3 Candida tropicalis MYA-3404 | reverse complement strand
CACCCACCAGTTGGTGTTAAGAACCCGTCGTTTGCCAGGTGTTGTGGGAGTCAATCACCAGTAGAATCCAGTGTTGTCCATTACCCAGTGTTGTTGAAGTCACCACCCGTTGGTGTTAGAACCGTCATTACCCGGTGTTGTGGGAGTCACCACCGTTATTGTTACCAGAGTCGTTCTCATCAGGGGTAGTTCCAGTTGGTTCACCGCCATTCATTTCTGTAGTGGTGACAGTAGTTAACACAGTTACAGTTTCAGGAATACCATCAGCTCCAGTTGTAGTAACGGTGGTAAACATGGTTACAGTGCTAGGTTCTTCAACAGCATTTTCATTAGTCGAGGTCTTGACATCAGAATAATCATCCTCAGAAGAAGTATTGGCAGTTGATGAGATGACAACATCTTCAGAAGATTTAGCCGTTGAGGTAGAAGCAATAGAATCAGCAATCGTTAATCCAGTAGATGAAGCACCAGTAGTTGAAGAAGTAAGATCACCATTGGCGTCAATTTCGGAGCTGACAGAAGATGAAGAAACTGATTGAACAGGGACTTCAGAACCATCAGTAACTGAAGTACCAACTGCACTTGCGGTATCTTCAGTTGTTCTGGTATCAAAATTAGTTTCAGAGCTAGCTGTTACTGCAGGTGGAGCTGGACCAGCTAAGGTATGTGGATAACTACTAGTATCAACACTTGATGAAGTGGATTCCTTGATTGACTCATTTTCATTGTTTGGAGTAATAATCGATGATGAAATGGCATCAGTTATTGATGTTGGAACATAGGTATTCAACTCTGGAGAGTCTGACGAAGCAGCACCATCAGCGACAGGAATAGAACTAGATGAATCACTTGTGTATGAATATTGTGGAACAGTGGAGTTAACGTAGTGTGGACGAGAAGAAGATGGTAAAACATCTGGATATAATGATACTGAACTGACAGAAATAGTCGAGAAGGTACTAGAAGTTTCTTCCAAGGAAGCAGTCAGCAGGGAAATACAAGTAGGACACTCTGAGGATGATTCAACAGCAGAAGAAGATTCAATAGCAGATGAAGCAGCAACTAAGGATTCAGCATCAAGAGTTAATGGATAATCTTCACTAGATGATTCAATAGCAGATGATGATTCAATAGCAGTTGAAGATTCAATAGCAGAAGATGATTCGATAGCAGATGAAGATTCAATAGCAGATGAAGATTCAATAGTAGTGGAAGCAGCAACTAAGGATTCAGCATCAAGAGTTAATGGATAATCTTCACTAGATGATTCAACAGCAGATGATGATTCAATAGCAGATGATGATTCCGCAGCAGTGGAAGCAGCAACTAAGGATTCAGCATCAAGAGTTAATGGATAATCTTCACTAGATGATTCAATAGCAGATGATGATTCAATAGCAGATGAAGATTCAATAGCAGAAGATGATTCGATAGCAGATGAAGATTCAATAGCAGATGAAGATTCAATAGCAGATGAAGATTCAATAGCAGATGAAGATTCAATAGCAGATGAAGATTCAATAGTAGATGAAGATTCCGCAGCAGTGGAAGCAGCAACTAAGGATTCAGCATCAAGAGTTAATGGATAATCTTCACTAGATGATTCAATAGCAGATGATGATTCAATAGCAGAAGATGATTCGATAGCAGATGAAGATTCAATAGCAGATGAAGATTCAATAGCAGATGAAGATTCAATAGCAGATGAAGATTCAATAGCAGATGAAGATTCAATAGTAGATGAAGATTCCGCAGCAGTGGAAGCAGCAACTAAGGATTCAGCATCAAGAGTTAATGGATAATCTTCACTAGATGATTCAATAGCAGATGATGATTCAATAGCAGATGATGATTCAATAGCAGAAGATGATTCGATAGCAGATGATGATTCAATAGCAGATGATGATTCAATAGCAGATGAAGATTCAATAGCAGATGAAGATTCAATAGCAGATGAAGATTCAATAGCAGATGAAGATTCAATAGCAGATGAAGATTCAATAGCAGATGAAGATTCAATAGCAGATGAAGATTCAATAGCAGATGAAGATTCAATAGCAGATGAAGATTCAATAGCAGTGGAAGCAGCAACTAAGGATTCAGCATCAAGAGTTAATGGATAATCTTCACTAGATGATTCAATAGCAGATGATGATTCAATAGCAGAAGATGATTCGATAGCAGATGAAGATTCAATAGCAGATGAAGATTCAATAGCAGATGGTTCAACAACAACAACAGTTTCAACAATTGCGCCGGATTCTATAACAGTGTAAGTAGTAGCAACTGAGCCTGGAATAGTGGTAGTAGTAGTTAAACCACCTTCAGGCACAGGTACACCAAAACCATCATCTTCATAATTAAACTCAGGTGGAAGCTTGCCGAAAAAATCATCCAAAGGCGCTTCATCATCTGGCAAAATACTTACCGAGACTTCAACCAGACTTTCCACACTACTGGTTTCCAAACTAGATAATGTGGTACTTGTGAACAAAGACTCCGAACTATAATCACCTTCAGAGGAGACAACTGGTTCAACAACATGAACAGTGTCGGTACCACCAACAGTATCGGTTTCAGTGTAGGTAGTAGCAGCAGAAACAGATCCGAACTCAGTAACAGTAAAAGTTGGGTTGACTGGTTCAATGACGTGAACAGTGTCGGTACCACCAAGTGAATCGGTTTCGGTGTAGGTAGTAGCAGCAGAAACAGATCCGAATTCAGTGACAGTAACAGTTGGGTTAACTGGTTCAATGACGTGAACAGTATCGGTACCACCAAGTGAATCAGTTTCGGTGTAGGTAGTAGCAGCAGAAACAGAGCCGAATTCAGTAACAGTGACAGTTGGGTTGACTGGTTCAATAACTAAAACAGTATCAGTCTCACCTGCTGGGTTGGTGAAAGTGGTAGTGGTAGCAGCAGAAACAGAGCCGAATTCAGTAACAGTGACAGTTGGGTTGACTGGTTCAATAACTAAAACAGTATCAGTCTCACCTGCTGGGTTGGTGAAAGTGGTAGTGGTAGCAGCAGAAACAGAGCCAAATTCAGTAACAGTGACAGTTGGGTTGACTGGTTCAATAACTAAAACAGTATCAGTCTCACCTGCTGGGTTGGTGAAAGTGGTAGTGGTAGCAGCAGAAACAGAGCCAAATTCAGTAACAGTAACAGTTGGGTTAACTGGTTCAATGACGTGAACAGTGTCGGTACCACCAAGTGAATCGGTTTCGGTGTAGGTAGTAGCAGCAGAAACAGAGCCGAATTCAGTGACAGTGACAGTTGGGTTGACTGGTTCAATGACGTGAACAGTATCGGTACCACCAAGTGAATCAGTTTCAGTGTAGGTAGTAGCAGCAGAAACAGAGCCGAATTCAGTGACAGTGACAGTTGGGTTGACTGGTTCAATGACGTGAACAGTATCGGTACCACCAAGTGAATCAGTTTCAGTGTAGGTAGTAGCAGCAGAAACAGATCCGAATTCAGTGACAGTGACAGTTGGGTTAACTGGTTCAATGACGTGAACAGTATCAGTTTCACCTGCTGGGTTGGTGAAAGTGGTAGTGGTAGCAGCAGAAACAGAGCCGAATTCAGTGACAGTGACAGTTGGGTTGACTGGTTCAATAACTAAAACAGTATCAGTTTCACCTGCTGGGTTGGTGAAAGTGGTAGTGGTAGCAGCAGAAACAGAGCCGAATTCAGTGACAGTGACAGTTGGGTTAACTGGTTCAATGACGTGAACAGTGTCGGTACCACCAAGTGAATCGGTTTCGGTGTAGGTAGTAGCAGCAGAAACAGAGCCGAATTCAGTGACAGTGACAGTTGGGTTGACTGGTTCAATAACTAAAACAGTATCAGTTTCACCTGCTGGGTTGGTGAAAGTGGTAGTGGTAGCAGCAGAAACAGAGCCGAATTCAGTGACAGTAACAGTTGGGTTGATTGGTTCAATAACTAAAACAGTATCAGTTTCACCTGCTGGGTTGGTGAAAGTGGTAGTGGTAGCAGCAGAAACAGAGCCGAATTCAGTGACAGTGACAGTTGGGTTAACTGGTTCAATAACTAAAACAGTATCAGTTTCACCTGCTGGGTTGGTGAAAGTGGTAGTGGTAGCAGCAGAAACAGAGCCGAATTCAGTGACAGTGACAGTTGGGTTGACTGGTTCAATAACTAAAACAGTATCAGTTTCACCTGCTGGGTTGGTGAAAGTGGTAGTGGTAGCAGCAGAAACAGAGCCGAATTCAGTGACAGTGACAGTTGGGTTAACTGGTTCAATAACTAAAACAGTATCAGTTTCACCTGCTGGGTTGGTGAAAGTGGTAGTGGTAGCAGCAGAAACAGAGCCGAATTCAGTAACAGTAACAGTTGGGTTAACTGGTTCAATGACGTGAACAGTATCGGTACCACCAAGTGAATCGGTTTCGGTGTAGGTAGTAGCAGCAGAAACAGAGCCGAATTCAGTGACAGTGACAGTTGGGTTGACTGGTTCAATAACTAAAACAGTATCAGTTTCACCTGCTGGGTTGGTGAAAGTGGTAGTGGTAGCAGCAGAAACAGAGCCGAATTCAGTAACAGTAACAGTTGGGTTAACTGGTTCAATGACGTGAACAGTATCGGTACCACCAAGTGAATCGGTTTCGGTGTAGGTAGTAGCAGCAGAAACAGAGCCGAATTCAGTGACAGTGACAGTTGGGTTGACTGGTTCAATAACTAAAACAGTATCAGTTTCACCTGCTGGGTTGGTGAAAGTGGTAGTGGTAGCAGCAGAAACAGAGCCGAATTCAGTGACAGTAACAGTTGGGTTGACTGGTTCAATGACGTGAACAGTATCGGTACCACCAAGTGAATCGGTTTCGGTGTAGGTAGTAGCAGCAGAAACAGAGCCGAATTCAGTGACAGTGACAGTTGGGTTGACTGGTTCAATGACGTGAACAGTGTCGGTACCACCAAGTGAATCGGTTTCGGTGTAGGTAGTAGCAGCAGAAACAGAGCCGAATTCAGTAACAGTAACAGTTGGGTTGACTGGTTCAATGACGTGAACAGTGTCGGTACCACCAAGTGAATCGGTTTCGGTGTAGGTAGTAGCAGCAGAAACAGAGCCGAATTCAGTAACAGTGACAGTTGGGTTGACTGGTTCAATAACTAAAACAGTATCAGTCTCACCTGCTGGGTTGGTGAAAGTGGTAGTGGTAGCAGCAGAAACAGAGCCAAATTCAGTAACAGTAACAGTTGGGTTAACTGGTTCAATGACGTGAACAGTATCGGTACCACCGTGAGTAGCAGTTTCAGTGTAGGTAGTAGCAGCTGAAACATCTTCGTATTCAGTGGTGGTGACAGTTGGGTTGATTGGTTCAATGACGTGAACAGTATCGGTACCACCGTGAGTAGCAGTTTCAGTGTAGGTAGTAGCAGCTGAAACATCTTCGTATTCAGTGGTGGTGACAGTTGGGTTAACTGGTTCAATGACGTGAACAGTGTCAGTACCACCGTGAGTAGCAGTTTCAGTGTAGGTAGTAGCAGCTGAAACATCTTCGTATTCAGTGGTGGTGACAGTTGGGTTGATTGGTTCAATGACGTGAACAGTATCGGTACCACCGTGAGTAGCAGTTTCAGTGTAGGTAGTAGCAGCTGAAACGTCTTCGTATTCAGTGGTAGTAACAGTTGGGTTGATTGGTTCAATGACGTGAACAGTATCGGTACCACCGTGAGTAGCAGTTTCAGTGTAGGTAGTAGCAGCTGAAACGTCTTCGTATTCAGTGGTGGTGACAGTTGGGTTGATTGGTTCAATGACGTGAACAGTGTCAGTACCACCGTGAGTAGCAGTTTCAGTGTAGGTAGTAGCAGCTGAAACATCTTCGTATTCAGTGGTGGTGACAGTTGGGTTGATTGGTTCAATGACGTGAACAGTATCGGTACCACCGTGAGTAGCAGTTTCAGTGTAGGTAGTAGCAGCTGAAACGTCTTCGTATTCAGTGGTGGTGACAGTTGGGTTGATTGGTTCAATGACGTGAACAGTATCGGTACCACCGTGAGTAGCAGTTTCAGTGTAGGTAGTAGCAGCTGAAACGTCTTCGTATTCAGTGGTGGTGACAGTTGGGTTGATTGGTTCAATGACGTGAACAGTGTCAGTACCACCGTGAGTAGCGGTTTCAGTGTAGGTAGTAGCAGCTGAAACATCTTCGTATTCAGTGGTAGTAACAGTTGGGTTGATTGGTTCAATGACGTGAACAGTATCAGTACCACCGTGAGTAGCGGTTTCAGTGTAGGTAGTAGCAGCTGAAACATCTTCGTATTCAGAGGTGGTAACAGTTGGGTTAACTGGTTCAATGACGTGAACAGTGTCAGTACCACCGTGAGTAGCAGTTTCAGTGTAGGTAGTAGCAGCTGAAACGTCTTCGTATTCAGTGGTGGTGACAGTTGGGTTGATTGGTTCAATGACGTGAACAGTGTCAGTACCACCGTGAGTAGCAGTTTCAGTGTAGGTAGTAGCAGCTGAAACATCTTCGTATTCAGTGGTGGTGACAGTTGGGTTGATTGGTTCAATGACGTGAACAGTATCGGTACCACCGTGAGTAGCAGTTTCAGTGTAGGTAGTAGCAGCTGAAACGTCTTCGTATTTCAGTGGTGGTGACAGTTGGGTTGATTGGTTCAATGACGTGAACAGTATCGGTACCACCGTGAGTAGCAGTTTCAGTGTAGGTAGTAGCAGCTGAAACGTCTTCGTATTCAGTGGTGGTGACAGTTGGGTTGATTGGTTCAATGACGTGAACAGTATCGGTACCACCGTGAGTAGCAGTTTCAGTGTAGGTAGTAGCAGCTGAAACGTCTTCGTATTCAGTGGTGGTGACAGTTGGGTTGATTGGTTCAATGACGTGAACAGTATCAGTACCACCGTGAGTAGCGGTTTCAGTGTAGGTAGTAGCTGCAGGAACATCATCATATTCAGTGGTGGTGACAGTTGGGTTAGGTCCAGGTGTTTCAATTACAACTGTATCAATTGAATCATCGGAAGCGGTGACAGTGTATGTTGTGGTACCTTCACCAGTCCAAGGTTTGTAAACCGTAGTGGTAGAATGGTATGGTTCATCAACAATGACAGTAGCAGTTCCACCGATAGTAGCAGTAATGGTGGAAAAAGAGGTTGTGACACCGAGGTATGAAGTAGTAACTGTTGTAGTTGGAATTGGTTCAATAACTTGAATTGTTTTGGTTTTGTCTTTGGTTTTATCAAATGGTAATGTTGTAACACCAGTAGTAGAACCAGTACCAGTAGTAGTAGCAACAACAATTTCCATACCTTCAGAATCTGCATCACCGTTAACATATCCGGACCAATTCAAACTTCGATTACTATTATATGATTTTCCATCGGCACAAACATATTTGAAAGTGTATGTCACCGCATATGTGGAAGTAGGTGTTTTAATATAGGCATCAATGAATGGACGTAAACCTTTTGGAATAGTACTAAAAGTTATGGAATAACTAGTGGTAGTACATTGAGTGGTGTATGAAAAGCTTTGCAGGTCCGTTGGAAAACCCCATGCATTCAATTGACTAGTAATACCAGCTTGAATATTGTTACAATCAATTGAATAACCGCTTGCTTTCGAAGAAAACCCAATAGTACCTGATTTATACCCATTGGAACACAATGGTGCAACCAACAAAGCATCAGTTTTACCAAGTGAAGGAATGAGTCTTGAAGATTCATAATCATCATTCAAAGTACCAGCACCTTCAAAATTTGCTGTAGTTGAGAATGATTTATCACCATCACTAAATGTAACAGTATTGTCACCTGTAGTAAAACACTTTGCATCAGTAGTATCGACATCACGACCAGAACCCCCAACATTAAAGGCAAGTGGAACAGTGATTGTACCATATGCATTGGTATTATCAGGAACACTCTGTGTCACAGTACAACTCAAACTAGAAAAAGTGGTAAAATGTTCCCCAGCATTGAAATTACAAGTAGCATAGGATTTACTACCCACAGTTAAATCAATAGAAGTTTCACTAGTAGTAAATTTAAAAACACATGGCATAATTAAGGTAAATGTATCACCGGCATTAGCATTGGAATCCAATGCCCAATTAACAGCAGCGTTCCATGTCGGAAATTGCGGTCCTCTGTATTTATACAGAGCTGCTTTCTCCCAAGTCAACGAATTAAAACTTTGGAAAACTCCAGTAAGTGTTTTTGACGTTGCTCGAGTGACTAAAAGGAGCAATGTAAACAATAACAGTACGAAATTCATATTTATTGTAGTTAATGGAGTTCTAGAAGAGAAAGGCAAAATTTACCTTAATCTTCCAGGATGGGGGATGTCGATTCATTTATATCTAATTTTTAGAATCCACATCTTTTTGTACATCTCTAGTAAAGGCGTGGTTCAAATGTATAAAAATAGGTATTCAATTTAGATTACGTTTATGGAACTAAGTGAACAATTTTAATCATCAGTTATTTCTGTTGCCGCACTAACCAGAAGAAAAAAAAAGCGTGTGAGTGAGAAAAAAAAAAGAAATCTTTAGAAAAAAAAATGCGAGATGCAAAATCCAAAAAAAAAAGCTGCACAACTAATTCTAGAAATTAAGCTATCAATTATCAGGACGGTAACAATGATGTCCACATTTCCAGCTTCATATTGCAACAGATTAATGGCCCCAAGATCTATTTGGTGAATAGCTGTGACTTTCTTTGATAATGGAATAATGTGGAATGGTATTATGATTGATGGTGAGCATTGGGTTCAACCTGAGGACATCCCCAAACCCTATAATTCGGTTCAAACCAGGATGAAATTCCGTTTTTGAGTGTTCCAAAAGACAAACACACACACACACACACACAAATGGGTTTGACACTTGGTGATATAGTGAGACAAAATACACTAAAACTAAAACATAAAAAAAAAAGAAATACATATACGTATCTTAAGTCGCTAGAGGGCTCCAGCGGTAATGGTTTTGACTATAAACAGCAATAATACTACATATTTTGCCCATTATACATGTATAGGCGAGCAATTTTCCTTTCAGAGTTCTTGCTCCCTTTTGTTCAATCTATGCGCTGCGAAACGAACGGTAAAATGAAATTGTCACAATCTCCACAATAAAAAAAATTTGTCTTTGTTCTAATAGAATAAAAACTTTTAGTACTTTTATACTATCGGTAGTGTCTTTGCTACTGGTTTTTAATTAATCTCATAATCTACAATTCTACCAATTGAGCTCAAAGAGGTTGGGTTGTTAGAAGCAACAATTATTATTTTATATCTTGAACCGAGATTCATGTAAGATTAAGATTGGCGATGGAAGTAAAATACGCCAATCGGCTAAAGAATAAACCTGAGGAATACTGGAAATGGTGTCTCTTGGACCAGTTTTCCTGTATATCGTGTAAATTATAATGAATCAATAAAACAAAGTGGAATTTGTTTTCCTTGTGTGATTTAATGTGGTACTTTCTTTTTTTTTCCTTGTCTCTTGCTATCCGTTTTAAACTGTGCGCACAATTTTGGTTTTGCAGCATTTAGGCAATTTTGGTCTTAGTGTTGTTTAATGTGCAGTATTGTGCTTTCAACAGTTCATTTTAGTTCATCAATATTGACTAAAATCACTTTTTTCAAAGAGCTCGGAAAGGCGTCTGTTGATATTTTTACGTGACTAACCATCATTCGCCGAATTTCAAGACTAGCGATTTCTAGTCACTTGTTGTGTGCAATTCGTTCAAAATCAGATGATTAACAACGAAATGTCTTGGTAAAAGAGAATACACAAGCAAATTTAAATTAGAGCAAAACAAGATGATAAGAAAATTTTACCATCATTGGGATACTTTTAAATGAGCTACTTGGTAATCAGCATTTCACATGGTTTATATTAATACATAGCCAGAATTCATTTAATTTGTTCGGCATTATCGCCATTATATATCTTCGTTTATTAGGCATCCTCTTGCACACAATTGGCGGGATAAGTTTATTAGTGCGTCGATGTAAGATCTATCAGTTTTCCCTAAAATGAAAATTTCTAAAAAAAAGACAAGTGTAATGCTGTTTCCCTTTTCGAACTGACAACTCAAATAATATATGATCGTAAATCTATCAAAAATAGAATATTGGTCAATTGGTTTAAGAAAAAAAAATAACTACAGTACTTTCTTCCTTGGTTCTTTTTCTATATTCTATGGCTCAAATATGCCAAGCAGTTATTGCGTTTGTTCAACAGGGATAATAGAAATCGAAAAATGGAGAACAAAAAGTCAAGTGACAAATATGAAATTTGAAATTGCTTTGCATTGATTTAATTCGACACTTTTGCCTTCTTAATCGTTCGATTATTTGGACTGTGGAAACAAAAGGCAAAGAATAAAAAAAATAGGAGAAATCCTTCTCCTTGTTCTTTATTACGAGAATTGAACTTCGATAGAATAGATTGATATTTACGAATAATGAATGAATAATTATCCACGTTCGTTTGTAGATTTCTTCATTTATTTTGTGATCTAGTTTGTTTTCTTTGTTTGTTTGTTTTTCTACTTTATGTATTCTTTAGAATCATTCAGCTTTTAGTGAAAAAATATTTAGGAAGAGGGGTTTTCCCATTGTTCTTTTAATTTTTGCTGTTACTGTAATACTATTATCCAGCTCATCGATTTTAATTACTAAAATCTCTCAAATACTCTGTTAAAATTAGAATCAGTTTTTTTTTTTTTTTTTCTTTTTGACAATGCTTGTGGCGCATTACATGTTGCCTGCAACATCATTGGAATATTAAGAAATACCGAGAGCCGTTTTGAATGTAATCTGCACTCGAACTTTACATCATCCAAGAGCCAGTATTGAATGTTCGTGTTATCTTTGCATCTTACACTAGCGGTTGTGAGACATCCATGCACGACACTGTGTGAGATATTAGCTACGACTTTGAACATATGTTGGAAAAATTTGAGAGTATTAAGTCAATTTATGCTAAGTCTAACGAATTGCGTTATCATATTGAGAACAAATCCGATGCAGTACAAGGAAAGGGAAATCCTCAGGTGTCGGTTTTATTTCAAGCAAAGCATCTTTTTGCATGTTACTCAGCTTGTTTCTTTTTCTTCACCAAGTTATATGACGTAGAGTTCTCTTGGCATTCAAGTATTATACCCGTTATTATTTCCAGAAGTGGTCATTTCAATATTATTGCGCTTTCAAATCTCAATTAGAGGATTGTTTATAATCAGATCCACACAATTTAAATTCGTCGTACGAGACCTGCAAGAAAAAACAAATAGAACACTTCAAAAAGTTTTCAGGTGTCTAAGAATCTCAATGCACTTTCAAGAAACTCTTTATCTCATAATACCTCTTAAGTAACAAAAAGGAAGAACGCAAGTAGAGCTTCAAGTCTGGCCAAATCTAGAAACCAGTTATTAAAATTAAATGCAATACCGGTATCGGGAAAATACAACTTACCGGGTTAATTTCAAACGTACTGCATTACGAACTTTTGAATCAGAAATAAACTTACTGACTGCGATAGTGATTTAAGTCCCTTTAATCCCTTGTTGAAAACTAAAATAACAATGAGGGTAATGTTGGTTTAGTCTTTAATTTTATTACTATTATCAAGAGATTAGTTTTAGTTTCCACTCAAGCAAATTAATGTATACGCACTTGTTAGATATAACCAAAATAATTGGATACTTCCAAGATTAATATTTGTGTTCAATAGTTGGTAATAAACAATAGTGATTGGTCGGCAAAACAGGGAAATGTGGCAATAGCACCGAACTCTGAAGACCAAACACCCGTTTTTAGTAAATTCATTATTTCTGTGTTTTCTTTTGTTTTGTTTAGTTTTGTATGGTGTTGTATTGTAACTAGCTTGATTGGTTCCTTTTGGTGCAAAATTGCAGGTGAAGATTTTATATGCTTCTTTACTGAAAATTACGGTAGTATTTTTATGTTCTATACAAGTACTTGAATTATATTCTCGCATTTTTTATTAAAATATGAATAGACCGAATATTTGTCCTAGAAATTCATTGTTATTCCCTTTGATTCACTCTTTATTTACTTATTCTCCACGTTTCAATTCTTCTATATGCGTATAAAGTTTCGTAACTGCAACAATCCATATTCTCAAAGGGCATATTGAAGTTTTCTTTCCGCGCATTGAAAACAACACAAAGTCTGAAATTCTGGTAAATTTGTTTAAAGGATGGACTAATATTGGTATAAAAAGAACTAAAAACGGGTACAGGGAAGCGTTATAAAGGTTCTATATATCAAAAAAAAATTATATCTGTATAAAATAATAACACATAGTAAAATTCAATATGTAGTTTATATCAAAGGTAAACTTTATATATTTTGACCTTCAAGTGCAACCAAAAGGTCGTGTATATAATTCTATCTATAAATAACTTTCAAACTGTGCCTACCACCATCATCATCAAATGTTATAACAAGAAAAATGCTAAAAAGCAATGAAAAATTACTGCAGACAGAGTTGTGGTTAACTTTACATTTTCTGGTAGCGCAACTGCTCGGGGGTTTTCGGAAGAATGAGTATCAATAAAGGAAGAAAAGTTACTGTAAAAAATTTGTACTCTTACCCGAGGAAGTGGATTTTGTGTTCTTTTACACAAACTAACCAAACAAACCCAATAACAAAGACAAAAAAAAAAACTGAAGGAAAGTAAAGCGTCTATTAACCAAACTAAAAATTAACCCGTCATTGTATATAATTATGAAGAAAAAATAAAAGTACAATTTTACTTTCAATTATTTACTAATTTTATTGAATTTTAATATTTCATGTTTATAGTTGTACTATGTACACGTACATATACGATAAATAAAGTATAAATTGACTAATAGACTCTCTTAGCTGGAGGAACTGGTTTACAGTCATTTTCATCCAATGTGGTCTTAACAACATCTCTGTAATCCAATTTAACTGGAGCACCAAATTTGTCTTGGTAAGACAAAAGTGTGTTTTCTCCAGTTGACATCATCTCTGTCTGGGAAATCGTCACGGGAATGAGCACCTCTAGATTCTTTTCTAGCAGCGGCAGAAACAGCAGTTTGAGTAGCACAAGTCAACAAGTTTTGCAATTCCAAAGTTTCAACCAAATCAGAGTTCCAGATCATAGAACGGTCAGTAGTTTTAACATCTTCAAAGCTCTTGTCAATTTCAGCAATATGTTCCACACATTGATCCAAAGTGTCTTGAGTTCTGAAAACAGCACAACCCTTTTGCATAGTCTTTTGCATGTCCAATCTGATATCAGCAGTTGGTCTAGAACCGCTAGCATTTCTCAATTTATCCAAGTTAGCAATAGATTCGTAACCAATATCCTTTGGATGGTCTGGAATTGGAGTACCTGGCTTCAAGTTACCTTTAACAGTGTGAGCGACAGCTCTACCGAAAACAACCAAATCTAACAAAGAGTTGGCACCCAATCTGTTAGCACCATGAACTGAAGCACATGCAGATTCACCACAAGCCAACAAACCTGGAACAACTTCGTCTTTACCATCTGGACCCTTCTTCAAAACTTCACCTTGCCAGTTAGTTGGGATACCACCCATATTGTAATGAACAGTTGGTAAAATTGGGATTGGTTCTTTGGTGACATCAACACCAGCGAAAATGTGGGCAGTTTCAGAAATACCTGGCAATCTTTCCTTCAAGACAGCAGCAGGAATATGACTCAATTGCAAGTACATGTGATCTTTTTCTGGACCAACACCTCTGCCTTCGTTGATTTCCATAGTAATGGCTCTAGAAACAACATCTCTAGAGGCCAAATCCTTGGCAGATGGGGCATATCTTTCCATGAATCTTTCACCTTCAGAGTTGATCAAGAAACCACCTTCACCTCTAGCACCTTCAGTGATAAGACAACCTGAACCATAGATACCAGATGGGTGGAATTGGACGAATTCCAAATCTTCTAATGGCAATCCAGCTCTGGAAACCATAGCGTAACCATCACCAGTACAGGTGTGAGCAGAAGTACATGAGAAGTAAGCTCTACCATAACCACCAGTGGCAATAACGGTTCTGTTGGCAAAGAATCTATGCAAAGTACCATCTTCTTGGTTGTAAGCAATAACACCAATACAAGTACCATCTTTCATCATCAAATCTAAACCAAAAAATTCAATGAAGAAATGACAATCGTGTCTCAAAGATTGACCGTACAAGGAGTGCAACAAGGCGTGACCAGTTCTATCGGCAACAGCACAAGTTCTGTAAGCTTGACCACCTTTACCAAATTCTTTGGATTGACCACCAAAAGCTCTTTGATAAATTCTACCTTCTTCATTTCTGGAAAATGGAACACCATAATGTTCCAATTCGTAAATAGAAGCAGGGGCTTCTTTGGTCATATAGTGAATGGCATCTTGATCACCCAACCAATCTGAACCTTTAACGGTATCGTAGAAATGCCAATGCCAGTCATCTGGATGCATGTTACCTAAAGCAGCATTAATACCACCTTGAGCAGCAACAGTATGAGATCTGGTTGGGAATAATTTGGAAATACAAGCAGTTTTAAAACCTTCAGAAACTAAACCGAATGCAGCTCTTAAACCTGCACCACCAGCACCCAAAACAACACAATCATATTCATGATCGATAACATGGTACTTTTGGCTCATGTATTTGGCAGCGTTAAAGTCTTGACCTTTAACGTTAGAACCAATAACTTGAGATCTAACACTAGAAGAAGACAAAAATCTTTTTGAAGCGGAACTTCTTATTTGGTTACGAAAAGATGACAACATTTTAGTAATTGGAATGACCTACTCTGGAACAATTTTCAAATAAATAGAAAACTTTCAATAAATAAAGTACAATAAAATAAATAAATAAAAAAAAAATCAATGGTTTGGGCCTAGTGTTTGCAATTTCTCTTTGTTTGTGGAAGGGTATTTATGTTCGTGATTTGTGCTTTATACTCTCTTATCAAACAAATAAATATGTCTAGCTAGTTATCCTTCTTTCGATTCCAATCCTAAAGGAATACTGTTGGTGAATTGAATGAAATTTTTGGGGAAAAAGAAGAAGGTTAAGTACTAGGGAGAGAATTTTTTTTTTTCCTTGTTTCCTGGAGAGAGTGTGTGTGTGTAAAGGTGATTTCATTCGACTAAGATTTTTTTTTTTTTTGTTCAAATCCAACTCAAGGAATACATGGGCTGACTGACACCAAAAAAAAAGTATAATATATTTAGTTGATCTACAAACATCCTATTAGTATTCTTCAATACTTTGAGTGATCCAGTATGGTGGTCAATGGGTAATGAACTATGTATAGTTGGTGTAGTTTAATTGTCCCCAGCTGATTGGTGTTTTTTTTTTTCCAGCACTAGATGGATTACAAAATGCTTAAATTTAATAGGTCAATTGGGTGTTGAGCCGCATTAATAGCCAAATTGGTAGAGATCCCGGGGGAACGACGAAATATTTTTTTGCTTTGTTCTCTCACCCGCAAAATAAAAAGGTAATCATCGGAAACTGAAAAAAAAAAAAATCGCGTGAAGGAAAATCCGAAATTTGGACTCGAAATTTGGAAGTTTAGGAATAGTCTTGGAAGGACATCTAGCTTTCATTGAAGAGAATGTTAAAATAGAGTATAGATAACCAAGTTAAGACATCTTATTGTGACAAAATAAAACGAGAGAGAAACAAAAACTATACGATGTAGAGCAAAATGAAAGTAAATAAGTTTGATGAATAGAGTCAATTACAGCATATGCTTGGCATACAAATTCACCGGGATTGCAGAATATGGTGCACCACCATTGGGATAAGAGTAGAACGAATTACCATAGTAAAATAAAGAGTTGGAGCCATTGAAAGCGACACAGCCATTATCGCCAATCGTGACATTTATTGCACCAGGCATGTTTTCACGGTCTTGTCCTCGAAAAGCCAACTCCAATTTGCGATCATCATTGAATACCAATACCCACCAAATACTGGGGGAACCACCAGGATAATAGGTGATATAACGTGAATCATAATATAAGTAAGTAGGGTCTGTGCCAATAGACAAGGTCGAATTGTCTAACACATTATCATAATTACCTACCACTACCGCAGAACCATTGAGAAAGTTATCAGCAAGGACATACAAATTGACATTAGCCTGTGTGATTGTTAGCAACAATAAAAAGGGAACAATATTGAGTATTAACATTGTAAAAGTTTGGTATAAATGAAGATGAAAAAGTTTAGCTAATGGGATATGTAACAGCGTGGATCAGCTCCTTTATATTTTCATGAACTGAATTTGCTATTTCTCCACATGTTTATTTATAGAATCGGAAATAGAACGTGACATATATAGAAGACCCCCTCTCATCGTTGAAAAAGAAAAAAAAAATGGATAATAAGATTGTAGAAATCAAGAATGGGGGGACATAATTCTGGAGGAAATGGGAAACTTTTTAAAGTTTTCATCAAATGATGGCAAATTGAAATATAGTGAATATAATTATTAGCAGTATCGCAAATTCAGTGAATCTCGTATATAGACAATGGCAAAGCATCAACTGGGGGATCAGCTCCGTACCAAATAGCATAACTGGTGTACGAATAATCTTGAGGATCATCAATATTCTTTACCCCATAAGCTTCTAAAATATGACCATCTTCTTTCCGATCAATTGTTAATGGTGTATCAGGAGACAACTGGAGAATATTATTATGAAGAGACAAATAGTATCTCACCTTGTTATCATAAAAAATCACCTTGTTTACGTCATCGTATTGGAGGAATGCTGGCTCATCGCCAACAAATAAATAGTACCTGTAAAATTCTTCAAATTTGATTGTTAATGGCTTACCATCAATTTCTTGGTTGTCAGACCGAACCACTAGTTGTATCGTTGATATTGTAGCAAGTACACATAAAGGGAATAAAAGTAGTAGAAGCTTCATTTAGGAATAGTAATTATAGCTAATTCTTAATCAACAATATTTTGTATATCAAAGTATAATAATAATAATAAAAAAAAAAGAACTCTGATGGTATTTCTCTTAGCTATTTATTTTGTGGAGATTTGCTAATTACTTACATGAAGAAAATAAAGCCAGAAAATTAGGGATGAGTAAGAAAAGTTGCCCGATATCTAAAATAGGAAATATTACGCCGCAGTTCAGGAAGAGGAAGAAAAATAGAATTCTGTTTTAATGAATTTTTGGAACAGTCACACGACTTTCATTAACTATTGGCCCTGCGGTAATTTTAACTTCAATCGCGTCTGGGGGAACCAACTTCTTATTTTTGTAGTAATATACGGCATACTTTTGAGTAGAATAAGAATGTGGATCATTGACATTTTTAACCGCATATAGATTTTTATATCCTGTGAACTGCAACTCTCCATTTTTCTTGATCTTAACCTTGAATGGGTAATGGACATAGGACAATTGCAAGAAGCTGTTACAGATCGTTAATTTGTACTTGACAAAATATTGATAATAAAAGTAAATATGATACATTCTGGTGTCATAAACAAATTCTTGTGCTTCCTGTGGTTGTCCCAAAAAGAAGAAATTGTAGCCTTCACCTTCATGTAAAGAATACAATCCCATACCATCCAACGTTCCATTATTGGATTCTATGAACAACCGAAGGGGTATTAATTTGCAAGCAAGCTGGGGCATGTAAATAATTAAAAATGTGGCATAGACGTTTATTTCCCACAATTTCATGTTGTTTCAGTAATTTGATGTGGTATGTACTAGAAAAGGGATATTTCTTGTTTTTTTACATTCTCTTCTTTTTTTTTTTTTTTTGTATGTTTTTTGGTTGCAAAACTCCAGCAAATATTGTACTTGGTCCAACAAAACAATAAAAATACTACGACACTGGTTAGTAATCTAACATCAAATATCATCATAAATATAAAACGTTTCGCTAACAAAATGTCCATAGACTACAGCAATTTGTTATATCACAATCGGTTGAATACTGAATTAGTTTACCAGATCTTACAATAAATATTCGAACAAGAAAGAGGTTGTTCACAATATGTTAAATTTATGGTGCTCATTCACCAAATTGTATTTCTTTTCCTTTCCAGATTCTTGTATTTGTTTTTGACTTCCTGGTAAAGAGATTGTAAAATTTTTGTTTAGGCAAAATCAACAAAATCTTTGATATTGTACACGACTAATTGGTTTCGCTTGTTTTATGTGTATCCCCATTTCACACTCCCACCCATGATCGCGGAGAATACTAGCTAACTGACTCGAATGTTACATTTCCGTGATTACAGCATATACTCCAGAGACAACATATTCCTTACTACTTATTCTACAGTGGTGGAGGTTGGGGAGGACAAAAGTTTCCAAATGAAATTCCCAGCACTAAACAAACGTTTTTTTTTTGAAAGTTCGCACGATCAATTTTCAGTAAATAAAAGTCGTGCATAAATTAACTATTTTTAAGAACCTACTTTATCATATTTAACGTGTAAATACCAATTAGTTTTATGCAAGCTGGTTAGATTAATGTTGAGTTCTTATTTTTGAGCCAAATATAGCAAAAACTGTTGATTAATAGTGGCAGCATATAATTTAGGATCGTAGATATAATATAGAATAATTTTACAAAACTCTACTTATTATTTCAAGTATAATTAACTGAACAATTTTTTAAAGCATTCGGAGTAGTTGAAACGGGATTTGGTGAATAATGATTTCGATTGTAAAAATCATTTGTTTATTCTTAACAGCCAATAGAATTTCTACGCACACCAGAAAAAAATCGTTTGTTTACATCTGGGAATTTCATTTGGAAACTTCCTCCCCCCCCCCCCCCAATGCATGTGTTGATACACATTTTCAACGCATCAATTCAAGTTACTTACGACGAATTCTGATTCCCTTGTTCTTTTCAATCATTGAAAAATTCTACGTTACAAGAAAAAAAGTGAATTCTTTTAAAACTAAATTAGCTGTACATTTGATGGAAACTTCTTCTACGAGGATTCACTTGACACGACTTGATATCCGATATTCAAGGGTTTATAATTGAAAAATTTCACAAATCTCAATGCAAAGTATACTTCAAAATTTATGGAAATCGCAACGCAATTGATTACTATGTTAATAAAATTCTATTTTTAACCTCCATAATATTCCCAACACAAATATGTACAATATGTAAATTTTTGGAAATAAGATATATTAGAACCTCTTACAGTTGAAAGCAATATTCAAAATCTTTATGGTTTTCTAACCTTTAAATAATCAATTTTACATATTAGTACGATTAGAAGAATTACTTCAGTAGATAATATCATATATCAAGGGTCCAAAGATTGAAAAAAAAAACTAGAATTATTCAAAAAGAATATAAATAACCATGGATACGAGCTTATGGTTTTTTCCAATCCAGACTGGGTTCGTAAAGTACTTGGTACTTTTTCTGGTATTTTTGCGATTGCTATTATTTGTTGACTTCAATACACATTGTTTAAGAACCTCAGCCCTATTGTACAATTTTTTTAGTATTATTACATTTCATTTTTTCATATTAGTGACACATCAAAATTAATGAGAATTAATATGTTGTATGATATCCAGTATTAAGTTAGGATCCGTGTTTAAATTTGTATCCATACTTTTTAAGTCAATGGTAAGAACAAACGTTTAATTTTGCTATGTAACTTATTTAGCATGGTCAACAAAATTGGGAAAGCTGGTGACCTCAAACACAATTCTTGTTTTCTGTCGTATCCATTAATTGTACAGTTCTGTAGACTTTCAAACCTGAAAAATTTCTTGATGTTTAAGTTTATTATAATTGATTAGTCAAGTATCTGCAAGTTTGCATTATTGGTTGGCGCACAACTTGCTGTTCTAATTTTTGCTTCTTCTATTGCTTTTGAAAGCGGAACAAATCTGTAGTAATTGCGCGGATAATTTCCCAATTAAGCAAAAAAGGTATGCGGAAACGGAAATATGATTACAAAATTTCATTTCGGAAAAAATAAAAGTCCATCATCTGTATTTCCCTTGCCCTATTGTGTATTTATAGAATAACAATAGAAACATATGATGTTTAGCAATTTTTGCATTATTTTAAATTTGCTCATCTCTTTTGAATATAAAATTTTTTCACATCATCATCTTCTTCGCCTTCTTCCGAAGTATATTATTTTCTCTTACTTCTATACTTACACTAACAGTATTGGCTATTGTTCAAGAAAAAAAAAGACCTTTTTACTAAATTGAATGCGTGACACTACCTGGTAGAAATTGTTGTGTTGATACTAAAGTACATTGACGAACTTGTCGGTTGTGTATGAATATTAGGTATGTACCTATCTACACCTTCCTTTGAATCAAATACTCAAAACTCGTTGCTGGGATTCAAAAAACGGAACCCTGATTATATTGAAATTAGAGTTTATGGTTATGCATGCATAAAGTTGGATGTTTCGAATTTTGAGGCTTAATCGAGCAAACGAAGCGTTTTGGGAAATTACATCATCAACTTTACGTTACGAATTATTTTCCTATCTTTACTGTATGTGTTGTTTCCATTCATTTTCTATGTTAATTGTAGGTGAAAAAGAAAAATAAGTCATGATGTTTTTTTATACAACACAAAAGATATCATTTACATGGTTGACCCTAACTAAATGTAAATATTGATGTAATTGTGATCTTATTTTTTTAAAGGTTATGATTTCTATAGGTTGAAAATAAACTAAAACCAAGAAATCAAATACTTGAACTTCCCCGGAAATGAGTCCCGTTCACAGAAAGTGCCGCAATTTAAAATGAAAGGACAAATATTTGATTTAAATTTGCCTTTAGAGTAAATTTCCCAAAATGAAATTATAGTCGAATTTTATAGGCAATTTTGATTTTTGTAATTAAAAATTGAAAATGACAGATATTTTTACAGTATATACATTGTAGAAATGTTGTATGATGGGAACGAAGTATTACAAGAATAAGATTCATTATTTACCTTATTACCCTGATTTTAATTTTTGAGAATCACGACAAACTTGCAAGGGAGGGTAGGCATTGTCTAAGACCCTGTAATGGAAGTGGCCTAAAAGAATCATTCATCCCGTCAATAAACCCATTATTGGTTTCTTTTTGATTATTTAGTTTGAAACACAAACCAAAAATTAAATAGAAACCATGTTAAGAAATCATACTTTTTACATTAACCGAGTTTACACGTTGAAATTTATAAAAAATTGCGTAGTGGCCTATTATTCTTATTTCCCTATTGATGCATTGTGCACTTACAGATAAGACACAAACGTAAATCTTTTCCCTTTCATTATTTTTTTTTTTGTTGTTGTTTCTTTCTTTTGCCTATTGTCTTTACATTGCTTTCTTAATTGCTCTTTTTCTATTTTCTCTCTTATTCGAGTTGTTGATGAGATTTTTTGGCAGTCCACTACATGCGCTTTTACAGGCAATGTCGATCTTTAATGTTTCACATGGCTCATCAAGATTGATAATGTCTCACTAATATTCAATCAATATCAATGTAAGCTTGGTTCAAAGACTTTATCTGAAACTTCTAGAACAATCAGCTTCTTTTATTAACGAAGTCTGACAAAAAGAAAAAAAAAATTATAAAGTTAGAAAATTATTTGTGTTATTGCTGCAAAATTACTTAAAACAACCGCCCTCTTAGTCAACTCTTTTTAATGTGTTCTAAGGAATTTCATGTTTGCAATCTGTGAAATCCATGAACTCATAATCCAATGTCATCCGTTAATGTACAAGTTCAAATATCCACATTACGTATTATTTTGTTCAATTCTACTCTCCTTTGCTTAAATTATCCCATCTTGAAAAAGTTTGAAAACTCATTCTATAAATAGGATTGGTTTTACCAACTTTTCTTTTCTTAGATTTTAAATAGACAAACCTAAATTTTCTGGAATTCAACATTATTTTTCTATAATTCATTGATTCTTCAAACATGTTTCTACTACAAACAACTCTCTTATGCTGTGCATTGATTGCTACTTCAGTTGCTAAAGAAATTTCCGGTGTGTTCATAGGATTTGAATCCTTAACTTGGGATAAAGCTGGTAATTATGCTTATCAAGGTCCTCAATATCCAACATGGAATGCCGTGCTTGATTGGTCGTTAGATGGCACAACAACTTCCCCAGGTGATACGTTCACTTTGATCATGCCCTGTGTCTTCAAGTTCACTACGTCTGCCACTTCTGTTGATTTGACTGCCAATGGTATTACATATGCCACATGTGATCTTCATGCCGGTGAAGAGTTTACTACTTACTCTAGTTTGACTTGTACTGTTACTGATTCGTTAAGTTCTGTTCATGAAGCTATGGGTACAGTCACAATTCCTTTGGCATTTAACGTTGGTGGTTCTGGTTCTTCTGTTGATATTGCTGATTCTACTTGTTTCACTGCTGGCACAAACACTGTTACTTTCCAAGATGGTGATACATCAATCAGTACCCAAGCCTATTTTGCTGCAGCTACTGGATCTTCTTCTGGTCTCCTTTACTTTCAAAGAAGTGTTCCTTCATTGAACAAGCTTAATGCACTTGCAATTCTCCCAGATTGTCCAAATGGTTACACTTCTGGTACTCTTGGTTTCTCATCTTCTAATTCCAGATTTCTGATTGATTGTTCCAGTGCTGAAGCTTACATTACAAATCTTTTAAATTCCTGGAACTACCCAACTTCAGCGGATTCCTTTTCTTATACCCAAACTTGTACTTCCAAAAGTTTTCAAATAACATTCAATAATATTCCAGCCGGCTATCGTCCATATATTGCTGCATTGGTTCAAGCTCCATCTTCGGATTATAAAATTGATTATACTGCAAAATATCAATGTGCTGGATCTTCCCAAAAAGATGCTTCGAAATCGGTCACTTGGTCAGGCTATACAAATAGTGACACAGATTCAAATGGTGCTGTAGTTGTTCTTACAACTATTACAGGTACTCAGTCCAATACTATTGTTACCACATTGCCTTTCAACCCGACTGTTGATCACACAAAAACGATCGAAGTGATTGTTCCAATTCCAACAGTAACAACTACCACTTCCTACATTGGAGTTACTACTTCTTATACCACAATTACTGGTACTATTGGTGGAACGGCTACTGTTATTGTCGATGAACCGTATCATACTACTACTACTGTTACTAGTCCCTGGACTGGAACCTTCACCACTTCAACTACTGTCATTGCTTCTACTGACTCGGTTGATACCATCATCATTCAAGAACCAACTCCAAATCCAACTGTCACTACCACTGAGTATGGATCTGTTTCTGAACCAACCACCATCACCTACACCAACCCACCAGGTGGCACTGATTCTGTTGTTGTCATTGAACCACCAAACCCAACTGTCACCACCACCGAGTATGGTTCCGTTGAAACTACCATCACATATACCAACCCACCAGGTGGTACTGATTCTGTTGTTGTCATTGAACCACCAAACCCAACTGTCACCACCACCGGAGTATGGATCTGTTTCTGAACCAACTACCATCACATACACCAACCCACCAGAGTGGCACTGAATGTCTGTTGTTGTCATTGAACCACCAAACCCAACTGTCACTACTACCGAGTATGGATCTGTTTCTGAACCAACCACCATCACCTACACCAACCCACCAGGTGGCACTGATTCTGTTATTATCGCTGAACCACCAAACCCAACTGTCACTACTACCGAGTATGGTTCCGTTGAAACTACCATCACATATACCAACCCACCAGGTGGCACTGATTCTGTTGTTGTCATTGAAACCACCAAATCCCAACTGTCACTATCTACTGAGTATGGATCTGTTTCTGAACCAACCACCATCACATATACCAACCCACCAGGTGGTACTGATTCTGTTGTTATCATTGAACCACCAAACCCAACTGTCACCACCACCGAGTATGGTTCTGTTGAAACTACCATCACATATACCAACCCAGCAGGTGGCACTGATTCTGTCGTTGTCATTGAACCACCAAACCCAACTGTCACCACCACCGAGTATGGGTCTGTTGTGAAACTACCATCACATATACCAACCCACCAGGTGGTACTGATTCTGTTGTTGTCATTGAACCACCAAACCCAACTGTCACCACCACCGAGTATGGATCTGTTGAAACTACCATCACATATACCAACCCACCAGGTGGTACTGATTCTGTTGTTGTCATTGAACCACCAAACCCAACTGTCACCACCACCGAGTATGGATCTGTTGAAACTACCATCACATATACCAACCCACCAGGTGGCACTGATTCTGTTGTTGTCATTGAACCACCAAACCCAACTGTCACCATCCTCTGAGTATGGTTCCGTTGAAACTACCATCACATATACCAACCGTGCAGGTGGTACTGATTCTGTTGTTGTCACTGAAACACCAAACCCAACTGTCACCACCACCGAGTATGGTTCCGTTGAAACTACCATCACATATACCAACCCAGCAGGTGGTACTGATGCTGTCGTTGTCATAGAACCACCAAACCCAACTGTCACCACCACCGAGTATGGTTCTGTTGAAACTACCATCACATATACCAACCCACCAGGTGGTACTGATTCTGTTGTTGTCATTGAACCACCAAACCCAACTGTCACCACCACCGAGTATGGATCTGTTGAAACTACCATCACATATACCAACCCACCAGGTGGTACTGATTCTGTTGTTGTCATTGAACCACCAAACCCAACTGTCACCACCACCGAGTATGGTTCCGTTGAAACTACCATCACATATACCAACCCACCAGGTGGTACTGATTCTGTTGTTGTCATTGAACCACCAAACCCAACTGTCACCACCACCGAGTATGGTTCTGTTGAAACTACCATCACATATACCAACCCACCAGGTGGTACTGATTCTGTTGTTGTCATTGAACCACCAAACCCAACTGTCACCACCACCGAGTATGGATCTGTTGAAACTACCATCACATATACCAACCCACCAGGTGGCACTGATTCTGTTGTTGTCATTGAACCACCAAACCCAACTGTCACCACCACCGAGTATGGATCTGTTGAAACTACCATCACATATACCAACCCACCAGGTGGCACTGATTCTGTTGTTGTCATTGAACCCTCCAAACCCAACTGTCACCACCACCGAGTATGGTTCTGTTGAAACTACCATCACATATACCAACCCACCAGGTGGCACTGATTCTGTTGTTGTCATTGAACCACCAAACCCAACTGTCACCACCACCGAGTATGGATCTGTTGAAACTACCATCACATATACCAACCCACCAGGTGGTACTGATTCTGTTGTTGTCATTGAACCACCAAACCCAACTGTCACCACCACCGAGTATGGTTCCGTTGAAACTACCATCACATATACCAACCCACCAGGTGGTACTGATTCTGTTGTTGTCATTGAACCACCAAACCCAACTGTCACCACCACCGAGTATGGGTCTGTTTCTGAACCAACCACCATCACCTACACCAACCCACCAGGTGGCACTGATTCTGTTGTTGTCATTGAACCACCAAACCCAACTGTCACCACCACCGAGTATGGTTCTGTTGAAACTACCATCACATATACCAACCCACCAGGTGGTACTGATTCTGTTGTTGTCATTGAACCACCAAACCCAACTGTCACCACCACCGAGTATGGTTCTGTTGAAACTACCATCACCTACACCAACCCACCAGGTGGCACTGATTCTGTTGTTGTCATTGAACCACCAAACCCAACTGTCACCACCACCGAGTATGGATCTGTTGAAACTACCATCACATATACCAACCCACCAGGTGGCACTGATTCTGTTGTTGTCATTGAACCACCAAACCCAACTGTCACCACCACCGAGTATGGTTCCGTTGAAACTACCATCACATATACCAACCCACCAGGTGGTACTGATTCTGTTGTTGTCATTGAACCACCAAACCCAACTGTCACCACCACCGAGTATGGTTCTGTTGAAACTACCATCACCTACACCAACCCACCAGGTGGCACTGATTCTGTTGTTGTCATTGAACCACCAAACCCAACTGTCACCACCACCGAGTATGGATCTGTTGAAACTACCATCACATATACCAACCCACCAGGTGGCACTGATTCTGTTGTTGTCATTGAACCACCAAACCCAACTGTCACTACTACCGAGTATGGATCTGTTTCTGAACCAACCACCATCACCTACACCAACCCACCAGGTGGCACTGATTCTGTTGTTGTCATTGAACCACCAAACCCAACTGTCACCACCACCGAGTATGGGTCTGTTTCTGAACCAACCACCATCACCTACACCAACCCACCAGGTGGCACTGATTCTGTTGTTGTCATTGAACCACCAAACCCAACTGTCACCACCACCGAGTATGGGTCTGTTTCTGAACCAACCACCATCACCTACACCAACCCACCAGGTGGCACTGATTCTGTTGTTATCGTTGAACCACCAAACCCAACTGTCACCACCACCGAGTATGGGTCTGTTTCTGAACCAACCACCATCACCTACACCAACCCACCAGGTGGCACTGATTCTGTTGTTATCGTTGAACCACCAAACCCAACTGTCACTACTACCGAGTATGGTTCCGTTGAAACTACCATCACATATACCAACCCACCAGGTGGCACTGATTCTGTTGTTGTCATTGAACCACCAAACCCAACTGTCACCACCACCGAGTATGGTTCCGTTGAAACTACCATCACATATACCAACCCACCAGGTGGCACTGATTCTGTTGTTATCGTTGATATTGAATCCACTACTGAGTCTACTATTGAATCTACTGAGTCTACTGTTGAATCTACTGAATCTACTTCTGAGTCCACTGAATCTACTGCTGAGTCCACTGAATCTACTGCTGAGTCCACTGAATCTACTGTCGAATCCACCGAGTCTGCTGTTGAATCTACTGTTGAATCTACTGTTGAATCTACTGTTGAATCTACTGTTGAATCTACTGTTGAATCTACTGTTGAATCTACTGTTGAAACTACTGTTGAATCTACTGTTGAATCTACTGTTGAACCCTCATCTGAATCCTCAATTGAATCATCTTTTGAATCTGCTGAGTCCACTATTGATTCTTCAACCGAATCTACTGAGTCTATTACTGGGTTATCGAGTGAAACTGGGGTTCAATCTACTAGTGAATTTATTGGTGAGTCTTCTTTTGAATCTTCAATGGAAACTACCGAGTCAACAGAATCTGCATTTTCTACTTTGTCTTTCCCTTCTGCTGTTTATTCAAGTTCTCTGGATTCTTCTTCAAAACCTCATTGGCTCAACACAACTGTTTCACAAAGTTCATTCCCTGATTATTCATCATCTTCAGAATTGGATTATTTCTCAAGTTCGGTTGTTTCTGAAGACACTATTGTGTATCCATCACCATTTTCTTCATTATCATCTTCATTTGAATCTATGGTCATTTCTTCTACATCTGATAATTCCGAAAACCCAAGTGCAACTTTTGATTCTTCATCATTTATTTCATCTATCGTATCTACATCAATAGAAATGGAATTTTCATCTGAATCGGATTCAGTTATTTTCACTTTGACATATAGTTTTTCATCTGAAACAGATTCCACAGTTGCTTCTACCGAAACGGTACAATCATCTTCATATAGTGTTTCCACAGAAACAGTTTCATCAACAGAATCACAATCAATTGAACCAACAGGTTCTTCTTTATCTACTGGGGCTAGTGAGTCAACTACCAATTTAATTTCGTCATCCAGTTTTAGTTCATCTACTTCCTTTACTTTATTGAGTTCACTGACTGTTGTTGCTGTTTCTTCTGATTTGTCTTCATCCTTGGTTTCTAAATCTATCTACAGTTCACAGAATACAAACTTTGAATCAAGTGAGTCTAATCAAGGATTTCTTTCTTCTGGTATTGAATCGCCATCTTCAGAAAATATGATTCCATCTACAACTACTGAATCATTCCTGTTCTCAACTTCAACAGATCTTACAACAGGACCAAGATCTAGTATTGTTTCTACTGAAAACCCTACTATCAGTAAATCTGCAGGTGATACCAGTTCTGATTCAAATATTGCTTCTATTGTTTTATCAGAGAATACAGTAACTAGTCCAACTAATGTTGATACTTTCACAGCTTCTGCTTCTGCTTCTGCTTCTGCTTCTGCTTCTGCTTCTGCTTCTGCTTCTGCTTCTGCTTCTGCTTCTGCTTCTGCTTCTGCTTCTGCTTCTGCTTCTGCTTCTGCTTCTGCTTCTGCTTCTGCTTCTGCTTCTGCTTCTGCTTCTGCTTCTGCTTCTGCTTCAGCTTCTAGTGCAACTGAAGTTCACACCAATAACCCTTCCTCCAGCAGTACCGAAGGCAGTATGGCTTCTGATACAAATGTTTCAAGAAGTGCATCTCTTTCAGTATCTGCTGCTTCTACCATTTCATCAACACCTACTGAAAGTGTTAATACAGAACCTGGTTCAAGCACCAATGCTGGAATTGAAAACGCCACATCACATGGGTCTCCTTTGCAATCTGTTACTATTACAGAATCTCAAGGTGTTGAAACAGGTTTATCTTCTGCTGGTTTTGGAACTGGTTTACAACAAACCACATTAAGTGAACATACTACTTCTAATAAACCAAATACCAATGTTATCACCACCTATGAAGGATCTGGTGCAGTTATTGGGGTTTCTGGTTTGACATTTGTCTTGTTTTCGTTATTATCTTTCATTTTCTAATTACATTTTTACCCATTCTCAATGGTCTAATATTTTTCTTCGTCGGGTTCATTATAATTTCTATTCGTTGCATTGAAATTTGCTGGTTACAAAAATTCCAACAAATTGGTCATTTAAATATTTGCATACTCTTATATATATGTGTATTTCGGTTAATTCATACTTCTGTTTTGCTATTTCTTATTCTTACTTTTTGTAATTTCATTGTTAATACAGAATACTTATTCATACAAGTTACGTGATTTGTTCTTATTTTGTACTGTAGCTTTCAGTTTAGTATGCCATTTTTCAAGATCAAGACTAGACAAATATGAAATTAAAAAATGTGTTCCCTTAATGATATTAAATTACAACCAGTACATAATACGCAAAATCTGGTAATAAATACAGCGTCACGAACTAGGAGAGCAATTAATGAGATAAGTTTTTTAGGAAGCTATATAATTACATCGAAATGAGCTGTATTGAAATTCAGTTCGATAACTTGAGATTGGTAAGTTTGCACGACAACTGAAAAAAAAAATGCAATTCACTGAGATGTGAAAATACTTTGTTGAATAGGGTACGTTCCATATGAGTATCGTAAGTGAAGTGTATTATATGGGATTAAAATGTAAATTTAATTAAAGTAGCTAGAGAGTGGGATAACAATCATTTGTCATAGAGTTTTGAAATCATTACATTTGAGTTTAATTTTGCCCTCCTGTTGTTGATGTGAGTGTAAATCGTATTTCTTGACATATGCACGACTTCTAAAATATTATTAAACAGGCTAACCTGTTTACAAAGTAATTTAATATTCTTATTCAATTCTTTTTGTCTTAAGCTTTATTTCACCAAGGATCCTTTAATGGGGTACAATCTAAGATATTCATAAAATAATAAACTCTATTATCAATACAATTTCTAGAAATAGTTTATTTCAAAAGAATAATTTAAAAAAAAAAAAAGAAGGAAAGAAAGATAACATAAAACATTGTTTATTTAAAAATATACAGTGTTTCTACTTTTTGTTCGTACCAAGTTCAAAGAAATTATTAATACTAGTGCGAAATAAAACTGCAACGACTGTACATACTTGCATGCTCTTATTTTTTTTTCTCTACATCAGGTACAGTAATTCATATTTCTGTTTTGTCTCTTTTTATTAGTACTTTCTGTATTGTTTTTTTTTTTTTTTCTTTTTCTTTTTCTTTTTTTGCAACACTCAGTATTTACTAATACAAATTACATGATTATTTTTGTTTCTCTAATAGTGTTCTTTATATACTAAAAGTAATTTCTTATTGAAATAATCACCATGATTCAGCAAAAAGGCTATTTTGTCTAATTTAACAATTATTTAGTTTTCAAAATCAGGCGTTGATAAATACGAAACTTAGAAATGTCTTCCATTGATGATAATATAATAGTACCAGTGCACAGTACGCCAATCCAATATAAATACGGTTTATTTTTGATTTACTGTTTTCGTATATTTTACAGTTTTTATTTGTCATTACATTCTTCTATATGAGTAATATTCGTAACCAGAAGAGACGAAACAACACCCATATTTATAATAAAGATGGCCTATAAGGCATACAAATACAGAATTATTGATATTGACACATAGGTATTTATTTTGTATAGCAATATAATGCTATACTCAAAAGGTAACAAGTGTGCTATGACCAAGTATCATATGGTTACTTTGGATTGGTGTGGTCTGAGAGTATGAAACCAAACTTTTGTAAACAGTATCATCTCTTTGTTCAAATTATTCTTAATTAATATTGTGTTTTCCTCATTAAGGAAAATCATATACTAGAAAGAACATTAATCGAAATTTATTGTAAAATAGCATTCGAAATATTGAACTTCCTAACGACAATCACAGAATGTGATTATTTCTATGTTGTTGTTTTTTCCTTATCTAACGGTAACCACACCAATTTTTGGGTCACAAATAGCCATATCCTATCAAAACTTCAATTGAAAATATAGTTAATTAATGTTTGATTGGTAATCGCAAAATGAACCATGAGGGATTTAGCAATAATATTTGTATTTAAATACAAATTTAGCTCTAGTCTCCTAATAACAGATGCAACAACTGTAAGTGGAAGCGACTAAATTGATTAATTCGAATATAATAATAATAATAATATCTATGATAATCTACTTACGAGATAATAAATAAAAAGAGTACAAACCCATTGATGTATTATCCTTGTTTCTTTATTTAGATTTTTTTTTCTTTAATTTTGCATCTATCTATAATTTCATATACATATTCAAGTTACTTTATCAGCTGTTTTTGCATATTTTATGAACAATAGTATGTTATATATGTTTTTATACTCCTTGAAAGGGTAGGAATTGCAGGAAATTTTTCACTAGTTCATAGATTGTACTTTTAAAGATGTTTTATTTCTTTTTGGTTGACTACACATAAAATTTGAAATATTACTGAGTTTTTTATTTTAGATTCATTATTGATAACTAATTGTTTTATTTGCATGTTTGGCCCTAAAAGGAAAATTTTATAAATATTAAATGCAAATAACCTTATTTCCAACATATACAGAAACATGGAAAGAAAAGTATCGCAAACGTTTCGCATATACTTCCCGGTTTCTACATTTTTAGTTATCCTTTTAAATCAATGGATAGCGTATAATGTATTTAGAAATTATTTGGTTAAAACTCAGATATTTAGATTTTTTTATTATTACTTTCTGAAAGGGGCCCCAAGGGAATCAATAAGTGATAATTTAGAGTACTTCTATTTCAATTTGGCCCTCATTTTTGTATGTTTACTGAAGTGTATGTATAAATCACCTATTCGCAACCCAATCCAAAGACAACATGGGATTAAGAAAGTCTTATACAAAGTAACTTGTTTGTGGGGAAAGAAATAAATTATGAGAAGGGGTAGTTATCCATTAAAATAAAATAAACTTTCAGGATAAATGTGGGTGGACTTATTTGGGTTTTATTTTAGGTTTACCACTTCTTAATTTTGTTACTAAATGATACTATAAATCGTTCTAATTTTATCACAAGGGTTGTTTTCGGCTATTCTTCAAAAATCTAAATATATCTGGAAAACACCAAACCGACATTTACCCTTTTCTCGTTTGTTGTGTTTTACGGGATTTAATTTTGGGTGGTCAGTAGAGGTTTGTCTCTTCGTATTGAATGTTCCTCTTTTGATTTCAATTTTATATTAGGCGCTTCACTTGGAATCAATGTTATCACCATATGACCATGTATAATTTACTCAATGAACTTTACATTGATTGCTGTATTTCATTTCCTTTCATGTGTACTCCTATTGCTTTTTGTTCCACACATTCCATTTTCTAACAAGTGACACAAATTGATTGCAACAAGATGGGCAGATTAGGGTTGGTGTATGCACGACTTCTTGTATGCAAAATGAAGAAAAAAAAAGACAATGAACCAGAAGAGTTTCTTTTCTGTTGTCTTGCTATTGTTGTTTAGTTTACTCGTTCTTTTATTTTACTAATTACCATTTAAAGGGAGGGCTAGGGGATTAGTGTAACAATGTAATCCATATTTCTGGGCTAGTTTTGTTAAAAATGCATTTGAAGAAAAAGAAAGTACTTTTTGTTTGAAATTATCATATCAATAAGAGATATACGAGTTGAGGTCTTGGATAATAATGTTGTCATCTGAATCAGTTTATAATTGATGCTATTTACGGATTATGAAGATACTATTAAACAAGAAAGGTAATATCAATATTAAAAGAGTTCTATACTAGAAAAAAGATAGAAAGTACACCCATGTTATTTTTTGTCTTATTGTTTCGCCACATTATTTGGTAGCTAAATTTAAATATTATTGAGAAATTAAAAATTTTAGAATTAAGGGTTGTGTGAAATTTTAAGTTATCGGTTTGATCCCTGGATTTCATGTTTAAAGTTTTGACTAAATTCTACTAAAATGAAAAATCGTGAGATTACATAATCTTGCACAAAGCGAATACAGAAATGTGTGTGTAAAAACTAGAAATGATTCGCGGATACAGTTTTACTCTACATTAACTAAATTTTAAATCCATTCTATTTCTAATGACATTATAGTAATATATTTCAAAACAAAAAGGTGCCAGCAATGTTTACTAAATTATTGGCTATGTACGGTTGGGGAAAACTGCGTTTGCCAAAAAAAAAAGAACTTTAACAAATTTCGCACAAACTATTGCGAGCCCCACTAATATAAACAAAGGTAGTGCATGGAGAGAAATGAAATGTGAAGTTATCAAGTTCTTCGTGTGTACACCAAATGTCTTTCTTTTTTGATTTAGTTAGAAGGAAAATGTATAGATTCCGATGTTATTAAGTGCATATTCCGATGTTTAGTTTTTTAGACAATTATAAAATATTCTAGTTGAAACCAGCATAATAATGTTTCAATAGTAGTATATTAGACTTAAAAGGTCAAAATTCCAGTTGTTTCTTGTATTGTATTGGTTTTTGCTTTACAGATTATGTCGTGTCAAAACAAATTTGAAACCTGGTAAAGCGGGCTATATGTTTATGAGAGCTCCGAAAAAACACTTTGTTGTTTACATCCATGTGGGTAACAACAAAGAGTGCGAAAATTTGTATTGACAATTATTTATTGGCGAAGACAGTTGTCCCTGGCTGCATGTGTGTGTATGTGTGTGTATGTGTGTGTATATATGTGTGTATATATATGTGTGTATGTATATATATATGTGTGTATATATATATGTGTGCGTATATATATATGTGTGTATATATGTGTGTAAGTGTATAGTTTAAATTGAACAGATATCTTTTAGTTCATGCTTTACAGGTTCGCCTCAATGTGGTTTAATCTATAAACCACACTCCATGTAAAAACTGCTGATTTAGTTTTAATTTCGTTTGCTTGAACAAACACAAGAATATTCAAATAGGAAACTTGAGACCCCCTCTCTCTGTATACAAATAGTACTAAAAATAGTTGGTTACATTAAATTAGAATTAATTTCGATGGAAGATGTGAATGGAAGCTGACTTTGCCTTTGTGATAAATTCGTTTATTTGGCTTCTTCATCCACGCCACTAAACCGTTCAACTTCTGACCCCAAATGGAACTCAACATATTAATTTTTTTCTATGATTTTAATACCCTTTTTAAGTAGATCTTTGAATTTCAGAAACCGTCCTTGTGTGACTAAATAACTAGCAGAAATTGATGCTCTCATTCTTACATTTAACAGGTGACCTTTATGTGAGCAAGAGTGGCACATATATTAATTAGCTGATGGATTTTGAACTGTAAGCGCTGCTCTGAATTTACGAAAAAGAACACGAACAACAAGAATACAAAAAAAAAGCAACCAGAAAAAAAAGGAGAAGAAAAAATCATCCATCATCTATTCGGTTCTTTCTTCCAATTCTGTTTCATATCCAATACATAATTCTTTGTGCATTCTGGATATGCATGGTTTAAAGCCTTTAATGACTATTGTGAGTTAAAAAAAAACATAAGTGTATTTGTTTCATACCCAGCGATGATGGTTAACACAATAAATGGGGGTACTACTAGAAGTTACACTATCTACAAACTATTGGGAGCTGAACCCTTATTGGAAGCTATATCTATTGATCTGGCTGTTATCTACTCTTCTCATTAGTTAACAATTGGCACGATATGAAATTGATTTTAATTATCAGAGATAACTAAGGTGGACCCCGGTCGTTATTTTATTGATGAAAAATGAGAAATATTAAGCGCTTATATTTATGATTTTGCTGCAAAACTACTAAAATGCAAGAATTTTTTAGTTTTATTTTTATTTTTATCTTCATAAAATTTCCATATTTCCAATTTTTGGTATTCCATAACTCGTGAACTAGTATCCCCCAGTATCACTAATGCGTGATGACCAATATTGAGGAGGGATTCATTTTATTTTTGTTTGGTTACTATTGTTCTTGGAAGATCGCTATAATTTAGAAAATGAGTTTATCGAATGACTTGTATTTAGGGAATATTCTATAAATACAGCTCATTTAGTCGGGATGTTTTTTGAAAAAAGAATATATTTACCATTATTCTAGTATATTTTACTACTCAATTATCGAATATGATTTTTTCTGAGTTTTTAATATTGTCGCTAACATTCATTGCTACTTCAGTTGCTAAAGAAATTTCCGGTGTGTTCATAGGATTTGAATCCTTAACTTGGGATAAAGCTGGTGATTATGCTTATCAAGGTCCTCAATATCCAACATGGAATGCCGTGCTTGATTGGTCGTTAGATGGCACAACAACTTCCCCAGGTGATACGTTCACTTTGATCATGCCCTGTGTCTTCAAGTTCACTACGTCTGCCACTTCTGTTGATTTGACTGCCAATGGTATTACATATGCCACATGTGATCTTCATGCCGGTGAAGAGTTTACTACTTACTCTAGTTTGACTTGTACTGTTACTGATTCGTTAAGTTCTGTTCATGAAGCTATGGGTACAGTCACAATTCCTTTGGCATTTAACGTTGGTGGTTCTGGTTCTTCTGTTGATATTGCTGATTCTACTTGTTTCACTGCTGGCACAAACACTGTTACTTTCCAAGATGGTGATACATCAATCAGTACCCAAGCCTATTTTGCTGCAGCTACTGGATCTTCTTCTGATCTCCTTTACTTCCAAAGAGTTGTTCCTTCATTGAACAAGCTTAATGCACTTGTAATTCTCCCAGATTGTCCAAATGGTTACACTTCTGGTACTCTTGGTTTCTCATCTTCCAATTCCAGATTTCTGATTGATTGTTCCAGTGCTGAAGCTTACATTACAAATCTTTTAAATTCCTGGAACAAGCCAACTACGGCTGATTCTTTTACATATACCCAAACTTGTACTTCCAAAAGTTTTCAAATAACATTCAATAATATTCCAGCTGGTTATCGTCCATATATTGCTGCATTGGTTCAAGCTCCATCTTCGGATTATGCTATACAATATACTGCAAAATATCAATGTACTGGATCTACCCAAAAAGATATTACGAAATCGGTCACTTGGTCAGGCTATACAAATAGTGACACAGATTCAAATGGTGCTGTAGTTGTTCTTACAACTATTACAGGTACTCAGTCCAATACTATTGTTACCACATTGCCTTTCAACCCGACTGTTGATCACACAAAAACGATCGAAGTGATTGTTCCAATTCCAACAGTAACAACTACCACTTCCTACATTGGAGTTACTACTTCTTATACCACAATTACTGGTACTATTGGTGGAACGGCTACTGTTATTGTAGATGAACCGTATCATACTACTACTACTGTTACTAGTCCCTGGACTGGAACCTTCACCACTTCAACTACTGTCATTGCCTCTACTGACTCGGTTGATACCATCATCATTCAAGAACCAACTCCAAACCCAACTGTCACCACTACTGAGTATGGATCTGTTTCTGAAACAACCACCATCACATATACCAACCCACCAGGTGGTACTGATACCGTTGTTGTCATCGACCCACCAAACCCAACTGTCACCACCACCGAATATGGATCTGTTTCTGAACCAACCACTATCACCTACACCAACCCACCAGGTGGCACTGATTCTGTTGTTGTCATCGACCCACCAAACCCAACTGTCACCACCACCGAATATGGATCTGTTTCTGAACCAACCACTATCACCTACACCAACCCACCAGGTGGCACTGATTCTGTTGTTGTCATTGAACCACCAAACCCAACTGTCACGACCACCGAGTATGGATCTGTTTCTGAACCAACCACCATCACATATACCAACCCACCAGGTGGTACTGATACTGTTGTTGTCATCGACCCACCAAATCCAACTGTTACTACCACCGAGTATGGTTCCGTTGAAACTACCATCACATATACCAACCCACCAGGTGGTACTGATTCTGTTGTTGTCATTGAACCACCAAACCCAACTGTCACCACCACCGAGTATGGTTCTGTTGAAACTACCATCACATATACCAACCCACCAGGTGGTACTGATTCTGTTGTTGTCATTGAACCACCAAACCCAACTGTCACCACCACCGAGTATGGATCTGTTGAAACTACCATCACATATACCAACCCACCAGGTGGTACTGATTCTGTTGTTGTCATTGAACCACCAAACCCAACTGTCACCACCACCGAGTATGGATCTGTTGAAACTACCATCACATATACCAACCCACCAGGTGGTACTGATTCTGTTGTTGTCATTGAACCACCAATCCCAACTGTCACCACTACCGAGTATGGATCTGTTTCTGAACCAACTACCATCACCTACACCAACCCACCAGGTGGCACTGATTCTGTTGTTATCGTTGAACCACCAAACCCAACTGTCACTACTACCGAGTATGGTTCCGTTGAAACTACCATCACATATACCAACCCACCAGGTGGCACTGATTCTGTTGTTGTCATTGAACCACCAAACCCAACTGTCACTACTACCGAGTATGGATCTGTTTCTGAACCAACCACCATCACCTACACCAACCCACCAGGTGGCACTGATTCTGTTGTTGTCATTGAACCACCAAACCCAACTGTCACCACCACCGAGTATGGGTCTGTTTCTGAACCAACCACCATCACCTACACCAACCCACTGTCATTGCCTCTACTGACTCGGTTGATACCTTTGTCATTCAAGAACCAACTCCAAACCCAACTGTCACCACCACCGAGTATGGATCTGTTTCTGAACCAACCACCATCACCTACACCAACCCACCAGGTGGCACTGATTCTGTTGTTATCGTTGAACCACCAAACCCAACTGTCACTACTACCGAGTATGGTTCCGTTGAAACTACCATCACATATACCAACCCACCAGGTGGCACTGATTCTGTTGTTGTCATTGAACCACCAAACCCAACTGTCACTACTACCGAGTATGGATCTGTTTCTGAACCAACCACCATCACCTACACCAACCCACCAGGTGGTACGGACACTGTGGTAATTATCGACCCACCAAACCCAACTGTCACCACCACCGAGTATGGATCTGTTTCTGAACCAACCACCATCACCTACACCAACCCACCAGGTGGTACTGATACTGTGGTAGTCATCGACCCACCAAATCCAACGGTCACCACCACCGAGTATGGATCTGTTTTCTGAACCAAACCACCATCACCTACACCAACCCACCAGGTAGTACCGAACACTGTGTTAATTATCGACCCACCAAATCCCAACGGTCACCACCACCGAGTATGGATCTGTTCTGAACCAACCACCATCACCTACACCAACCCACCAGGTGGTACGGACACTGTGGTAATTATCGACCCACCAAACCCAACGGTCACCACCACCGAGTATGAATCTGGTTTCTGAACCAAACCACCATCACCTACACCAACCCACCAGGTAGTACCGAACACTGTGTTAATTATCGACCCACCAAATCCCAACGGTCACCACCACCGAGTATGGATCTGTTCTGAACCAACCACCATCACCTACACCAACCCACCAGGTGGTACGGACACTGTGGTAATTATCGACCCACCAAATCCAACGGTCACCACCACCGAGTATGGATCTGTTTCTGAACCAACCACCATCACCTACACCAACCCACCAGGTGGTACGGACACTGTGGTAATTATCGACCCACCAAACCCAACTGTCACCACCACCGAGTATGGATCTGTTTCTGAACCAACCACCATCACCTACACCAACCCACCAGGTGGTACGGACACTGTGGTAATTATCGACCCACCAAATCCAACGGTCACCACCACCGAGTATGGATCTGTTTCTGAACCAACCACCATCACCTACACCAACCCACCAGGTGGTACTGATACCGTTGTTGTCATCGACCCACCAAATCCAACGGTCACCACCACCGAGTATGGATCTGTTTCTGAACCAACCACCATCACCTACACCAACCCACCAGGTGGTACTGATACCGTTGTTGTCATCGACCCACCAAACCCAACTGTCACCACCACCGAGTATGGATCTGTTTCTGAACCAACCACCATCACCTACACCAACCCACCAGGTGGTACGGACACTGTGGTAATTATCGACCCACCAAACCCAACTGTCACCACCACCGAGTATGGATCTGTTTCTGAACCAACCACCATCACCTACACCAACCCACCAGGTGGTACTGATACTGTGGTAATTATCGACCCACCAAATCCAACGGTCACCACCACCGAGTATGGATCTGTTTCTGAACCAACCACCATCACCTACACCAACCCACCAGGTGGTACTGATACTGTTGTAGTCATCGACCCACCAAATCCAACGGTCACCACCACCGAGTATGGATCTGTTTCTGAACCAACCACCATCACCTACACCAACCCACCAGGTGGTACGGACACTGTGGTAATTATCGACCCACCAAACCCAACGGTCACCACCACCGAGTATGGATCTGTTTCTGAACCAACCACCATCACCTACACCAACCCACCAGGTGGTACGGACACTGTGGTAATTATCGACCCACAATCCACTGTCACCACCACGAGTATGGATCTGTTTCTGAACCAACCACCATCACCTACACCAACCCACCAGGTGGTACGGACACTGTGGTAATTATCGACCCACCAAATCCAACGGTCACCACCACCGAGTATGGATCTGTTTCTGAACCAACCACCATCACCTACACCAACCCACCAGGTGGCACGGACACTGTGGTAATTATCGACCCACCAAACCCAACTGTCACCACCACCGAGTATGGATCTGTTTCTGAACCAACCACCATCACCTACACCAACCCACCAGGTGGTACGGACACTGTGGTAATTATCGACCCACCAAATCCAACGGTCACCACCACCGAGTATGGATCTGTTGAAACTACAATAACGTATACCAACCCACCGGGTGGTACTGATACCGTTGTTATCGTTGATATTGAATCCACTACTGAGTCTACTGTTGAATCTACTGAGTCCACTGAGTCCTCTGAATCTACTGAGTCCACTGAATCTACTGTTGAATCTACTGAGCACTCTGAGTCCACTGTTGAATCTACTGAGTCCACTGAATCTATTGTTGAATCTACTGTGGAATCTACTGAGTCCACTGAGTCCACTGTTGAATCTACTGAGTCCACTGAATCTATTGTTGAATCTATTGTGGAATCTACTGAGTCCACTGAGTCCACTGAGTCCACTGAATCTATTGTTGAATCTACTGAATCTACTGAGTCCTCTGAATCTATTGTTGAATCTACTGAATCTACTGAGTCCACTGAATCTATTGTTGAATCTACTGAGTACTCTGAGTCCACTGTTGAATCTACTGAGTCCACTGTTGAATCTACTGAGTCCACTGTTGAATCTACTGAGTCCACTGAGTCCACTGTTGAGTCCACTGAATCTACTGAGTCCACTGAGTCTACTGTTGAATCTACTGAGTCCACTGAGTCCTCTGAATCTACTGAGTCCACTGAATCTACTGTTGAATCTACTGAGCACTCTGAGTCCACTGTTGAATCTACTGAGTCCACTGATTACTCTGAGTCTACTGTTGAATCTACTGAGTCCACTGAGTCCACTGTTGAATCTACTGAGTCCACTGAGTACTCTGAGTCTACTGTTGAATCTACTGAGTCCACTGAGTACTCTGAGTCTACTGAGTCCACTGAGTCTACTGTTGAATCTACTGAGGCCACTGATTCCTCTGAATCTACTGAGTCCACTGAATCTACTGTTGAATCTACTGAGGACTCTGAGTCCACTGTTGAATCTACTGAGTCCACTGAGTACTCTGAGTCTACTGTTGAATCTACTGAGTCCACTGAGTCCACTGTTGAATCTACTGAGTCCACTGTTGAATCTACTGAGTCCACTGTTGAATCTACTGAGTCCACTGAATCTATTGTTGAATCTACTGAGTACACTGAGTCCACTGTTGAATCTACTGAGTCCACTGAGTCCACTGTTGAATCTACTGAGTCCACTGTTGAATCTACTGAGTCCACTGAATCTATTGTTGAATCTACTGAGTACACTGAGTCCACTGTTGAATCTACTGAGTCCACTGTTGAATCTACTGAGTCCACTGAGTACACTGAGTCCACTGAATCTATTGTTGAATCTACTGAGTTCTCTGAGTCGACTGTTGAATCTACTGAATCTACTGAGACTACTGTTGAATCTACTGAATCTACTGAGACTACTGTTGAATCTACCACTGAGTCATCATACCCAACATTGTCATTCTCATCAGCTATTTATTCAAGTTCACTTGAGTCGTCATCAAGACCATACTGGTCTAATTCTACCATTCCACATAATTCGGTACCAGGTACATCATCCTCTGAAAACTCTCCATTTTCAACTGATAAATCTTCTTCCTCAACACTCGATACTGAAACTGGGTTATCTACAGGAACACCAAGAAATTCGGAAACTGGAATTGACACTAATAAGCCAACTGATACTAATACTGATACTGTGAGCAAGGTATCCTCAATTTCGACTTTGACTTCATCATCCATAAAAACAGACACTTTGTCTTCTGATTCTATACTCTCTTATAAATCTACCGTTACTCCTGGTACTGCTTCTACTCCTGGATCTACCGTTACTCCTGGCACTGCTTCTACTCCTGGATCTACCGTTACTCCTGGCACTGGGTCTACTCCTGGCACTGGGTCTACTCCTGGTGTTGCTTCTACTCCTGGCACTGGGTCTACTCCTGGTGTTGCTTCTACTCCTGGCACTGGGTCTACTCCTGGTGTTGCTTCTACTCCTGGCACTGCTTCTACTCCTGGATCTACCGTTACTCCTGGCACTGGGTCTACTCCTGGTACTGCTTCTACTCCTGGAACTGCTGTCACTCCTGGCACTGCTTCTACTCCTGGATCTACCGTTACTCCTGGCACTGGGTCTACTCCTGGTGTTGCTTCTACTCCTGGCACTGGGTCTACTCCTGATACTGCTTCTACTCCTGGCACTGGGTCTACTCCTGGTGTTGCTTCTACTCCTGGTACTGCTTCTACTCCTGGTACTGCTTCTACTCCTGGTACTGCTTCTACTCCTGGTACTGCTTCTACTCCTGGAACTGCTGTCACTCCTGGCACTGCTTCTACTCCTGGATCTACCGTTACTCCTGGCACTGGGTCTACTCCTGGTACTGCTTCTACTCCTGATACTGCTTCTACTCCTGGCACTGGGTCTACTCCTGGTACTGCTTCTACTCCTGGATCTACTGTCACTCCTGGCACTGCTTCTACTCCTGGCACTGGGTCTACTCCTGGATCTACCGTTACTCCTGGATCTACTGTTACTCCTGGCACTGGGTCTACTCCTGGATCTACTGATACAACTATGTCTTCTTTCACGTTGATACAAGAAACAACCTCTATATCATCTCATTCTATAGCTATTTCTACATATGAAGGTATTGGTTCAGTCACTGTTGTATCAACTTTTTCAATTATTTTGTTTTCGTTGTTTTCATTCATTATTTGAGTGACTTTTGCCCTTGTGTTAATTTTCCTTATTTCGTCTGGTTCCCATTATTTTTTTCGTGATTGTTATGGCGTATTGCTACTCAATTGATACCAAGTTTATCTTTTTTTTTTTAATTTTCTGTATTATTTACTAAATAATTTTGTTAGTATTTTTACTTTTCTTGTTTCGGTTACGATATATTCTTGAATATATATGTTATTATTTTCTTTAAAGTTTGTACATGTACATTTAGTAAATGAGAAAACTTGTTGAGCTGAAATTTAAATTGTTAGAAAAAGCTATATTCTTGATAATAAATGTTCCTTTAAGTGCTTAGGTAGTCAAATAAAAGAGAGTGGTTTTATCTGGATTATTGTATTATATTAGTGTAGCATCTGTTGGGTGGTATTTTTCTTTTCAAATAGCTAATGCAGTAGATTGTTCATGTGATTTATAGTAAACAAGATTGGCATTTATCAATTTCACTAGAAATGAATAAGAGTAACTCTTTGGCTTCTTGAAAGTAGATACCAATATATTTAACAAGTTCACGTATATAAATCCAAAACAAATATGTATATCAACTTTCTTTTTTTTTTTTTTTTTTGGGTTATGGCCCACAACTAAAAACTAGGCTTTTTTGGCATAAACCTTGACTTTCTTTGCACCTTTCGGGACATCTTTTCTATTCTTGTAATATACTATAGCGTAATTATTCTTTGAATGGTTAGCTGGATCCTTTATATTTTTAACAGCCCATAAATTATCATCACCACCAAAGTCTAATTCACCATCATTTTTAATATTTACTTTGTAAGGTTTACCTCCGGACAACTGCAAAATATTCTTATTAATAAGATAATACCATCTTGTGTGAGAATCAACTTGTTCATAGATATACTTATTCTTGTCGTCATAAATTAACTTTTTGGCACGGTTCTGTGAACCCAAGAAAAAGTAATTGATACCTTTACCTTCACGAACAGGATACAACCAATCCCCATTAACATCTTTATCGTTGGACTTGACATACAAATAAACATTGTATAAACAACTAAAAACTGGGGAAATAAAGCACAAGAAAGTAACAAATAAAAAATTGAGTTTCATTTTCAGCTTGACTAAGAGATTAAGTAAATTTTTCTACAGCAATGAAAAACTTGAAACCGATAATAAACTCAAGGGAATAACAGCCTCTATTTATACTTTTTTTTTTCTAAGGAGTGAATGAATGTGTTGTAAAAAAAAGAAGGGTATTTCTTTGTATAAGCAAATAAGAAATAAGAAAAGGTAAACAAAAGGTTGCAAACTGGTCATGTTAAACGTCTTTGTAGTTTGGGAAATCTATGTTGTTTTTTTCTAAAATATATTGCGCGGTTGCAAGATCCTTGTGGTCGTGCAGATGTTCAGTAATAATTGAGTTGGGAGTAAACAACGAGTATTGTTAAGTAATATGTATTAATTGTAATTTTAGGTATATTGTGGTAAGAATCAACTTTATAGAATATGTAGAAATAGTATGGATTGATTAAACTAGGTTGTTTACAAAATTTGATAAAGAAGAGAAATTTCTTGAGAATTTTACAAAATGTTTCAAGTAAAATCTTGCAACACTTTTACTCCCAAAAAATATTCACCAACTTCTTCAACACTATCTTCACCTTAGTAATTTTAGGTTCTATACATTGATATTAAACTATAGGAATAAAAAAAACGTCTTGGAACTGAATTCAGCTTTGTTTCATCGCTCCATAACAATATGTAAATTTCAATATTTTGAGTTGTACACGTCCAAAAAATCATTTTTTAACAGATGTGCTACCTCGGTAACTTTCAAAGTTTTCCGAAACCAATCTTTTTGGCCACGTTGAATGCACTACGCGCTTGACAGAGTATTATTTTTTACCTTGAATACATTACACTGAGTTCGATTCACAAACTGGCTATATGTATTTAACCAGTCGTGTACAGTTTGCAAAATCGGTGATTTTTGTTTTTCTTTTTCTTTTGAGTTGTTCAGTGGGCAAAAGAAAATAAAAATGCAAGCATTTATTACATTGACACGAAAAAAAGAGAAAAAGGACGAGAGTGAGAGATTGGTTAAGGTTCGATTTAGAGTCAAGTAACATAATATCACAAGTATTGGATTTAACATTATGGATAACGATGATTTAACTGGATCAGTATGGGATGATGCTGTATCACCGAATGATAACAAGGATGACTATTCAACCACACGAACTACATCCTCCTTGCATCATTCAATTGTTTCGCCTTTGTCAAATCAATTTAATTCTCTCACTATCGAAGATCCTTTTGCAAGTCCATTAGGTTTTGGTAACGAACGAGATACTGATAATAATGATACGTACGAAGAAGACGAGAAGGAAGAAGAAGACGAAGAAGAAACACCGGCAGATATTGATGATGTTAGTAGGTCACAACAGTCTGAGTACGACGCCGTTGGTGAACAAGCCAAAGAATTAAAAAAGGAGGAAAATAAAGAACATTCCACTCAAATTTTATCAGAATTGACTAGTGGTATTGATGATAGTGATATTTTGGAATCTTCACTTGTTAAATCACCTGAAAAACTTTTAGCATCTGATTCATTGTTCAATGATAAAGGGGCTTCGCCATTGAGAATCTCCAAATCAAGAGGAGATATGAAATCACCAAGTCGACCAACAACAGTAAAATCTACAAAGTTCAAGGCTACACGTCCAAGAAAGTTTAGTGCTAAAGTTAATGTACAACATATGGATGAAAATAACTCAAATCTGTTGGGTCCATTAAGTATAGAAACAACTAGCGAGGGAACATCACAATTGAAAGCAGCACAGTCAAATTCAACTACAGCGTCTGAGGCAATCGCTAAAGAGACAGAGGCACCACTTTATGAGATAGATAACAAGGATGATAGTCAACTGGATAAAGAGACAGTTAGTAAGAAGCAAAAAGGGTCTAATCAACAATCTGACCCACACGCAAATAAATTGGAAATAGCTGTCGGAGATCCAATGAAAGTCGGGGATATCACCACAGTTCATATAGTCTATACAATCAAAACTAAAAATAAGAACTTGGAGTCAAATTATTTTCCAGCTACTGAAACAACCGAGGTTACTAGAAGATACAAGGATTTCAGATGGATATATCATCAATTACAGAATAATCATCCAGGAAGAATTATTCCGCCACCACCATCTAAACAGACCTACATTGGAAGATTTAATGAAAATTTTATTGAGAATAGACGGTTGTCCTTGGAAAAAATGTTGAATAAAATTTGCAATATTTCAGTATTGGCCAACGATTCAGACTTTGTGATGTTTTTGACAAGTGAGGATTTTGCGAATGAGTCAAAGGAGAGGGAAAGAGTATCTGGTTCTGGAGCTTCTGCTCAAAATAGTGAATATCTTGACAGAAGCGAAGATCTTGCTGTTACTTCTGCGGCAGCAGCTGCGTCCGGTGCTTCAAGTGGATTCATGAGTTCCTTATTTTCCATGTCTACTAAGGTCACAGAACCAGATCAGTATTTTATTGCAAAGAAACAGTACATTGATGATTTAGAGTATAACTTGAAACAATTTTATAAAACTATTGAACTCATTGGTCAACAAAGAATGGACATGATTGGAATTTTGGATGAAATATCAACTACAATGGATGAATTATCAGGTTTGGAGATTTCGAAAGTTACTAGTGACCTCTTATCTGCCTTCAGTGAAGTTGAACTGAAGATAAAGGACAATCTTGATAGAATAAATTTGCAAGACCATTTAACTCTTGGATTTACTATTGAAGAATATCTCCGGACTATTGGTTCAATAAATTTTGTTTTCGATACCAGATTAAATGTTTATCAACAGTTGAATAACTTTACTCAAGAGTTGAATAAGAAGCAGAGTCAATTAGACAAATTGACTCGCAAACAACAACAGGTTGATAAGATTAAACAGCTTAACTTTGAGGTAGATAAATTGAAACAAAGGACTGAAGCGTATGAACAGAGCTTTAAGAAGATTAGTGATACTATCAAAGTAGAGTTGGAAACTTTTGAATATGAAAGAATTGACGATTTCAGAAACAGCGTGGAGATATTTATCGAAAGTGCTATTGAAGCGCAGAAAGAAGCTATTGAATTATATGAAACATTTTATGAAAGGCAGAAATTAGGGGATATCTAGCATTTCAATTGGAAAAGTTTCGCAGTTTATGATCCGTTTTCCACCTTTGGTAAACTTTTATTTTCATAGGATTAATCATTTTGTCTTTTTTTTTTAGCTTGTAATGTATTGTGACTTACTTTTTGTTTTCTATTGCAGAGAAACTTAGTCTTATCTCGGAATGATAACTAGATGATGAAATCTGTTAATCATTGCCTCAGTTTGGTTAGATGATTAATTGAATTGAATTCTTCTCCTTTTTTTTTTATTCGTTTTCATTGCAAATCCGCATTGTTAAAAAGATAACAATAGATTAAACAAAAAAAAAAGGAAATAACATTAAGACATTCATTGATCGTCAAGCCAACGTGTACATAGAAATTGTATAGATATATGATTTACAATGGCTACTTTTTGAGGTTGTTTATTCAACCACAATTGCACAATACCTTCTAATTCATCATCTCCTTCACTTCTTCATTTTTAAAATTATAAGAATATGTACGTTTACCTGAAAATTTCAATTCATTAATGAGTTCGGGGTTGGTTACCAAAAAGCATAGTAGTTATTTACTATGCATTCATTCTTTTAGGCAAGGTATAAGGCGTCGCTATTTAATAAGTATCATAATATTTAAATCATTTATAATCTAGGTGATATTTACTTGGTGATGGCTATCAATTAATTGCAATTACTATTAATTTTTACAGATAATGGATGTGTGTGACTCAGGTAGAAATGGTTAGATTTTTTTTTTTTCTTTGTGCGTTGTGGGTTACTCATTTTGCATTCTCCACATTATTTATCTTGAGAAATAGTGGCATAAATTACTCATTATTTGCGGGAGACCAAGATAGTACAGGTTAAATATAATGTATGTATTGTTTATTACTTGACAATCTGAATTGGTACATATGTAATACTCCTCTTTTTCTCTTATTATTATTTTATTTTGTTTCATCCCTTATATTTAATTCAAATATTTTTAGCGTTATTTTTTTTTTTTTTTTCACTATTAAAGCTCGCTTCTTCCCCTTTTTTTTGATATCTCTATTAGGGAAAACCATCCAATATTGTGAACGATTTAGCTATTAGTCATGAGTACTGAAATCCATCTTAACCCTACAAGATTATCCATACTATCGATATCTAGAGATAAGTATTGGATATTTGTCAGTTCTATCCAGCAACTACTATACAAGTCTATCGAGATCAAATCAGGTGGATCCAGTGAATTTGCGGATGATAATGATATCAGTGAAGATGATGAACTTAATGAATATAGTAGTTGTGGTAGTGGTAGTGGTAGTAACACATTTACAGATAGTGATTTTCTCACAAAAGGTGCAGTTGATAATTCAAGTAAACTATGCCCTCAAACTCCACCTACTCCACCAGAAGAAGAATCTGATGAAGATAATTTTTTCCACATTGCCTTAACTCCTGAAGAATGTACTGTCATTTGTTCCCAAAAGCTTATGAATCAATGTTTCCTGCAAGCAGTTGAGGTATGTTCCCAATTGAATTACAAAGACGTACAATTATTACCAGAAACCTACTTGAGTTTATGTGTTGATTCTGATGGTGATACAGATGCTTCATGGAGGATTTTAGAATTGACTAAACCATTATCAGAGAATAATATTTCTTTATTCTTTATTTCAAGTTATTTCAACAATGTTGTTTTAATTCCTTATGTCTTGAAAGATAGGGTGGTTAGCATATTGAGAAGAAAGAATTTCGAATTTCTGGATATTTCAAATAGTTATATCCCGGCATGGGGATCATCACCAATTGGTACTGAATTTAATTTTGAACAGGGATCCCAGTTGTTAGAAAAACAGACTTTTCAAATGTTTCACGAAGAAGGAATTAAACCTGTGATCAACTACAGAAATCCACTATTACTTACAGGGTCTCGAACGTGTGATATCCATAATACTATTCTTAAAGCTTGCAAGATCCTATCAGCAACAAATTGTATACCATCGTTTTTTGGAATAACTAAAGCTGACACTCAGTGTTCATTACTTTTACCAAGATCAAGAAAACTAAGATCACAATTAGGTTTTGAGTCTCCCTATATTATGGGATCTCTTCTGGATACAATTATCCCTATTAGTATTGATTTATCTAAATTGGAGATAAACTCCACTGGGATTGTTGCTGGATTAGCAAGTAAACTTAGTGACACAGGACTTTTATATTATTTATCAATGGCTAGATCTGGGGTTATAATGATACCCAAAGAAAATATCGGAGTAGTAGGTGAAATTTTAAAATCTACTTAAAAAAGAAAGTAAATCAAATAGATTTGAGTATTGTAAATATGTTTAAAGATAGCATTCTTTTTTTTTTTTTATTTTTTATTATTGTTTTTTATTCTGTTAATATTATTTTCCTATATTTTACAACCATCCTATTCACAAAGAGGAACTTGCACTTATAAAATGTATTTAATTTCTTCTATTATTCTTCTTTTTAGATTTCAGACTGGTACTCCAACCATCTTCATCAACAGTTGGAACTTTGTCAGCAGAAGAAATAATAGCAGCGGACCAAGAAACATGGTCACCACCTCCAATTTGTTGATCGACTTTCTGTCTTCTTTTCAAAAATTCTTGTGCAAATCTTCTACCATCCATAGTAGCTGATGAACTATAAATGGTTTCAGCAATTAATGATGCAGAATCTGATGAATTTGGAGGCAAAGTGATGAAAATATCCAATAAATCTTCTTTAGAAACAGTAGGATACAAACTAGTCATGTTTGATCTAGCCCAGACCAAGAAATCTTCTCTTACACCTTGTGCATTAACAGAAGTAGTGTTTTGCTTGTTTGCAGAAACAGAACGTAACAATTGAGGAGTAGTCTTAGAAGCTGATGTGGTAGCGACATTAATAGTCGATTTTTTGGTGACTGGGGTTGATGGTTGTTTTTTAGAAGCCACAGTGGTCCAGGCTGGTCCATCATCTCTTGGAACAGAATTAGCAACTGCACTGGCAAAAGAAGCGTTTGATGAACCGAGCTTAGTTGCAGCATTTACGGAACCAACGGCAGAAGTAGAAGCAGCAGCAGCAGCAGCAGCAGCTAATTTGGCTTTAGCGCGCTCAGCTTCTTCTTTTTGAATTTCAGCTAAAGTTTTAGTAACTGGAGCAACAGTGGTACTACCCCAAGTAGACGGTAAAACAGCAGATGCCTTTTCTGCCTTGGCTTGTTTCTCAGCAGCAGCAGCAGTTGCCCAAGCTTTAGCAGCCTGTTCGCTCTTAATCTGGGCTTCAATTTTCTTTTGTTCAGCCAATTTCTCAGCTTCAATTCTTTGAATTTCTTTCAAAGTCAATGCAGGTTTTTGGGCTGTTTGTTTTGGAGCAGCCCATGGTGCTAAAGCTGGAGGAGCAGATGGTTTCAAGTTAACTGGTTTAGCAGCATTTTCAACTTCTTTTTCTTCAATAGCTTTAGTTTGAGATGTTTGCTCTTCAGCAGCAGTTTCGGGTGGAGATGCAACATCAGATGGAATATGCTTATTACGTGATTCAACGTGTTTCGGTTCTTCATCACTTAAAAAGTCAGTCACAACAGAATTGTGGATTTCCTCTAATACTGGATCTTCGAGTGGAGGAGCGATGTCTCCAGAAATAGCAGTAATAGAAGATCCAGGAATGGAAGTGACACCTCCTGTAATTTCAGCATCGTGCTGAACAGCCAATGGCTCTTGACCAACCAAATTTAAGTTGGTGGTGGAAGTAAATGGAGAACTCACACGGGAATGAGATTGAACAACAGCACTAGGTAACCAAGGGGAATTTGGAACTGGTTGACTGATTTGGCTTGGTAATGAAGGATGTCCGCCAATTGGAGTTTGAGGATTACTGTTTGATTGCAAAATAGAGGATGCAGCAGTATCTACACCCCAGCCACTATTAACCCTGGATAATGTTGGTTGCTGTTGTTGATGAATTTGTTGTTGCAAGATGGATGGCATGGATGGGAAGCTCAAGTTATGATTGAATGCATCTAATCCGGTAGACGGCTGTTGATTGAAAGTGTCAATTCCAAAAGCGGTTGCGCTACCGAAGCCTTGAGTAGTGGTTTGATTAACCAGTGCCAATGAAGTAGTGGAGAATGGATCAGATTTCATAAAGTCGTTACCAAACAAATTAGTCTGAGACAAATTTCCTTGAGACATGTTACTATGGGAAACATTACCAGTCAATGAGGACAACAAATTTGATTGGAATGGTGGGAAATTGTTGCTCAGCAAATCATTAGGGAAAAATTGACTTCCGCTGTTATTGACTGTAGTCAAATCTGGTAATGGAATCTTGAAAGGAGTAACATAGTTCAGTAAACTTTCACACAATTCTCTCAAAGTCTTGAACCCATTCTCTTCCTTCCTTCTGATCTGTAAGTCAAGATTCAAGTACCCTCCAGCAAGCCATTCTTGCATCATATCCCCATTGAATGGACCTTGCTCATTACCTGACGGATCGATGTAAAACCATTCAATTTTATCAGAAGTAACAAGCGGTCTAAACTTGGATTCAACACTTGGAAGATCTTTTGGTAATGGGTCAATTCCAGGAGGAGCTTGTCCAATTGATGACGGGATAGTTCCAGTGCCAGTTCCAGTGCCAGTGCCAATGCCAGTCCCGGTACCAGTACCTGGTTGATCGGTTGCAGTAGTTTGGATAGATGCAATGCCACTACCTTGGGTAACATTCTCAATTTCCGAATCTCCACCAATGGCAAGTTTATCTAACGATTCAGTCACTTCTTTAGTAGTTTCCTTAGGTAACTCATCATTTTCCTTTGAATTTGATTGCAAATCTAAATGGTAAATCTGTTCTGGTTTTGACAACTTGTATGGCTCATCAGAACTGACTGGCACTTCAGTATTTAAAATCTGGTCTTTATTATCATACCAGACTTGGAACACCTCATTCATTGTATAACGTTTACCATCTTTGTTAGCTGGAATGGTATTCGTGTGATGATGTTGGTTATGGTGGTGATGGTGATGATGATGATGGTGGTGATGATGTTGATTACTGTGAGAAAACTGTTGACTATAAGTACTATTATCGTCGATATTCCCATTATCAGGGGTTTCTTGTGATTTACGGGTTCTTGAGTACATTGTTAAATTGAAGATGAAATGATAGGAGTTGCTTGCCTGGGGTTTTATAAAAAAAATTTTTTTTTATTATTATTATTTGGTTTACTTTCTTTTAAGTTGAAGTTGGGTCGTTTTTTCGTTGGTGACTTGAATGCAAGAAGTCAGGTTTTGAAAAATGGAAAAAAAAAAAAAAAAATAGAGGAAGAAAAATTTTCTTCTTTTTCTTTTGCTCCATTGAGAAACCTGCTAATAAAAAATGCGTGCCATCTCCCATACTACAACTACAGTACAACGCATTTTGTACAGTATAAATCAATGGCTTGTAAATTTGATTCACAATTTTCTTTTTTCTGTTCTCACATACACGTCTCAGTATTTTTCATTGCTCCAATTTTTGTAGCGATTTACATGTAATTCCGAGTAACTACAGTACATGATATATATATATAGCACAAAACACGCCCAGAATGATTAATAACTATCCCTGGTCATCTATTAGAAGTACTCTGAATTAAACTATTCTAGTTATTAAAAGAAATCAATATACTACAATGTTCAGTTTATCTGATCCATTATGACTGGGGTTGTCAAATTACATCAACTGTATATCGATTTGATATACTTCAAAATCTACAATTTATTGCAATCATTCGTTATTCTAAAGTATATTAAATTCAATAATATCTTTACTTACCGTTAAATTCCCATTTGTCTTTCCATTTCACTGTGGAAATCTTTCACATTATCACCATTACTGAATCCACCTGGGTATACATCTTCCCAATCAACACTTGCATCTTTATTCATCAAGATATCTTTATGCATAGAATCAACACCTCCCAATAAACTTGGTCTAAAGGAAGTAGCTTCAACTATTTCTAAATCCATCGTTCTTTTAATTGGAGCACCAGCACCAAATATACGTCTATAAGACTCCATTCTATTTTCTTCTTGAGTTTTTTCCCAATTGTTTACTCTTGATTCCAATGGATGACGATTATTTATCTTTGATGCTATATTTAACGGACCTTCTTGTGTTCTTAAGCTATCTTGCAAACCTGGTGCATGTTCTGCTGGTTGACCAAATTTAGTACTGTTAACAGTTGATTCTTTTTGTTCGTTGGGAACAGCTCTTAATGACTATATATAATCAATGTTAGTAAATATTTGAACTTGAATTTACCAATGAAGATTACTTGTGATAACATACCATTGTTGTATATGTATTATGTAAATAAGAAAAATGGATAGTTTGAAACAGTTCAAGTGGTGGCGAACAATACTTATTCTTTGTTCGTTCTCTTTTTTTTTTTCCTTTTCGTGCTCTTTCAGATACTACAGTTGGCGAAAAATTGGTGTTTGCACATGCACACGACCAATGTCATAGAAATGCTACCAGTTAAGAATAATAATACCAATGCCAAAAGAATAATGAAAACACCATTTCTCCAAGTTCACATTTGAAGAGTTTTAATAATACTTTGGCTGTTTTAATCAATCTGAGACCATCTACCACGACAACTCATAATATCACTCATTTGATGTTTAAACACCTATTCTTTCATATTTGTCTGATAACAAGTACTACAAATACTATAAGAATAACTGACCTAGATGACTTGAATATATCTGATTTTATAAACGAATTCATAATTGAATGTATTCCATTGTTACCACCTATGAATAACACCTTTACAGTTAACATGGAATCATAATAAGAACATATACATCTAATAACAACCATAAATCCGAATTCTATTATCATCAATAATCAAATTAATCATTTTGTACTCTAAATAGTTTTCATTTTATTTCTCAAATTAACTTGTGGGGTTTTAAAGTTGGTGTTTTTTATGTGTTTTTTTTTATATATAATTTCCCCATACTTTTACTCACGTGAATTTCTGAGCCGCACGATGGGCATCTCTACTATATGATGAAATCTTCAAATACACCCTAATTTTGTTAGCAACAAATATGATATTGTTTAAGAATTGTATATAATAGAATCCTATTTATATAAATATCAAATAATTAGAAAGGTATTACTAACAGATTATGGAGTAAATGGTAATATTTGATAAAATTTATAATAAACACACCTTTAACACACAATTAAGGTGCTTAAGAAAGATATAAATTTCAAAATTTTTACATAAAAAAGATATTTTACCTATAATTTAACAGTTTATACACTTTTAATATCAATAACTGAACTATAGGCACCATAATCCATGAATAACACATCTATATCATCAATATTTGAAAAACGCAAGGTTCAATTTGGTCTCACGTGATAACACCCTCACACCAATACAAGAGCAACAAATCGCTCATCAAATGAACAAAGAAAAATTTTTTTTTTCCACAGAATCCCATCTCCCAAAAAAAAAAAAAATTCTTACTTTTATTAATTTTTCACCATTTCGTTTTTGAATTAAGCAATTAGTTTTTATTTTATTCATTATAAAAAACTAACTACTACATATATATATATATATACAACTATTGATACATAATGGCATTCGGAGCTCCAAGAGGTAGAGGTGGATCATCAAGAGGTGGCCGTGGTGGATTCGGCGGTGCTTCCAGAGGTGGAAGAGGAGGTGCCAGAGGTGGCCGTGGTGGATTCGGTGGCGCTAGAGGAGGTGCCAGAGGTGGAAGAGGTGGTCCAAGAGGTGGATCTAGAGGAGGTGCCAGAGGTGGAAGAGGTGGTGCCAGAGGAGGTGCTAAAGGTGGTGCCAAAGTTATTATTGAACCACATAGACATGCTGGTGTTTTCATTGCCAGAGGTAAAGAAGATTTATTAGTTACCAAGAACATTGCTCCTGGTGAATCTGTTTATGGTGAAAAGAGAATTTCTGTCGAAGAACCAGCTAAAGAAGAAGGAGCTGCTCCAACCAAGATTGAATACCGTGTTTGGAATCCTTTCAGATCTAAATTGGCTGCTGGTATTATGGGTGGTATTGATGAATTAGGTATTGCTCCAGGTAAAAAAGTTTTGTACTTGGGTGCCGCTTCCGGTACTTCTGTTTCCCATGTTGCTGATGTTGTTGGTCCAGAAGGTGTTGTCTATGCTGTTGAATTCTCTCATCGTCCAGGTAGAGAATTGATTGGTATGGCTAAAAAGAGACCAAATGTTATTCCAATCATTGATGATGCTAGACACCCACAAAAATACAGAATGTTGTTAGGTATGGTTGATTGTGTGTTTGCTGATGTTGCCCAACCAGATCAAGCCAGAATTATTGCTTTGAACTCCCATTTGTTCTTGAAAGATGGTGGTTTAGTTGTTATTTCTATCAAAGCCAACTGTATTGATTCTACTGTTGATGCTGAAACTGTTTTCGCCAGAGAAGTCCAAAAATTGAGAGAAGAAAGAATTAAACCATTAGAACAATTGACCTTAGAACCTTATGAAAGAGACCATTGTATTGTTGTCGGTAGATACATGAGAAGTGGTATTAAGAAATAGATGCGTGATATTAGTGGGTATAAGTAAATTGATGATTTTACTGCAGAGATAAATAAGAGTTTTTCTTTAAGTGTATAATAGGATTTAAAACAAGGTATAGTGATAATACAGAAACATATAAAGTGTAAAAATAATAGTAAAAAAAAAAAATCTAACGTCGTATATATAAGGAGTATATATACATAAAAAAGCAAAGTAAGCAAACATATAAAAAACTACGTAAAGAATTATAAATGCACAATAGAAATGAATTATTTCCTCTATTTTCTTCTAATCAATTCTAGCTTCAGATAAAGTCAATGGTTTGATATTGTTAGAGAATACAGATGAACCTGACTTGAAACGGTTGATCTTCTTTAATTTCTCACGAACAACCATGACCGGTACTGTCAGCTTAGTAACCAAATAGTTTGATAATGAACCCAATAATACCCCTTTGATAGCACTTTGACCTTTAGAACCAACAATAACTAAAGTTGGTTGTAAATTATCAATAAATTCTAAAATCAAGTGTCTTGGAATTGGATGATGGATGATTTCAATTACTATATGGATTTGCAACTTGGTTAATTTCAACAAGTTCAATACTTGATGCTTGGCTTTGTTCAACATGTTCAATCTGGTTTGTTCACGAGAATTTTCATTGGTGGTGTTTCCTTTCAAATGATGGTTGGTATCATTATCTTCAATAACACAGACAATAAATAAAACAGAACCATCTACTAAAACAGTTCCTAAACTCCATTCTAATGCAAAAATAGACTCAGGAGAAAAGTCCATACATAATAAAAACATCTTTGGTTTAACTTTAGGGTTAACCAATTGAAAGAAATTACCTCTTGTTATTGTTTGAATCACTCTTGAATGTGATTTGTTTGAATCCACTGGACCTTCCTGTATAGTTTCATTCAACTGGGATGCAAATTCACTATCTAATTTATCTTCAACTGCAGATGTATAAGGTGCCATAAATGCATCTCCTCCTTCTGGACTGACTCCATCTTCATGTCTTGTTGGTGACGCCGAACCGTTTCTAATTCCATTTTCTTGGTCAATAATCTTCTTTCTATAAGCCTGATAATTTTCCAATTTTTGTCTTCTTGAAAATGCATCTTGGTTAGTCTCATCTAAATTCAAATTAGCACCAATTAATTTCTGCTTGTCATTAGCCAATTTATTTAATACTTCTTGGTCAATTTTACTTCCAGCTTTTCTAGCAGCAGCCATGGCTCTTTCACTTGCTGTCAATTCTTCTAAACGTTTAATTGTGGCATTATCATTCAAATTGGAATTTTCCAAAATATTACTAATCTCATTAATTTTTTCATCTTGACAAGCATAGTTTGGTAAAATATTACCAGTATCATCATATTGAAATTTCTCATTACTATCGTCATCACTTATATGTTCTTCTTCACTTAATTCATTCTCCCATGTTTCATTATTTCCTTCTTGCTTAGACAAGTTAACTATTCTTTCCAGAGGGTCATGATTAGTTATAGACCATTTTAAATCTTTATCATAATCATCTGGATTTATTGATGATGAACGTGAATGGGAACCTCTACCTGGGGAAGACGATCTTCCCCTGGTCATGGACTTCTGAATAATAGCCAATTTCTCTGCTTCTAATCTAGATTCACGACTAGCCATGATTGATAATATTGATAAATCTGTACTAAGTAGTATATATATAACTATGAATAAAGTAAAAAAAAAAAAAAATAGTAAATAGGAACAAGAAAACACCAAGTAACTAATTAATCAATTAATTAAATTTTGTGTGAGTGAGTGAGTGAGTGAGTGCGTGTTCAAACAAACAAAGGATTGGAAAACCAGAAAACAAAAGGGAACAGGGAAAAGGGGAAACAAAAGGTGAGCAACAACAACAACAACAGCAAATGGATAAAGGAGAAAACGTACAACAACTACAACAACACATTCCAGTGATTATGCGCGCCTAGAAAAAAAAGGAAAAAAAAAAAAATAATCACTGCTTACACGACTTTGGGTTCTTCTCGTAATTAGAATGCAATATATAAATTATTATGTATTTGAAAACCTACATCCCCACTAGTCTGATTCCTCGTCCTCCTCATCTTCATCTTCCTCATCATCGTTATATTCAACTAAGAAGTTAGCCCCTTTACTGAACTCAGAAATATCTTTAATACATTTGTCATAGTCTTCCAAATGGATAACTTTCTTAGGGTAAGGTTGAATAATATCAAACTTGAATGAGTATTGATCATAGTAATCTTTTATATCTTGAATTGATTCCTTAGTGACGTCATCAAGGTCCAAATTATCAATTAGATCATTAATATGTTCTTGATCTAAGTCTTGGTTCTGTTCCAAAAATAATTTCAATTCAATGAACATGTAAAATTCAAGTAATGAGATTTCGCCATTGAATAATTCAACAATTCTTTTACCATTAGGAAGTTTCAAAGCTATCTTGCATTTGAATTCACTTTCTTCATCAAGTACATTCGTTTCAATGTACTTAGTTTGCAATAATATCAACAAATAATAGTGACGTAAATTAGCTCTCTGTTCAGCCACTTTTTTGGCATATTCTTCTTGCATTTTGATTTCTTTTTTCAACTTGTCTTGTTCCAATGAACGTAAATATGCACTATCTTGTTCTTCTCTGATTTGACGACTGATGTCCATTTCTTGTTTGTCAAATCTAGCCGACACTAATTGTGGATTGAATCTATCTAATAGTTTCGACAAATTTTTAAGAATCTTGGCTGTGGTAATAGGAAGTTCATCTTCAGTGATAAATGGTCTAGATAAATTTGATTTATATAGTGTTGACATAGACGGCATGATTTCAGGACTAGCCGATACATTTCCAATCAACATTAAATAAGGTATTCTTTTCAGTTTATAAGTTTGGGCCACTTGGAATGCTTCAGGGGATCTCTCAATGTTATTGACAAATATCTCAGTTTCTTTAAATAAACCAGAGTTTTTATTAAACAATTTACCAAAATCGGGATGCCTTACTAAAGCATGAAGGAAATTATTGCTTTCGATAGAATCATTTACCAATACAACCAATAACCAGCGGTATTCCTTCTGAACCACTTGATGAAGTTCATTGAAATTATCTTCATGGAAAATGTAGTTTTCCAACATATTGCTATTGTCATCTTCTCGTAATTTTGGTAAGAACTTATAATTGGGGATGAATTTTTCATAATTGAACGATGAAGGAATTTTAGACAGACTTACCTTTAAAACATCCCAACCAAATAAAAACCTAAATGCTGATAAGACAACATTCAATATGGTTTTCGGGATAATCAATAGGATGATCCATAATGCATTTAGTGGTGACCTATTAGTACTACTGCTTTCACGTGAATGTATTGATTCTGTTGCTTCATTAATATCTTCCTTTGATTTTTCTTTATTTTGTTCTTCCTTTTCTCTTCTTAACCTATCTTCTATAATTGATGTATGAATACCTACTTCTAATTGCCAACCAGTAGGAATTATAGGTGCCTTGGGTAATCTTGGCATAAGACTATCATAAAACATTTGATTCTGTAAGTTAACCATTTCCGGTTGTCGTGGAATCAGAGGAACAGACGAATGATCCGAATGTCTGTGGGTTAAGTGACTATCATCTTGATCATGTACATTTATGCCTGAACTATTAGCAATAGAATCAAATCCAGTATCAAAATATACTGAAATTGCATTGTTTAAATTAAAATCATGGATAGTCAACAATTGAACAATCTTTTCATCTTGTGAATCATTATCTATACCTGTAATTGATTTAAACTCCTCAAATTTATCTCTATGATGCGGTTCCAATGACTCCATATTTCCAAAAAAAGTTTCACTAACGTGATTTTTTTTTAATTTTTTTTTTTTAGCAACAAAATGAACTAAAGGTAATCTGTTTAAAGGATCTTTTGGTTATAATTTTTCAGAGAGGCAAAAAAAAAAATACCTTCAACACAATCACCGACACGAGAAACAGAAAAAGTCTTTGCACGTGACTATTATGTAATGGTTACATAATCACAACTGCAAAAATTTTAATACTTGTGCTTGGTAGTTAACTTTTGACTGAACAATCCTAAATGAAGTAGAAGCCATAGAAAATGATTCCATTACATGCACAAATAGGGTTTTCAGACATCAAGCAAGTAATTGAATAGTTTGACAATTTCTTTTTCTTTTTCTTTATATCATGGACTTTGGCGATCTCTAATTGAATGGAAGTATCATTTCCGTGCATTGAGCGATGGCATTTTCAAAATTTAGTTTTGTTTATATGTTCATGAAATTTAAAAAAGTTTAACCTGCACATCACGAAGAAAGCTAGACGAATTTAGTAAAACAAAAGAGATGAGGACAATAGTTTTTGCAAGTTGATTGTTTTGGGTCTTTTTAAATCAGCAATCAAATTGACATCAATCCATTTGCATTGAAGACATCGTTCTTTCTCAAACCATATTTTTCTGTGTTGGTATAGTTCTTTTTATTCTTTAGATTTTCTATAATGTTTGTGATATTCCGAACCTTGTATTATTACACCGTACAGATTGTTTGGTTGCGAATTAACACCTCCTCAAGTTTTGTATTGAAAGAGGAAGAGTATGAATTCTAGAAGAGCACATATTGTAAATAATTTCAATATAAACTGAACAGTGCATGTTAAAATGCTTTGTGAAACACTATTTATTTTCCATTGTTCAATTTGCAATCGTTATTGTGCAGTCAATGTGTTTGTGATTCCAAAAATAACCCTTTTCTACGTTTCCAAACAAGTACCCTTTTCCGTGAAGAACACCGTCCTACTTCAGGGATACTATTGTCTACGTGCGTTTTTTCTTTCACTTTCAAATGGTGGCAAAGTTTCATGAAAGTAAACTGACATTTAGAAAATTGACGAAAATGGGTGGAACTCCGGAAATATTCAACACTAATAATCCAGATCACAGGGTATTTGCGATGCTCTATACATTTTATGCAAGATTTGGTGTACCATCACAAACAAACAAAGGAAAAAAAAAAGAAGCTTATGTCGTTTCAATAATCACGCAGGTGAGTATGTTTGTTTAATTGCTTGAGAAAAGGGAGTTCGGAGTTAATGAAACATCCAAATACTCTCTTTGTATCCCCCGATAAGTTCAAATGCAAAAAAGAGGGGAAGAATGGATTCCTAATGAATAATCATAATCCAAAGATTATCTAAGGATGTTCGTTTTTCTTTATTTTTTTTTTATGTTGGTGCATTTGGTTAGTTGCCCCTCAATAAATGTAAATTTCGTTTGCCCTTTTATTCTAATAAGTTCTTAAGCCTGATTTATAATTGGTGAGGTATTGGAAAATCGTTACAGTATTAGATATCATATTGATGATGATGATGATGCAAGTAACTAACTATGATATGAATAAGACAATGACAATTAGACACAGTTATATTTTCTATTTATCATCGTGTGTGTGTATATTTGTGAGATGGGTCAGCACCAGCGGTGTATCGAGCTGCGAAAAGAAACAAAAAGTAAACAATTGTAATGTACAGTCAAAAACGCGCTAAACCCAAGACAACATTGTGCTTTGGAACGACATTTAAGCCAATTGCAAACAACACTTTGTACAGACTAAGTACCGCGCTACAGTCTATAAGCAAAACTATATGCATTTACTATATGATGCATAACGCATCAAGCACAATTGAAATTGTTGCAATTCAGAGTTACAACCATAGCACTCACTCACTCTGCATGATAAAGATTGAAATATAATAAATAAATAAAATCATTCGCATTTGAAATTTATGCATCTTCAACACCCCATATTAAGACTTTGCATAGGTTAGTGTCACTGGGATGAACTTTCGGCTATAATAACCCTAATTTTTGCAAAAAAATATAAAAATAAAATAAAAGTAGAAGAAATGGGGGATTACATGTTAGTCTAGCATTACAGTAAAGTTCATGTTAGCCAAAGAAAAGAGAGATGGAAATGCAAGGCAAGAACTCTATTATAGGAGAAGTATAAATTAGGGAAATTAAGGTTGCATTAACTGCAACAACCATAATATTGTTTTCACCACACATGATGGATTTTTAGCTATGATGGCGCCTTAATATTTTACATCAAATGAACAACCTCTTCCTTGGTTTCTGATTCTGTTGTACCCAAATACCATAAATGAAATTACCCTCTCTCGCACTTATTGTGGTGTGCAATTATCTGACCTGACCAGGCCAGCCCGCGATGCATCGATATTAAATGTATGCGGGTAAATTTTTAACCATTCTTGCTCCGATTTTAGCCACCACAGAGTAATGAAGTGAAGAACTACTGGTCAATCAATGCCAACTCAGCAAGTTTAAAAAGAATAAAACAAAACTAAACAAGGGAAGACTTCCTTGAACTATAATAACTGTGCCCAGAAAAAGAACAATTTCATTCAGAGGTGATTGGCGGGGGAGATTTGTCGTCTCTCTCTATTGAAAGTACTAGACTTTTCTCCAAGTTTAAACGTTCGATTTCAGTAAAGGAGCAAGACAACTCAAAAAAACAAAGATAAAGCATGATATTTAAAGTTGCTGATGTGTTCCAGATGTCAACAATAACCGAAAAAAAATGAAAAGCAAGGAAGTTAAAGCAAGAGCATATACGCATTGTTTTCTATTAATGAAGTGATAATACTAATCTCAATTCAGATTCCTAAGTTGCTTTCTTCTCCAAACCTTCACATTTCTATTCATTGACCTTTCTTTTGCTCTTTGTAGCGAAACACTAACCAGTTCCTTGTACCAGAACTAAATTCTATTCAGTTAGTAAGGACAGGGTAAGGAGTGGTTTAACCGAGGGTCGGAAGTGTGAGATTAGTAAGGCTTTAGAAGTTAGTAAGAAAAAGCCTTACAAAAACGAATATCCCGAACTGACCATAGTTCAAAGTGTGCATAACAGCACTAAACCCATAATAATCTAGAGCCTGATTCCCCAGGATTTTTTTAAATTTTGGACCGTTGAAACCCGAACTTTTTTTTTTCCTTTTTAAAGAATCTAATGAAAGGAACAAAGCAAAAGATTAAGAAGAGAGAGAAAATGCAAGAGGTCACTATAAAACTGAAACGTTTAACCTCGGTAAAACAAAACATTTTTTTTATTTACAAGAGATTCATACAGTCGACAACAAAAAGAAAATATTATTTACTTACCATCTGCATTTCTGCATTACTCCTGAGTTTTTGTTCTTTATTAATAAATGGTTTAGCTTTGTCCTCCCCTCCTCTCTTCATAGTGTTACTAAAAAAGAAAAAAGAACATTAATGAGGTCATATTACCCCATATTATGCCCCCACACATGTATCAACTATTTCTCAGTCACACCAATCACATTTCGAATAGAAAAGTAAAAAAATAAAGAAAGATTGGGGGCACTTGATGAGGTTATGGACGTGTATTACTATAGTAATAGATTTTTCTCCTTCACAACTATCCAATCATAAACACAAGGAGGAATGGGAAAAGAAAATGCAAAATAAAAAAAAATTATCAGATGCTTGGTAAGCCAATACAAAAAAAAAAAAAGAAAAAATTAGTTCAATTTATCATACGCTAGTAGTTTCGATATGTGCAGAGTTTAGATTATTGGTTCTTAAACTCATGAAAAACAAACATAAAAATTTCGAGGGATAGAAGTTTGTTTATAATAAACCGTTTTTTTTCTTTCTTTTTATTTTTTTCACAAACAACTAAGATAATAGCTTGTTATATCCAGGGCTGTCATTGCTCACTATTGTGTGTTTTACTGTGACCCATGTTTATTCCGAAATTAGTAAGGTTCATGTGTCAATTCAACCATAAATCTTTCAGGCGGCCTGTTTGTGCCAGAAACAAACAAAACTGTAGCAAAAGATCATTGGACCTGAAATTATTATTCCGAGTGGGGCGAACGGAACTTTTTTTTTCTCATTTTAATTTTTCATTTTTAAGAGACTTTCAATGACGCGACCACCTCGAGATTCCGACAATGGTTGCTTTGACTATGCAAATTACCGTAATTGAAGATCCTTCTATAAAGAGAGTTTAAAACTGAAATAACTAAAAAAGAATAGGTAATCAGTTAGTATGACTCAATGACCATGTTGTATATTTTGCACCTCGAGGTGATCTGGCTTCGGGCGAATATATGGGCAATAAAAACAAAAAGAAAAAAAAGAAAAGTGAAGAATTACAATGCCGGATTAAAGAAGAAGAAGAAAAAAAAATAGCAGAGCAACAACCAGAAGAAAAAAAAAAAATTGAAAACCATTCATGTGTGTTTCCAACCAGTTTTTATAAATAACTTGTCAAATTCCAATCCATTTTTTTTTTCAACAACGATTACTTTTTCTTCTTCTTCTTGTTTTATATTTCTTTCTGTATTTTATTCTTTTTATCTACCTTTATTTCTTCATTTGTGACATCATAGACATTTGATAGAAGCTTTTTTTTTGTCGTTGTCATTCCTTTGATCCTAGTCATATAACTATTCAATAGAAATTAACCCTCCCCTGAAACAAAACAAAAAAGAACCTATCGATACTAAAAAAACCGCTATAGAAGAGAATACATAAACAAAAAGTATAATCCTTACACAAAATGTCAAGATTTTTAAAGTCAACCTTTGCAAAGTCGGTGTTAGCCGCTGGAGCTGCCGTTGGTGGTACAATTGTTTATTTGGATTTCATTAAACCAAAAAATGAACCACACTTGGCTACTTCGTATGCTCCATTTAATAAAGACATCCCACCCCCACCTTCTCGTGAGTCATTGGTGAGTAACTTGAAGAAAACTACTCAATTTGATGTCTTGGTCATCGGTGGTGGTGCTGTTGGTACTGGTACAGCCGTTGATGCTGCCACTCGTGGGATGAATGTGTGTCTTTTAGAAAAAACTGATTTCGGTTCCGGAACTTCTTCTAAATCAACCAAAATGGCCCATGGTGGTGTTCGTTATTTGGAAAAAGCCATTTTTCAATTGTCCAGAGCTCAATTGGATTTGGTTATTGAAGCTTTAAATGAAAGAGGTAACATGTTGAGAACTGCTCCTCACTTGTGTTCTGTTTTACCAATCATGATTCCAGTTTACAACTGGTGGCAAGTTCCTTATTTCTTTGCCGGTTGTAAGATGTACGATTGGTTTGCTGGTAAACAAAACTTGCGTTCTTCCACTATTTTCACCACCGAACAAGCTGCTGCCATTGCCCCAATGATGGATACTTCTAACTTGAAAGCTGCCTGTGTTTACCATGATGGTAGTTTTAATGATACCAGATACAATGTCTCCTTGGCCACCACTGCTATTAAGAATGGTGCTACTGTTTTGAATTACTTTGAAGTTGAACAATTGTTGAAAGACGATAAAGGTAAATTGTACGGTGTCAGAGCCAAGGATTTGGAAACCAATGAAACCTATGAAATCAAGGCTACCAGTGTTGTGAATGCTACCGGTCCATTTTCTGACAAGATTTTGGAAATGGATGAAGATCCAAAAGGTTTACCACCAAAAGTCGAACAACCACCAAGAATGGTTGTGCCATCCTCCGGTGTCCACATTGTCTTACCTGAATACTACTGTCCAACTACTTATGGTTTGTTAGATCCTTCTACTTCTGATGGAAGAGTTATGTTCTTCTTGCCATGGCAAAGGTAAAGTTTTGGCCGGTACTACTGATACTCCATTAAAGAAAGTCCCTGAAAACCCAGTTCCAACCGAAGAAGAAATTCAAGATATTATCAGAGAAATGCAAAAATACCTTGTCTTCCCAATTGATAGAAACGATGTCTTATCTGCTTGGTCAGGTATCAGACCATTAGTCAGAGACCCATCTACTATTCCAAAAGGTCAAGAAGCTTCTGGTAAAACCGAAGGTTTGGTTCGTTCCCACTTGTTAGTTCAATCTCCAACTGGTTTGGTCACCATTTCTGGTGGTAAATGGACCACTTACAGAGAAATGGCCCAAGAAACTGTCGATTACCTTGTTGACCATTTCAACTATGGTGACAAAAAGATTTTACCTTGTCAAACCAACAAATTGATTTTGGTTGGTGGTGAAAACTATACCAAGAACTATTCTGCCAGATTAATCCATGAATACAAAATCCCATTGAAATTGGCTAAGCACTTGTCACACAATTATGGTTCTAGAGCTCCTTTGGTCTTGGACTTGTATGCTGAAAGTGATTACAACAAATTGCCAGTCACTTTGGCTGCGGCTAAAGAATTTGAACCATCAGTTAAAAGTGCCAATGAAGATAACCAATTAAGTTATCAAAGTTTCGATGAACCATTTACCGTTGCTGAATTGAAATACTCCTTGAAATACGAATACCCAAGAACTCCACTTGATTTCTTGGCTAGAAGAACAAGATTAGCATTCTTGAACGCCAGAGAAGCACTTAATGCCGTTGATGGCGTTGTTGAAATCATGAGTAAAGAGTACGGCTGGGATAAAGAAACTGAAGATAGATTGAGAAAAGAAGCCAGACAATACATTGGAAACATGGGTATTTCCCCAAAGAAATTTGACGTTGAAAAAATTGTTATTCAATAAATGAAATAATTTTAGAGATTTTTATATAGAGATATGTTTATATATATGATTAATTGTAATCGAGAGTTGTAATTATTTTGTAATTTTCCCTATTGAAAAGAAATAGGATATGCATGTTGATCAAATTTTATATGTACCCTGCCTAAGTCGTATTTTTATGTCGATCCAAATACTAAGGGACAACGGGGAGAACAAAAAAAAAAGTAAAATCCATGCCTGGTTACCGGTATACATTAACACAGGTGCCACGACCTGTTTTAGTGCGTTCCTGGCTCGACAATCTTTTTTTTTTTCTATTTTTGGTTTGCTGTCGTTGTCGTCCTCGCCCCCTTTCCCACGCCAAATTTTTATTCACAATCTTACACACGGTTGATCCTTTTTTTTTTTTTTTTAGTTTTGTTCTTTTCTTCTTCTTCTTCACCAAACATTAACATAACTTGTTCTTTTAATCAAGTAATAACAACAACAACTTATATTGAAGATGGATTCCAAGAGTCGATATGACTCTTCCATATCGTTGACGAAATGTTTTGGTTCATTGCCATTTCTTGTGGCTTTTCCTATTATATTCCTATCCCATAGTCTAAGTACTTCATTTGAGTACTCATATGAAAATACAGTTCTACTAAATATATTCCTTGCTTCCATTAGTCTAACGATAGTAATATTAGCATTCCGTATGAATGTACTACCAATAAGCAGAACAAATTCACTGTCTGGAGAACCAAGTAAATTCAACACTATTTATTTACTATCAACTTTTTATATCATTTTCACATCAGCGTCATTCATGCCAGCAAGTAGAATTGCCATATTGTATTTTGGATTATTCTTAAATGCATGGAACTTATATACCCCATTAGCTTTTGTCTTTGATTGTTATTCCAATTACAAGGAGTTCTATGGGTTGCATGTTTTCCTTACATATGGGTTGGTGTTACTTGGGTTCAACTTGATTTCACGCAAGTTGAGACTGACATCCGTGTCCAACTTGTTGTCATCAGTAGATAAGCCAACTGTCTTTGGGATTCTGATTTTGGGAGCCATCGCACTTGTTTTGTATAACCCATCTGCATTTAACTTTAGTATGATTGGTGTTTGTATTGCGACATTTATTGTTGTTATTATCTCCTTGCAAGAATTCCAAATGAGAGACACAAGATTATCTGCAGTTCTTATTTCAGTAATTGTGGAAACATTGATGTATGTTGTGTTATCAAGACCACCATCTTTACAACAATTAATTAATATTTGTCTTGCTATAGTAATTACCCCAGATAAATCATACCTTTTTGAAGAGCACGAATTTTGCTCTCAAAACCGTCCCGGATCACCAATTTTAAAAGAATTAATGGAGCATTCTGATACAAGAGCCATTTTTAATTTCCTTTTGTTGAATGCCACTTTTATGTTTGTTCAGTTTTTGTATTCGTTTAGATCAAAATCATTGGGATTATTGTCAGATTCATTACACATGGCCCTAGATTGTATGTCATTGATTTTGGGTCTTATAGCTGGGGTTTTATCGAAGCAAGAGATTGACCCCAACGGGAAATACCCATTTGGATTAAAGAACTTTGAGATTTTGGCCGGGTTTACCAATGGGACATTATTAATTGGTATCAGTGGGACTATTTTCTTGGAAGCAATTGGAAGATTAAGCAATCCTGTGCATTTACAGAAGACGACTGAGTTGATTGTTGTGTCAATTTTGGGGTTATTGGTCAATCTTGTTGGTATATTTGCATTTAATCATGGTCATGCCCATGGTCACGGACACAGTCATGGACACTCGCATAGTCATGATACGTCAGAACACCACCATGAACATTCACATGGACATGAACATCCTCACAGTGATCACCATCATGATTCAAATGATAACTTATTAAAACCAAAATCAGATTCTCATGATCATATGAATGATAATATGAGAGGAATTTTTCTCCATATAATTGCTGATGCATTAGGGTCTGTGGGAGTTGTTATTTCTACAATCTTAACTAAATGTATTCATTGGGATGGGTTTGATCCTATTGCATCAATAATCATTGCTACTATGATCTTTGTATCTGCTGTTCCATTAGTGAAATCTACTGCTTCGACATTACTCTTAAGTATTTCCAAACCTAAGGAGGACGAAATTAGAAATACTTTACGTGAGATCACTCAAATAAAAGGTGTTAAATCTTTTACAACCCCTAGATTTTGGCCAGATAACAATAAACATATTTCTGGGTATGTTCATGTTCAAGTTTATCGTGGTGAAAATACATCATATATTAAAAAACAGTGTGAAAAAATGTTTGAAAGCAGACACATGGATGTAATGATTCAAGTTGAAAACGATTATGATGACTGTTGGTGTCGTTCATAGTATGTATTTCGTTGATTAGTAATAAATAAATCCATATAGATTTCCTTGCATTTGGTAAATGCACGATTCATCTTAATGTATCGTCTTTCCAGCAAAAAAGAAAAAAAAAAAAAAAGAAGTTCTATGGAAATCCTTCTTCCTCTTTGATTGAAAAATTTCCCATTTGAGTTCGCCTTTTCAATAGTAACAACAACGATGTCAAGAACAGGAGTATTAGTATTAGGACCAGCAGGTGTTGGTAAATCTACATTTTGTAATTCCATGATTGCATACATGCAATCCATTGGACGTCGAGCACATATAGTTAATTTAGATCCAGCAGCCAATCCAACAGAATATGAATTTACTATTGATGTTAAAGATTTAATATCATTACAAGATGTTATGGAAGAAATGGAATTAGGACCAAATGGAGGATTAATTTATTGTTTTGAATTTTTATTAAATAATTTAGATTGGCTAGATGAAGAAATTGGAGATTATAACGATGAATATTTAATATTTGATTGTCCTGGACAAATTGAACTATATACTCATATTCCTGTATTACCAACTATTGTTAAACATTTACAAACTTCATTGAATTTTAATTTATGTGCAACTTATTTATTGGAGGCTCCATTTATAATTGATAATTCAAAATTTTTCTCAGGTGCTTTAAGTGCAATGTCAGCAATGATTTTATTAGAATTACCACACATTAATATTTTATCAAAGATAGATTTAGTTAAAGATGAATATAGTAAGAAACAATTAAAGAAATTTTTAAATCCTGATCCTTTATTATTAGCTAAAGAAGAAGATTATGCTAATCCAAAATTTACTAAATTAACTCAATCGATTGCTAGTTTAGTTGATGATTTTGGGATGGTTCAATTTTTACCATTGGATTGTTCAAAAGATAGTAGAAGTGTGGAAACAATTTTAAGTTATATTGATGATGTTACTCAATGGAGTGAATCTCAAGAACCAAAAGAACCAAATGATGAAGTCGAATTACCTGATGAAGTATTTTAAATAGATTAAATATATATATATTATAGATCATCATCGATGTGTTGTTGCACACATATTATTTCCATGTCGCACACTAATAAGTGTAGAAACAAACAAAACGAAAAAAAAAAAAATTCAAACATAGGCAAAACAGCCAGAAAGGAAAAAAAAAAAAAAAAAATTCTAAACCCATCATCGTTAGCAACAACAACAACAACAACGACAAGAAGAATAAGTCATTAGTCATGGTTCAGATAACAGAGGTTAAAGATGATCAATCATCTAGAGAAAGTAGAACTTCAGCACATACACATATTAAAGGTTTAGGATTAAATGAACAAGGAATTGCTAAACCAATAGAAGGTGGATTTGTTGGACAAAATGAAGCTCGTGAAGCTTGTGGTATAATTGTTGATTTAATTAAATCAAAGAAAATGTCAGGTAAAGCTGTATTAATAGCAGGACCACCAGCTACTGGTAAAACTGCATTAGCATTAGCTATATCACAAGAATTAGGACCAAAAGTTCCATTTTGTCCTATTGTTGGTTCTGAATTATATTCTGCTGAAGTTAAAAAAACTCTGGCCTTGATGGAAAATTTCAGAAGAGCTATTGGATTAAGAATTAAAGAAACTAAAGAAGTATATGAAGGTGAAGTTATTGAATTAACTCCTGAAGAAGCAGATAATCCATTAGGTGGATATGGGAAAACTATCAGTCATGTTATTGTTGGTTTGAAAACAGCAAAGGGTACCAAAACTTTAAGATTAGATCCTGTTATATATGAAAGTATTCAAAAGGAAAGAGTTACTATTGGTGATGTTATTTATATTGAAGCCAATACTGGTGCTGTTAAACGTGTGGGTAGATCTGATGCCTATGCTACTGAATTTGATTTAGAAGCCGAAGAATACGTCCCATTACCTAAAGGTGAAGTTCATAAAAAGAAAGAAATTGTTCAAGATGTTACATTACATGATTTGGATGTAGCTAATGCTAGACCTCAAGGTGGTCAAGATGTTTTATCTATGATGGGACAATTATTAAAACCTAAAAAAACTGAAATCACTGATAAATTGAGAACAGAAGTTAATAAAGTAGTTTCCAAATATATCGAACAAGGTGTTGCTGAATTAGTCCCAGGTGTTTTATTTATCGATGAAGTGAATATGTTGGATATGGAAATTTTCACTTATTTGAACCGTGCGTTGGAAAGTTCAATAGCTCCAATTGTTGTCTTGGCGTCAAATAGAGGCTTAACTACTGTAAGAGGATCAGATGATGGAACTAAAGCACCACATGGATGTCCGCCAGATTTAATCGATAGATTGTTAATCGTTAGAACTTTACCTTACAATCAAGATGAAATCAAAACTATTATCGGAAAGAGAGCTAGTTTAGAAGGATTAACATTAACTGATGATGCTTTGGAAAAATTAGCCAAACAAGGTTTAACAACTTCTTTGCGTTATGCTTTACAATTATTAACACCTGCTGGTGTTTTAAGTACAACTGCTGGACGTTCAGAAATTACTATTCAAGATATCGAGGAATGTGAATTGTTATTCTTGGACTCTCGCCGTTCTACAAAAGTGTTGCAAGAAAATAAAAATTTCCTTTAGATAGATTTGTTCATGTAAACTTATAAATAAACGTAAAATAACCACAACACATGTATGTTTCTTCTTCTGCTTCTTCTTCTTCTTTATTGTGTATTAATTTCATTTACCTAAAATACTACATTCTTGTAAAAAGTCAGTTGCCGAAATAATGTCAGTACTTCCATATATGACTTTTTTGGCAACTTTATTTGGATCACTAGCCCATTGTTCCAAGTTTTGGTATTCCAAATAATTACCACCACCTACAATAAACACCAATGATTCTTGGTATGATTGTCTCTTTGGTGGTTTAGAATGGCCACCTCTAGACTTGGGATCAAGAAACAAATATTCATCTGTTAATTGTACACTTTGTTGTGATGCATTAGTTGGATCCATTATAGCTTCAACAATGGTTGTTATAGGTAACAATTTCTTTTCTGGAATGAAGTTCTTGATTTTTGTCGCAATTGAAGTCAAACCTTCTGAGATTTTACCTTCTGTTAATCCATAAAGTTTAGAAGATAAACCACTCAACAAGGCAGTAGAATTCATTTGTGAGGCTTGGTTGGTAAAATTATTACTAGTACCATTTAATGAAGACAAATTGGCTAACTTGGAGTTTTCTTTGAATTTTACGATATAATCAAAACTAGACAAATCAACTTGGGGATATTTCAGTTGGAAGATTGATTTAACCTTGGAGATATATTCTGGAGTCAAATCTACCAATAATGTTAATATAACAAAAGTTCTTAATTTATCTTCTGAATTGTCTCTCTCCGATTCAACAACCAACAATTCCAAAAATTCATTCAAAACCTTTGGATCCATGGCATTTTGTTCAATTTCAAAATATTTATCCAAGTTCTTGGCTTGTAATTCATTGATCAACGATGACAAAATATCCATATGCATATCCAAAGTGGCCTTTCTTGCTGTCAATTCAGGTAATTTTTCTACTGCTTGTTGGATGTTTGCAGTAGCATTAGCATTTGGATCAATATCATCCAATGAACTAATACCAGTCTTGTTGGTGACTTCTTTAGCATCATTCTTGTAAGCATTCAATTCAGCATCGGCATTTTCAACTACATCTGGGAATGGTAATTGAGAGTATTTGTTCCAAAAGAAATCTTTAGGATCAACATCATAATTCTTGATTGTACTTTGTTCACCATCGTATTTGACAAGTTTGATGGTATTTCTTTGCAATTGGAAAACATCACTTACCATACATTGATAAATCCAGGAATGAGAAAACATTGATGTCAAATCAAAGTTTCTATCCAACAAGATCAAAACTGGACGTTGTTGAATCGACGATGTGGCGGTGGTACTTCCTCTTGTATTGCTGAGATATTCTCTTAACTTCAAGTCCAATTGTTGAGCAACAAATTCTGCTGGACCATTTTGTTGTGCTCGTATAACTGGAACAATATCCATTGAAATAATTGTTGATAACAATCCATTTGCAATAACATCAACAAGACCATGGATCTTATCTTCTGAAGTATTGGAGCTGTTGAATTGAGTGAAAATTTGTGGTAAATTCAATGAAAACAAGTTGGGTTCAGTGACAATATAGTCTAAATATTGATCAAAAACTTGTTTAATCTTTTGTGATTTTCCAGAAATTGATACCTTTTTGGCAAATTCCTCCAATAATTCACGGTTTATCAGTGATGTAAAATTAATATAGAAACTATCATATTTATCTTGATTTAAATCATCAATAACCACTAAAATATTCTCAATAGTTGGTTCAATAAAGTAAATAACTGGAACATCAGGTAAACTTGCTCTATTAGAAGTGATCAATGCATGAACAGTTATCCCACATTTTAATAAATCATTGACTCTTAATACAGATGATAAAATGGCTCTTGATTTTGTATCTAAAACCAACACTTTCCAGATTATTTCTTCCGATTTGGAAGCCAATGTTAAATCAGCCGATCCTTCTTTATTCAAATGAAGCATCTTCTGCAAGACAGAGATCTGTCTATCTCGTAATGACAAATCAAGGGACATTATAATGTTGAATGTATCAAATGAATTGTTCTATTGATTTGTAGTGGCCAACTTGTTTTGGTTGTAAACAATTTTGCTGTCTTTTCAAGATTTGCTCTCGTTATTTTTTTTTTTTTCTCTTGCTTTTTTAATTTATTTCTCGCTCTGGCTCTTTCTACCTTTTTTCAGTTCGTACACGAATTTTACGTATTTTTTCTTTTTTTGGGCGACTGTGATTTTCAGAATATTGTTGGTTCTGCTGAGCTCTCCTTTTGTTGTTGTTGTTGTCTATCTTCCCGTTTGCATATATGGAGGAGGAACCAAGTCGACTAGAAAACATACTATATATTACTACGAGCACATACAGAATCCTATGACAATTAAAAGAATAATAATACAATATTTATTTTAATTAATAACAAGTATAAACTTACTAACAACATAATCATTATCAAAACTAATGATAATGAAAAAAAAAAAAAACATATAAAAAATAAAACATAATCAAGCTATATATATAAAACTCATATCAATGTGTCCAGTAATACATTAAAAAAACTCAAAGCAACGACAAACAAGAAAGTCAAAACAAAACAGTAACAATACAACCCATTATCCATGAATCTATGTAGATGGAATTTTCATTTTAATTATTTCTGTATCCACTTGTATTCCAATTTTATTTTAAACCATGATATCAAACAAACAAGTGTTTATTTATGCATATGTTTAGTTGATATTGACTATACCATTGTTCTCCTTTGGTTCTCATTTGCTTCGGTATTCAACAATACCTCTCAACACTTTGATTCGACCAAACTCTGCATGTTCAATTGTATTTTCATCTTCCTTCTGATCTTTTGGTTTATTCTTATGTTCTGTTCCCGGTTTTGGCCAGACACAATTGAGCCGAAGACGTGCACATTCAGTACATTTTGGTCTCGTTTCACAACATCTCTTTTTCCGTTGACGACATGTCAAACATCCCATACGTGATCTCTTTGTAACAGGTTTTCCAGTACCACCAACGGATGTTGATCGTACTTGACCCCCTAATTGATGACTAGTATTTATACCTGAATCCGAAGCCTTTCTTGACTTTGGTTTTCTACCTCTCTTCTTCTCTTCATGAGGTGGTTGACCTGTAGGTGGAAACTGACGGGATGGTTGTTGCTGTAGTTGACCAGGAGGAACTTGAGAATCAATTGGTCCATGTTGTGGTTGTGGAGGGTAACCTTCCCAATGTTGAGGCGGAGGACCTTGTACTTGATGTTGTTGAGGTTGATGATGATCTGGTGGACCTGATATTGATGGCTGGCTTTGGTAAGCCGCATTGTATTCAGGGGCAACAGGATATTGTTGAACAGGAACAGGTGCTCCTGTCTGTGGATGTTGTGGCAGGAGTTGTTGTTGTTGTGGTTGCTGCTGTTTTCCTTTTTGGTTAGAAGTTTGAGATGGTTCTTGTTGTTGTTGTTGACGTTGCTGCAAATTATATTGTTGATTTTGTAAATGATTCATTTGCTGATACTCTTGTTGTTGAGGATTATTATACATATCTGCAGCAAGATATCCCATAGGTTGAGGTGGATACTGATGATACATTGGCTGTTGCTGTTGTTGCTGTTGCGGGAGTGGAGCTTGTCCTGGCTGTAGCTTTTCGCGACTTTGCTGCATTGTGTATGCCGCATTCGGTAGATAAGCTCGTTGGTTTTGTTGTAGTGGGAATGGAGGAACACCAGGGCCTGGAACTGGAACATTTCTTGAATAATCAGTAGCAAAATGTGGTGGCATTGGATGATGTGGACCTGTAGACCCAGGTGTAGGTGGCATAATATTAGAATTTGATGGATTGCTTGTAATTGACGCTTGACGTGGAGCTGGTGGATTTCCTAGTTTGCTTCCATTAGGGTTCTCATTCCAATTAGGATTAGATAAATTACTCATGATTTGTGTAAATATTATGCTAAATCAAATGATTAAAAAAATACTTCTAGTTAAAAACCAAAATAATATAAAATAAATATGATAATCCTAAGTTAATAAAAATTATAGATCTGGATTCCAATTGTTGCAAAAAAAAAATTTTTTTCTCTTCTTTTTCTTCTTCTCTATTCTTTTCTTTAACCAGGAGTACTAGTAGATAAGGTAAGGGTCCTTTTAGTGAATTTTCTAAAGTCTGGCGACGTGCTTTGATGTATGATTCCTTAAATGTTAAGAAAAAAAAAAAATAAAAAAGAAATACCCGATAATGTCAATTATGGAACAGAAGTCTTGATACTTATGATTCTTTAAATGAATAATAATTGAACAGGATTATCACTTGTCTTTTACCTTTTGTTCTTGCACCAAATAAATTAAAATGTGTAAACCCAAAAATGAAAAGGAGGAAAAATGATAATAGGAAAAAAAAAAAAAATCAAATCAAATGAGTGTGGGCAAGTTGATTGTTGTAATAAAATTGTTACCTTTGATTAACGCCAATAGATCAGAATACAAATATGAAATGATAAGGTGTTAGATTGATTAATTGTCTTATAATAGTGAGATTTGTATGCTTTAGTGAATTATATTTCATCTACGATGCTATTGTAATCAGGAGGCAAGTTGATGGTTGTTATTTTCACCTATCTCTCTGTCTGTGGGGAGTGGGATGGGTGGAGACCAGATAAGTATGTATGATAGTTGGTTGTAAATGATTATTCAACAGGATTCTAGATATATGCTGCCAAATAATGGATGTAAAATAACCTGTGTTGATAAATTAAAATTCACGTTATTATTTGGATGAATCTCTAGGTTGTCAAAAATGTGTAAGGGATTTTTCTGTTCCTTCAATCTTAATTTTTTATTTTTCTTTTTTTTTTTTGCTTTCCTGTATTATTATTATTATTATAATTATTATTTTATTTCGTTTTCGTGATTCAAATCTTTTCCTCTGTTTTCAAATGACAAAAAGGTTGTCTCTCTTTTTCTCTCTCTCTCTGTGTGTGCGTCTCCTCAAAAAAAATAAAAATGCAGTTGGGCACCTAAATTTCAACAATGGAGGGTGGAGGCAGAAAAGAAAATAATAATACAAACCAAAAGGTGAATCTAAAATTATGAAAACGTCTCTCACAAAACAAATTGACAAATCCTCGATTGATACTTCTTGATAAATTTGATTTCACAGGTGAGTCGATCTATTAAATAATAACTCGTGAACTCCGATAAGGACTATCAAAATAATAAAATAAATAGATTAAAAGTGTCCAAATCTGTCGTGCCAAAACAAAAAAACAAAAAAAAATTACAAATTCTAAAGCACAGAAAAAAAATTTTAAACCCGAATTTAAATGTAGCAGAATATGTACGGTTATGTAATTCCCACGTACTTTTGAGAAACACTTTAAAATCTATAGATTCCGTTGGTTATGAAATAAGTTTCTTCTTGTTGGTGGTGGGAGGAGAAATCAATTGATATTTGGATTCTCTTCAATAACGTGACGAATGATACTTGGTATGATTGGAAAGATGGGTGTTGGTTGTTGTAAATTCAAATGCACCACGTAACTGAAATTTCTGTATGTAGTGGGTTTTTTGGGGGTATGGATTTGGAAACGGGTATGGGTGGTGGGTAAAAATATCCGAACTGAAAAATTAAAAATCAAAAATCAAGACGTAAATATAAACAAAGGGACTTCTCTTTCTTTTAAACTTGCAACCAAATTCTAGATATATCTAATATTTAATCTTGATGATTATTGATGTGAAGTTAATCTAATTGAAAAAAGAAAGGGCAAATATAGAAAAAAAAACAGATCCCAAATGATTAGATATAAATGGGGGAACTTGATAAAATCTCAATTGAGAATTAAACAAAACGATACGGAGAAATGTTGAACTTCTTTTTTTTTCTTCTTCTTCTTCTTTTCTCAAATTGTTGATTGTGTCACAAGATGTCACTCCAATTTTCTTTTGAATGAAATGAAGTTTTAATGGAGAAGGTAACTTAATTAGCTGAGAAAAGAAAAATAAAACAGCAATGGAATAAATATGAAAAACAGTATTCCTGAGACACCTGTTACCTAAGGATTGGTTGTTTAGTATTTATAGGGGGTTCGGAAATTTTACTTTTTTCGAATTTTTTTTTTTTCTTTTACTTTTGAAAATCAAGTTGATATTTATATTGTTCTTGCCATTCTTCTTAACCAAAAGAAAAACAAATCCTTAAATCTATTTAGAAAGAAACAAAAGGAACTAAAATTTTTCTTAAAGTATGAAAGAGGTAAAATTACAAAGTCTATCAACACAAAAAGGGGACACTTGCTTTTTTTTTTTATTTTTGTTTCTTAGTGGGAATAAAGATAAATATTGCTTTACAAGTTCTGCATTGTGCATTCTGTAGTATCACTTAAAACTAGAACATGAATTTCAAGACTAATTTTAAATTCCACAAGGCGATGTACTGAGTATTCAAATTTTTTTTTATATATTTTTTTGTTTTATATGTATTTCTAAAAAGAAAAGTATCACATATTGAAGCAAATCATTCAGAAACAATCGCAAACTTATTCAACGGGACGTATAAAACTAAGGAAGGTTGCATAACCTTATAAATATACTCAGATGACAAATACTTTATGAATTAATATGGTGAACACATTTCCAAGTGCCTTTGTGGGGGACACGACATTTATCTTTGTTCCTTGACTGCTTTGTCTTTGTTTTTTTAACAATTCTAATTTCCATTCTTTCAACATGTTCTTCTCGTAGACGTTTTTCAAATTGATAGAACAAGGTAATTTAGAACCATTGTTAATCATTAGAAACCAATTGGTAAACGAACAAAAAAAAAAAAGAAAAAGAAATGAAAAGAAAAGTCTAATCATAGCAGATAAATTTTTATCCCACCACACAGTCTAGGGACTGATTGGGTCCATGTTTCCGTATTAAATAATTAGACACATTCTTAATTGTTGTTGTTGTTTCACCTTGAAGGGTTAGTAAATAAGAAAGAGCTATGCAGCTGTTGTTAATTGATTGTTATTTTTTATTTCAAGTTGGTGATGTCCAAAAATTGATCTCTATATTGCTCTTGTTGACTAGTTTGATTACTCTCCATAACTCTCCAGTCAAGCGCTTCAGTATATGAAAATGTGTTTCGTGTTTAATTTTTTTTTTTTTGCTTTGATAACATCATGGAAATCCTGTAAATTGGGGTAAAATCATTGAAGTAAACCCAGAGAAAGAGAGAAAACCTTACAATCAAACAAATTTCAAAAGTGTTCATAACCTTGGTAACTCTACTATCAATGTAATAATGTGGGTTAATGTGTACGTGGAAATCAAAGATTTGCGGTTTTAACTTTAATGAACTCAATAAGTATTGAAGAAGATAAAAAAAAAAAAGAATAATAATAATAATAAGAACTGACAAAAAAGTGTCAGGATACACACTTGAGTTTGTTGGTTATGCAACAAAGCTTGCGACCTACGAGATGCCCAAAAAAAAAAAGGAAAAAGAAACAATACTTAGTAAGCTTCTTTTACCTGTAGTTAAATTCACAAATGTATGTGAAATGTTTTGATTGGTAATATACATAGAAGTTTATGTAACTGTACATAATTGCAAAAATAAAGCGAGTACAAAAATGGAATTAACAATAATCATGGTACATAAATTTGTTACGTTGCGACTAAAACAAAAAGTAATTGTGGCTGTATTGAAATAACAAATGACTTGGCCCTGTTTTATTCCCAGGTGGTGTAATTCCCGTTGCATATCAATTACAATCTTGCTATAATGCAAGAATAACGGATGTTTGTTAAGAATCACTGTTGGATATAATGTTTGCTACTTTGTATTATTATTATTATTATTACTATTATTATTATTATTCATTGCCCCCAAGTTGAGGCAAATTAAGGCGGTTAGATTTGATTTGTGGAACTCTATTTGCCCTTACAAGTACATCAAATTCTAATTTACTAGTAAAGTTAATATGGTTTTCACACAAAATAGATCAATATATAATTATCAATGATAGGTGCCATTAACAAAGGTAAAGTTTTGTTGAAGAGGTAATGGCCTACACACACACACAAAAAAAAAAAAAAAATCTGGACACGGAATTAATCCCACTAGTATTATTTTTCTTTTAGTAATGGTTTTGAGAATCCTGACCTTGTTGCATTTAACCCGCTCAGCCTCTGTGAAACAATATTGCTATCCTTTTTTTTTTAGAAATCCTGATGGACATGAAAATGTCTCTGGGTTAAGTTTGTGTGATCAGAAACACTACACCCCCTCATGAATTAGTTTGTGTTACATAAGAGTAATTGAACATAAGGAACCAACATGGAAAATAAAAGAAAAGAAAAAAAAAAAGAGAAAAGGAAAACGCCACTGGTAAGGAAGATGACGGTGGAGGAATTTTCAAATAGTAAATCTGTAATCAGTTGGATAGCTAATGGGTCAATAGTTCAACTAAATTATCAATCAACTAGGGTCAAAATAGAACTAAAGTCTTTTTATTTTTAAAAATTCCGATTTTAGTATTTCTCGTACATTTAACATTTATAAGTATTTCCATTCAGTATTGATGACGACATGGTTTTTATTTTTTAATTCCTTTTGTATTTTAAAAATTTTTTTTCTTTATTATGATCTGATTTCTCCCGTTTTTGTGCACTTTAGCACGCACCATGCAAAACAGCAAAAACCAAAAACTGACAGTAACTCAAATTCAAATATGAAAATTGTATGAAATGGTTATAGCAAGTGCAAAAAAGTTTAAATTTCATCAACCAAAGTTGTGGGAAAGAGAAATAGAAATAGAAAGAAGCATCAAGAAGTAAGTGAAGAATAGATAGAAAACAGAAGAAGAAGAAGAAGGTTCTATTCATGCAATTGTGTTTCGGCATACCCTTGGCGAAAACCGAACTTGTGGCCCATTTATCATTACAAGCCTGCTCTAATTTTCAAGAGAAAACATTCATAAACAGACTTCATATCCAATCAATAGTTTAATAAGCGCAAACAAAAAGGATAATATTTATAAAATTCAACTCTAAGTCTGATTTCCCTTTTTTTTTTCTATAAAGATCATCGTTGAAGTTTTTTTTTTTAAAATTATTTTTTCACATTCACTTGATAATTCATTTGCTCACTGATATTCATTCCCCTCATTTGTTTCAAGTAGACAAAAAAAAACAAAATGTAGCATGGCTTCTTATTCTTTATCATCAAAGAAGGATCGTATCTGTAATCTGAATCTCGAAACAAAAAGATATGTATACATATACAAAAGGATTTGCCAATGAGATAAGTTCCAGATTCATTAGACCGTGAACACAATTATAATGTCTAACCAACCCTTTCTTTCTTTCTTGGAGCTTCATCGGTTTGTCTTGATACAATAGTTCCATACGTTTCTTTGTCCACGGGCATATTTTGCATTTCATCTCAGCACATACTGCTTGTTGTTCATTACATAATTTTGTGATGCAATTGTCCTTTCCTTTTCTGTTTCGTTTTGTTTCTTTTTTATTTTTGTTTTTTGCAATTTTCGACACTTTCAATAGACAATAAAATGCTGAGATTCTCATACACCATTTGGTCTATATTATTCTCTAGTTTTTCTTTACACAAGATAAAGGCTGTTTTTTTTTTTCTTTTAAATCACAAGGTTGTTGTTCTAGACTGATGAATATTACGGTAGCCTATTGTATGTCAAGGGGCTATGTGGTTTCTTAATTTAGTATAGACAATATTTTAAGAAACACTACCTGGAAACAATTCAATGGCAACTCATCGACTTAGATATTTAGCATTTGACATCGTTAAAAAAGAAAATGAAATAGTGCTAGCGCTATCGGGCCGAAACTTTCATGTAAGGCAATCAATTCTTTTAAATATCGACAGAGAAATAGACTCTTCTACCCTTGTGCGCGTGTGTTGAGTTCTTTAGCTTTCTTTTAAAATAAAACTTCGCTTAAAACTGAACTAAAACATAGGAGAAGCAAATATAAACCATTCAATCATCTTTATTGTTAGTGACGGACAACAGAATCAACCTTCAAATACAAACATAACGCATAATCATAATTCACAATGTAAGGCGTTTAAAAGTATTTGATGTTTACAAAAATAAAATCTTTTGTCCAATTTGAGAAATTGAGCGAGGATACGTGAACTGTGCAAAGTGTTAAAAAAATTACACACACACATATAGTTTCTTACGTCGTGATGCATACATGCATGCATGCTAGCCTGGAGTGTGACACCCAGTCACATATCTTCTCCTTTTAATTTGATTTGTAATTTTGTAGTCTTTTTGTTTTCAAATTAATAAATTTTGCATTGATTGTGTGGTTATTGTTGTCGAAGAGTAGTTGCGAGTTTTGTTATTCACTTGAAAAAAAAAATTGCGAAAGTCAACCAGAGCAAAACAATAACTAAATCGTAAGAGGACTCTTAGTCGAGTTACGTGTCTGTGTGTGTCTGTGTGTGTGCGATTGTAAGGTTTCTAATCTCAATCACATGATTATGTGGAGAATTGATTAATTTTTATTTTTGTTCAATATTTTAATTTTTTTTGTATAATTAACGTCCACGTTTTATAGTTTGTATTATTGATAGCTTTATCATCTTTATTCATTGATTCTCATTATAATAAACTTGTTTTGAAATTTTTATTTTATTTTATTTATTTTATTTGTCCTTAATTTGCCTCATGCAGGTGTGTAGAAATAAAATAATGATATGGCAACGATAATCGCATTTCAACTTTAAAAAATAGGGAATAAATATTGAAAGAACAATCAGATTCCCTTACCTTTGCGCTTTCTCCTTCTATTTTTTGCTAGCTTGTAAACTCACACACACACACGTTGAGCCTATTCTCTATTACGCATAATTACAAGCATAAAATTAGTTCTTTCTTTTATCGTCCACCTCCACCCCCAAGAAAACCTACTTCCTTACACGAACTAAAAAATGTATCTAATGTAAGTTTAGTACTAAACAAAAAGAAATACAAAACGTAGTCCCCCAAAAACAATTACCCACATTTCCTCATCTATACATACGGCGTTACACAATAGGAATGTGCTATTTTTTTGGGGGCTTATTTTTCCAGGGTTACAAAAGTATGATCGAGACTGAACCAAAATGTATGCATCTACGCACACCACACACGTATACTTCCACTACATTATGTATTTAGTTACTATTATTAATATTATTATTGTTGTTGTTGTTGTTGTTGATGTTAAATTCTATGTTATTCCGAGATTCCGGATTTTCAATAAATAAACAGTTAGGCTCTTTTACTTTCTACATGTCGTTTGCAACAATTATCGCTAGAAACTAGAGGTGGTTGAAAAAAAAAAAAATTCCTTTAGATTATACAGAATACACTGCATTACACTACAGGATCACTCATATTTCCGCCATAGGGGACCACCTCCGTTCTCTTACACCAGGCAAGATTGGTAATTGTATCGGAAATTTGCAATCATTTAAAACTATTACTAAGGGTTTATTTTCAATGAATCGTAATACCTTTACCATTGAGTCATGTTAAAAGTACGACTTTCTTTATTTTTTTTGTTTTGGACTGGACGATTTGCTTCGAGAGTTGAAATGAACAAATAAGAAAGTCAAATAACTTAATGAATCGTACATCTCGTCTTTATTTTTGGAATAGTAATAGAAAATGGTCTGTTTTTTGTTTTGTTTTGCTTTTCTTATTTATTGCCTATTTTGACTCTTTTATTTTTGCTCTAATACGCTTGTTCCAAACTGAAATTGTGATATTTCAAAAAGATTGAATTACAAAAACCAAATTAAAATTTCAAGTAACTATTTCAGCTCATCTCAATTACTTATCTCTCTCTTTCTCTCTGTTCCCCCTTTTTTTCCCTTCTTCTTCTTCTTCTTTGGTTGCAAACGTTTGCATGAAAATAAGGCAAAACTCAACATGGAGTACAGAATTGAGAATAACGAGTATCACCAGGACTACTGAATTCCGACGCTGCCCGGACACGTCTCATAAAGTAATATTTCTGCATCTCTTTTGTGACAACCGCTAAAATGAAATCGTTCAAAAAATATACCGAACCTAATCTATTGACTTGATATCTGAAGTATCGTTCAAAATTGGCCAAAAAAAAAAAATTCCTTTTACTTACATATATTTCTATTAAAAAAAACAAAGAGAGAGAAAGAGGAGTACCAACTATCAATCGCCTTTGAATTACACTCTTTACATCATTCCAGCTGGAGGCATCATTCCACCAGGTGGTCCACCAGGTTGACCACCTCCTTCCTTCAATGAAGATCTACCTGCTTTCAACAATTCATCACACAACAACAAATTAGATGCAATACCAGTGGCAGCAGAAACAGCATTTCTAACTACACGGTATGAATCCCAAATACCTTCAACAGTAGGATCCATTGGTTCTCCTGATTTCAAGTCAACACCAACAATATGACCATCAATTATTTCATCTTGACAATTGGAGATAGTATCCAATTGATCTAAACCAGCATTTGCGGCTAAAGTTTTTGGGATAATTAAAAGAGCTTCAGCAAAAGCTTTAATACCTGACTTGTTCTTACCCTTCAAGATCTTCTTTGTTTCATCACTGTGTAATAAATAATCGTTACAACTCATCCAATATGCACCAGCACCCGGTAAAATAGATTCATCTTTGATAACATTGGCAACAGCTCTTAAACCATCTCTAATAGCATCTTTGGTTTGTTGTAAAGAGTGACTATTGGATCCCTTGATTAAGATAGAAGCGGCTCTTGGATCCTTACATTCAGTAACATATGTGAACTTGTCCTCACCAATCGAATTTTCATATACAGATCCAGCGTAACCTAAAACTTCTGGAGTTAAATCATCCACAGAATTTTGTGCTTCACCTCCACATATTAATTGTAAACGTTCCATATTTCTTCTTTTAGCTCTTCTCAAGGCCAATATACCATTCTTGGCTAATACATCCAAAGACATTGGATCTATTCCCTTTTGATTTATTATAACAAATCCTTGATCAGAATTCAAAGGACAAACCTCATTCTTCAATTCAATAATCTTACGCAACTTGTCATCAACAAATTTTCTTTCAGAAGCAACCAATTTCTCACGTTGTTCAGCAGAAGAGTAGAAAAATCCAGAGTTAACTTCAGTTTTTTCATATTCCAATGAAACATTAAGAATCAAAATATGAGCATTCTTGACGTTTTTAGGCATGTCTGGATGTCTAGCACCATGATCCAATACCAATCCTTTTATTAATTCTGTATCTCTGGCACTACCATGTTGCATGGTCATAATTTCAATCATGTGTAAATCCAAGTTTCTTTGATTTTCTTCCTTGACTGTTAAAACAGCATCAGTTACGATTGGAGTTAAAACATCAGCCAATTCAGGAGTAACTTTAGTAGACAAAGAAGATCTAGCAATTTGTAAAAGAAATTCACGATCAAATGAGGCAACTTTTTGTTTAAATTGATCAAGAAATTCTAATGATGTTTCACGTGCTACTTCAAATCCATCAACAATAACTCGTGGATGAACACCCTCACTGATAAATCTTTCTGCTTGTTTCAATAATTCACCAACTAATAAAATAACAGTAGTGGTACCATCACCAGTAATTTCATCTTGAGCAGTAGCAGCACGAGCAATCATGACTGCAGTAGGATGTTGGATTTGCATTTCTGTTAATAAAACTTTCCCATCTTTAGTTAATTTTAATCCACCAGATCCATCAACTAATAATTTCAATGTTCCTTTAGGGCCTAAATTTGACGCTAATACCAGTTGTAAACCTTGGGCGGCATTAATGTTTACTTGTAGAGCTTGGGCACGTCTCAATGATTCTGCTTTTGGATTAAGCAATTGAATTGAAGATGACATTCTAACCAACTGATAGTATCAATAATGAAATATCGTATTTAAGCTATTACAAGATAGAAAATTTTTCTTTATTTTTTTTTTTCTACCCGCTTCTCTCTCTCTCTCTCTCTCTCTCGCCGCTGTTGATTCCAGGTGTCGCATTTTTGTGAGAGATACACGCACTACTTTTCACACTGTCAATTTTTTTTTTTCTGTTCCTTTGCCAATTCTCTTAACGATTTTGCATTGCTCTGAGACTTGCTCATCCAAGAATATGTAATTTTTTTTTTAGTCTTTCTCCTGTTGTTTTCTATCTAATTCTTTACAATTCTTTTATAAACTTCATCTGTGTATCACTCAGCAATATTAATAATAATGACAGATTTTGCAACCGCTATTTTTATACCCGCCAGAGATAAGTTGAGAGAAAAACAAGATGAAAGAGAAGAGATCATAAGATTATGTCGTGATATAACAAGTTATTCTAAGAAAGGTATTTTTTCATTGCATAGAGGTATACTGAAGAATGAACTAATTAAAGAATTGACAATGTATCTTAAAATATTAAGTAATCGATTGAAGAAAATTCAAGAAATGTATCCTAATAATATCCATTTAAGAGGAACTATATCAGGAGCAATTGAAGAATTAATTGAATTTTTCACCTTTGGATATTATAAATTCAATTTTGAACTACTTAAATATGAAGATTTTTTAACTATGATGCAATTGCTTATTGAAGAATCGGAATTTGAAGCAATAATTGAATATCTAATATGGGGTACTGAATTACCTGATCCAGAAAATGTTTCTACAATTGAATTTATTGATATTTCAGATTATCTTATGGGGATTTTTGATTGCACTGGAGAAATCATGAGATTATGTATTCTGCAACTGACTGGTTCTAAAGGGAATTTCGAAGTGAATGATACTTGGCACAATTATAAATTCTTGCAACAATTATACGAACAATACATTTTATTGACAGAATATTATCCAGGGATATCTATAAATAGAGGTGTGTTTGATAATGCCCCAAACCTGAAGGGAAACACGTCCTTCAACAAGAAATTACAAGTATTTGAAAACTCCATCAAAAAAATCGAGGCAACTCTATTGGATATTTTAGTTAGCGACAAAGAAATAATATAAATTGACAGTACTATAGTCTTGACAAATTCAAAATCCATCTCTCTCTCCCTCTCTCTCTCTTTTATACTCTAGCAATTGGTCCTCCTGGAGAGGTTTCGGTTCTAGCAGTCAAGACTTCACAACCATCTTCAGTAACCAACAACATATGTTCAAATTGAGCAGAAGGTTTACCATCTTGGGTGGTGGAAGTCCAACTATCTGGCCAAGTGACATCTTTGAAAGTACCAGCATTAAGCATAGGTTCAATAGTAAAGACTTGACCTGGCTTGGCAATACCAATAGCCTTGTTCTTAGCATAATGAGGAATATTTGGTTGACAATGGAACAATTCCCCACAACCGTGACCACAATAAGTACGAACAACAGAACAGTTGTTTTCACTAGCGTGCTTTTCAATGATGTTACCCAATTCTCTGAAAGCAATACCTGGTTTGACGTATTTAATAGCCAAATCAAGACATTCTCTAGTGGTTTCAACCAAGTTCACCAATTCTGGGTTAGCCTTGGCCTTATCACCAACATAATAGGTTTCATTAAGATCAGAATGCAATCCAAGATAATAGATGGTGACATCTAAATTGACAATGTCTCCGTCTTGTAACTTAGTTTTATCTGGTATACCATGACAGATAACTTCATTGATAGATGTGCAGAATGATTTAGGGAAGTTGTAATAATTCAATGGAGATGGATAAGCATTTCTCTTGATACATTCTTTATGTAAAATGGCATCCAATTCATCAGTAGTAATACCTGGTTTAATATGACTAGCAGTGATATCCAAAATTTCTCTTGAAATCTTAGCAACTTTTCTCATCTTTTCAATTTCCTTTGGAGTTAAAACTGGAATCTTACCAACCCTATCATTTTTGATTTCACTAATAGGTCTACCGTTTTTGGCATAGTCTGGTAACTTGATATGTTGGGGAACAGCTCTTCTTGGAGACAAAGGATAGTGTGGTCTTAAATCACCAGTATATTGGAAAGTTGGAAATGGGATATATTCTTCAGCTCCATCTTCCAGTTTATGGATACTCTTATGGGTTGTCCAGCTTGAACGGAAACAATTTTGATTACAAAATACATTTGAAATGCCTTCCTTCAAACAGACAGGACATTTCAAAGCAGATTCAGTTTCTTTACCACAAAGGGGAGAAGCACAGATGGCAGTCATGATTAATATTGTTCTATTTTTATTAATCTATTAGCAAGATAGAGATGACTTGTATATATAGATATATATATATAAAGAAAAAAAAATTGAACTTAATCCTAAGAATATTTTTCTTATAACTGGAAAAGAAATTTTTCTTTGTATCATGAGAAGAAAACCTAAAAAAAAAAAGAAAAATTTTCAGTCCCACGCTTCTGTAGAAAACGACCCGTAGTCGTGAGCACTGTATCCATCTTCCGACCACGATTTTTTCACCTATTATTTTGCGCGCTCACTCCAAGATCTTCGGGTCCAAAACTTAATGGTAGCAAGTCGTGCAAGTAGACTTTTATGAAATCACCACTATCATTGAACATATATACAGGGATATTTGGAGCAAATTCTCGAATAAATTGTCTACATATCCCACAAGGTGTAATTGGTTCTTTGGTGTCTCCTGATATAGCAATTACTTTGAATTGTGTAAATCCTTCACTCTATTTTATATGTTAGTATAGTTGATAAAAGAAAAACAAGAATTCTCTCACACAGTATAAAAATAAACTGATAACATACCACTGCTTTCACAATTGCTGTTCTTTCTGCACATATACCGGCTCCATAAGATGCATTTTCCACATTAGCTCCAGTTATGAATTCACCAGACTCAGTTATAATTGTACACCCAACGCTTGAAGTTACGATGTTAGTAAACTTATTTGTCGTTTTGTTCAAGTTGTAGATATACATACTGGAAATTAGAGTATGGACAATAAGCTAATGATTTTGCTTAAATAGGTGTTAGTAAAAATCCAATTACAATTCATTTGTAATATTCTCATACCATTTATAACACTCTTTTTTAACTTGGCAAACTCGTCGTCTGTTATCTCTTTATGATCTGTGTATTTAGGAATGGACATAATTGATTAGAGAGAGAAAAAGATACTCCCACCAGTCGTGTGAACTTTTCGATTTTTTTTTTTTCTTATTTCGATTCTGTTAAGCACGATTTTTGGTGGCAAGAATGAGAGGGCGAGAACGAAGAAGAACAAAAAAAAATATACCATTAGACAGCAAGAACCTGAAAACATTGGTGAGAGTGTCAATTAGTATAACCAAACCACACTATAAGCAATCACCATGGTCACTTTAGAAGAATTGGAAAATCAACAAGGAGAAGATGTTATAGATCAAGAGATTTTAAACTCCTCTACATCAGATATAATCAATAGAACCAAACTATTGGACAATGACATTAAAGTTATGAGATCAGAATCACAACGATTAACCCATGAAAAAACAGTAATGATGGAAAGAATAAAGGACAACCAAGAAAAAATCAACAATAATAAACAATTGCCATACTTGGTGGGGAACGTGGTAGAGTTGTTAGATTTGAATGCAGAAAAGGAAGCCAGTGAACAAGGTGCCAATATTGATATTGATGCAGCCAGAGCAGGAACATCTGCTGTCATTAAAACGTCAACAAGACAAACTATATTTTTACCAATGATTGGTTTGGTTGATCCTAGTAAATTGAAACCTAACGATTTAATTGGTGTTAATAAGGATTCCTATCTTGTGTTGGATACCTTGCCTTCCGAATATGATTCCAGAGTCAAAGCAATGGAAGTTGATGAAAAACCAACCGAAGATTATTCAGATATTGGTGGATTAGATAAACAAATTGAAGAATTGATTGAAGCTGTGGTGTTACCAATGAAACAAGCTGAAAAATTCCAAAACTTGGGAATCAAACCACCAAAGGGGGCCTTAATGTATGGTCCTCCAGGTACCGGTAAGACTTTATTAGCCAGAGCTTGTGCCGCCCAATCGGGAGCCACTTTTTTGAAATTGGCTGCTCCCCAATTAGTTCAAATGTTTATTGGTGATGGTGCCAAATTGGTACGTGATGCATTCGCATTGGCCAAAGAAAAAGCTCCTACGATTATATTTATTGATGAATTGGATGCCATTGGTACCAAGAGATTCGACTCAGATAAAAGTGGTGATAGAGAAGTCCAAAGAACTATGTTGGAATTATTGAATCAATTGGACGGGTTTGGATCAGACGATAGAGTGAAAGTTTTGGCTGCCACTAACAGAGTTGATACATTAGATCCAGCCTTGTTGAGATCTGGTAGATTGGATAGAAAAATAGAATTCCCATTGCCATCTGAAGAAGCCAGAGAATCTGTTTTGAAAATCCATGCTAGAAAGTTGCACTGTGATAACAATTCTGTTAACTGGAGAGAATTGGCCAGATCCACAGATGAGTTCAATGGTGCTCAATTAAAAGCTGTTACTGTAGAGGCCGGTATGATTGCATTGAGAAATGGTAAGTCTATAATCAAACACGAAGATTTTGTAGAAGCTATTGGTGAGGTTCAAGCTAGAAAATCCAAATCAGTTAATTTCTATGCTTAAATGAAGCTTTGTAATTTATAGTATACATAAATGTGTGTATTTCGTTACATGATAAAGTAAAATAAAATAATAATAAAAAAAGATCTAGATTCAACTAACATTTTTCTTTTTATAACTGATCAACTTCTATTTGGCAACAGGTTTTCCGGTTTTTTGTAATTCTTCTTTTAATTTAGCAGCGAATTGATCCTGTGTATCATCATCATCCCAATCTTCTTCCCATAAGGTCTTTTCATCTAATTTATTACCTTCTCCTGACCATTTAGAATCATCTTCTGGAAAATCTTCAAATTCATCATCTTCTTCTAAAGTTTTAATAATGTTTTTTTCTTCCTCTGTAACTGGAGCAGTGGTTTTAGAATCTAGTTCAGTGATTTCAGACATTGTATGATATTTGTTGGTCGAATTGATGGATAGGTTTAAAATGAACGATATTGCCACTATGCTGCGTTTTTTTTTTTTTTCTTTCTTTCACTTTGTTTTCAACGAGAAACAAAGAAAAAAAAGTTGAGAATCAATATTATGTAGGGAATTTTTCACAGACAACAACGATTTCCTAATTCGGGTGCGGCTGTCAAAAAATTTGGAGTGGAAAAAACGATACACACATTCCATGAGATGAATAAGACCTGTAATAATTATATTGGATATGTACATATGTATTTATGCTAACTCTATTTGATTGGTTGATATGATTCTTTTTTATTAAAATTTGTTGAAAATTATGGTTAAAGTTGCAAATTGAACATTATTTATGAATGTAGACCCCGGAAGTATCAAACTTGGATTTGTAATATATATTTGCAGCAATTCAGCCCTTTTAGTTGATAATACATTAATTTTTTACATCAGAGCTACGATGTCAGCATAATGGGTCAACATACTATTACATTCACTAAGATTAATTGAGAACTTATAAAGTCAGATGTATTTCACAATAAATTTAAAATCTGGACCAAGTCGCACAATATGCATGTTGCGAAGATAGGCCCCAACTAAAACGTGCTCGTAATTGCAAAACGTATCTACACTCTAAATTCCATACTAGAAACATCATTTGAGAGTTCTATTCTGATAAGTCACTTGATGAGTCAAGAGTCAGGTGTATTGGTGTAAAAATATTAACTAAAACTCAAGCAGAGCCGTTTCGAGTACAAGAAGAAAAAAATAAAACAAAACCTTAATCGAAACTATGGAAAAGAAAAAATAAATTAACGAATAAAATAATAATAAAAAGAAAAAAAAAATTTCATCTGTAATCGACAAAGTCCTATTAACAAGTGTTCTATACTCATAATGACATTTAAACAAGATGCAAAGGCAGCTTTTGATGGTCTTTCCATTACTGACAAATTACTTCCACTTTTGATTATTCTTGCTATTGTGATTGGTGTATTGATTTCTGTTTATGTACCTTTAAGTGGCGATGCCTTTGACGGTGCTCAAGTAGTTGGTGTTTCTGTTCCATTAGCAGTCGGTATGATAATTATGATGGTTCCTCCATTATGTAAAGTTGAATGGGAAAATTTTCATAATTTCTTCAGGAAAAGTACTTATTTGCGTCCCATTTTGATTTCTTTATTTTTAAACTGGATCGTGTGTCCATTCATCATGCTTGGATTGGCGTGGTTGGTCTTGTTTAATTATGACGAATATAGAACTGGTATTATTATGATTGGTATTGCAAGATGTATTGCAATGGTTTTATTATGGAACGAAATTGCATTGGGTGACAACACACTTTGCGCCGTACTTGTTCTTGTTAATAGTTTGTTGCAAGTTGTCTTATTTGCACCATACCAATTGTTCTTTTGTTATATTATTAGCGGAGACCCTGTTCCTGTTGATTCTGGTGTTTCATATTCAATTGTGGCCAAGAGTGTTGCATTCTTTTTGGGAATTCCACTTGCATTAGGTGTAATTATAAGATTTACCTTAAGATACTTTAATGTTTACAGCAAATTGATACCATTTATTAGTCCTTGGGCTTTGATTGGGTTATTGTATACCATTATTGTTATTTTTGTTGATAAAGGTAAAGAGTTTATTGACGAGATTGGAACGGCGTTCCTTTGTTTTATTCCATTAACTTTATATTTTGTTATCTGTTGGTTTGCTACATTCTTTACATTGAGATGGTTTTCTAGACCACGTAAAGTGAAAGAGGAAGAAGAAGAAGGTGAAAGATTGTTGTGTGGATGTGAAGAAAAATTAGCAAAGTATCCTACAAAATGGAAACGTGGATGTGCTGCTAACTACGGCCAGATTGTCACTCAATCGTTTACTGCCGGTTCAAACAATTTTGAACTAGCACTCAGTATTGCAATTTCAGTTTATGGTTCAGGATCTAAACAATCAATTGCCGCGACATTTGGTCCTTTATTAGAAGTTCCTATTCTATTATTCTTGACTTTTGTAGCCAGGTATTTTAGAACCAAGTTTATCTGGGAGGATGTAGAATAATTAGGTCTTTATTGGTATTAATAGATAAGTGTGATTGTTATTGGATGGAGTCTAGACCAAAGCCTAGGGGCGTCCATAGTAGTAATATCCCAAACACACAAACTGAATTGGAGGGGAATTTTAACGGTGAATTGATCGACAAAATGACCAGTCAATTTACGATTAATTAACCACGTTAACGGGGTTTAGATTCCTGTTACTCCCTTCCAAGTCTATTGTTTTATATAAGGATTGAATATAACAATGCGTTATTACTACAACAAAAAATAACACAGTACTTGTGGAATTAGTAATTAATTATTCTACGTGGTAATTAATTCCTTAGGTCATCCTGAAAATTAAAAGAATAGTATAGTGCAGTTTAGTTTTCTATGAAATATTGCATCCTTTCTCAAATCAATTATGTTATCAGTTCAATTAATAAGTTGCTATTTAGAGTTAACTTTAAGTGAACGCAACACTATTTTGCAGGACATTGCAGACATACACGACATTAATAATAGTCAGTTATCCACATGGAGATTCATTTTATTGGCAACAAAGGAGGTGGTTACTGTTTTCAACTTTATTTCAACAGATTAATAAAGCATATACTGTATTAGAGGATTACTTCGCCAAAAAGAAAAAAAAGACAAACAGTTTGTTGGTGAAAAACTTACCATAGTAGATTTGGCATTTGTTGAAGGTCATTTCTATCGTTTAGAAGAGTCCCCAAGGTAATGGGGTTCTTTTAAAAAGACCACAACAACCAACACTCCCCAAATTGTTTAATTTTATGAAAACGTCTTTATGGTTAAAAAAGTCCAGGTAGGGTTTGTATTGAAATAGCTCGTATTTGATTGTCCATTCTTATTGTTGGCTAGACTCCGTAGCTCCTAAAAATATATAAGCCATGAAGTTATCATAAATTTTCAAAGTTGTTATCTCTCATATCCCTTGCTTATATAATCGCTCCCCACATTTGTTAATATTCTTGTTTATGTTCTTCAAGTGAAATGACCTTTAAGCTCATCATGACATTCGTATCCAGATGCACAAAGATAAGCCGGAAAAAAAAAATTGACAAAAAAGAAATTTTACGTAAAATTTTGTACCATTTTGAGTAATTTTTGGAGTACACACGCACATTGTCGTGTACTTTGGCTATTTCCCTTGAGTTTCGACTTATTTCCTGAGAAAATCCACAGTTTTTTTCTCGCCAACCGGGGACTGAGATTTGTATGGAACTCAGTAACAAGAGAAAAATATCTTACTAGCCGCACAATGGCTATAAATACGGATTGTTGCAAATAAATTGGCTCTTTTTTTTTTTTTACTTCCTTATTATTATTCTTATTATTATATCAACAAATTAATAGAAATCATACAACAATGACTGTACAAACATTTAGCTGGTCCAATCTCACTTTGACATTGGACAATGGAAAGGTTCTTTTAGATGACGTTAGTGGGTCCATTTCCGAATCTGGTCTTTACGCATTAATGGGTCCTTCAGGGCTGGGTAAGACCACCTTGTTAAACTCTTTGGCATTTAGATCAAAACCTGGCTCATCACATTTGAGTGGTGATATTTATATCAATGATGAAGAGGCAACTTTGAACAAGATCAAACAATTGTCAAGTTATGTTGAACAAGAAGACTCTCTTATTGGATCCTTGAGGGTTCTGGAAACAGTGGACTATAGTGCTAAATTTGCCGGTATTAACTCTGCTCATAGAAAAGATCTTGTTGAAAAAACAATCAAGTCATTAGGTTTGAGTAATCAACTGAATGTGAAAATTGGTACTCCTATCCTGAAAGGTATTTCCGGTGGTCAAAAAAGAAGAGTCAGTATTGCATCCCAAATGATTACATCACCTTCAATTTTATTTCTTGATGAGCCAACTTCCGGATTGGATTCTGTTGCATCAAGAGAAGTCATTAGTACTATCAAGAAAGTTGCCAAAGAGGAAAATATGATTGTCATCTGTTCCATTCATCAACCTAGTACCTACACATTTGAATTATTTGATAAAGTCATGTTTCTTTCTAGAGGGAAAACCGTCTATAACGGTAAAGTTGAAGATGTGGTCAAATATTTTGATTCTGTTGGGTATCCAATGCCACCTTATATGAACCCAGCAGAATATGTCTTGGACTTGATCAATACTGATTTCGACAGCAATGGTGAAATTCTTGATGACTTGGTTTCTAAATGGAAAGAAAATGAACATGATCATAGTGAAATTTTGAAGCTGGAATCAGATCCAATCGAGCTCACCACATTCAGTACCACCAGTGAAATTAGAAATATTGGAACTTTAATATCTCGTTCTCTTGTTAAAGCCAGTAGAGATATTTTGACTTATTACGTGAGATTGGTTATGTACCTTGGTTTAGCTATCTTGATGGGTACCGTTTGGTTAAGATTGGGTAAAGATCAAAAAAATATCCAGCCATTCATCAATGCAATCTTCTTTTCTGGTGCTTTTATGTCATTCATGTCTGTTGCTTATATCCCTTCCTATCTTGAAGACTATAGCAGTTACAAAAAGGAAAGATTAAATGGTTTATATGGTCCATTTGCCTTTTGTTTATCCAATTTTCTTGTTGGATTTCCATTTTGGTTCTTGATTTCGGCTGTATTCAGTCAATGTCAAATCTCTGGCCGTGCAGTTTTACAAAACTTGGGCTATGGACATGAAGACAGGGGATTATGGATTGGTGTCATGATTGCTATTATTGCATTTTATAGAATTGCCACCTATATTGTTTTGAAGTTGAGAAAGTAGAATGTGTATAAGTAATGTCTATAGTTTATAATTTTTTTTAGCATAAGGTGCATACACAGAAGAGTACACAAAAACTACCAGTAGATTTAGCAGAATATTTTTTTGATCGTGTAAAGAAAGACGCGTTTTAATTTTAATTGATTTTTTTTTTTTTTTTGTTTTTCTCTTTGCTTTCATTTTGGTTTTCTTGAAAATTATCAAGTTCAAATTGCTCCTGTTGTTTTCTTTCTATCCTTACAAATACAACCCCATACAATGTCAAGTACTAAGCTTCGTGTGACTTTCAATGATACCATTGATGAAAACGCGTACTATAAGAAATTCAGTCAACTACCACCAAAAGATGTTCCAACTATTCGATTCATTCACCATACCACCCAAGATTATTTTACCGTTTTGAATGAAGATGCCGAATACCTTGCGGATAACTTTTATAAAACTAGAAGTGTCATTGAAGAATCTAGAAAAGGCAAAAGATTTGCCGTCTCTTTGCAAAATTTCAAAGAACTGGTGAAGTTGTGTGTAAAAAACCGTATTAAGATTGAACTTTATGATAACAAGTCATTCAAGCTTATTGGTTCAGGAAGTGCTGGTAACTTAGAAGCACTCAGTGAGGAATTTGGCATTGACTTTGAGTTTGATGATGGATCAAATTCGTCCATAGCTGCCATTAAACTAGGTAAAAAAGTAGGTGTTTGTGTGGTAGAGAATTCCACTATTTATTTTGCCGAGTTTGAAGATAATGATGCTTTTTCAAATTTGGAAAGTTTGTTGATCCAGTTGGGAGTTAAAGAAGCATTAATTCCATCAAATATTGATAACAACAAGTTTTTGCAAGCAATTAATAAAGTCAATGACTTGCAAATTGGTGCAATAAAGTCATTTCCTAAAGACGTTGAACAAGATTTGGAAAAGCTTTTAGACACCGACAATGTGGAACTAACCTTGGCATCAAAGGGGTTAAATTCTAGTGACTTTGCCTTGTCATTATCTTGCTGTGGTGCTTTAATTGACTATTTGGATTTGTTGAGTAGTTCTAAAGCTTTCACCATTGAAAAGTATAACCTTTCGTCGTTTATGAAACTCGACTCATCTACCATCAAAGCATTGAATGTATTTCCCGCTGGAAACCAAAAGACAGTTACTTCCATTTATGAATTGTTTAAATGCAAAACTACAGCAGGATCAAAATTATTATCTCAGTGGCTTAAACAGCCGTTGATCGAATTATCAACAATTGAAGAACGCCAAAAACTTGTCGAGTTGATGATTGATGATACCAGTTTAAGGGTTGACGTACAAGATTTTTTGTCAAAAGTTCCAGACATCATGAGAATCTTAAAGAAAATTGGATCTAAGAAACCAGGAAGTGATAGCAAAAAATTAAATGACGTGGTTGGATTATACAATGTTGTTCAATTATTGCCCAATCTACTTGATGTTTTAACAGTTGATTATTATTTGACTCCACTCAAACAAAGTGCGGCATCATTGGCTAAATTTTGTGAATTAGTGGAAGTTTCCATTGTACTTGATGTTGCTCAATATGAGGATAACAGGATTAAGCCAGAGTTCAATCCAAAGTTGGTAGAGTTGGAAAACCAAATGTCTTCGTTAATTGATGCTATCAACCAAATACATCTAAACGTTGGTGATGACTTGAATATTGACGTGAATAAGAAGTTGAAATTGGAAAATCATCAAACTTATGGTTGGTGCTTGCGTCTCACTCGTGCTGAATCGGTTGTTATAAGAAATAAAAGACAATATGAACAGCTACAAACACAAAAAATGGGAGTTTTCTTCACTACCACCGAATTGAAGAGGCTTTCAGCTGAATATTCAGATGCCCGTGCTCAGTATGATAAAGAACAGAGTGCCATTACTAGAGAGATTTTATCTCTTGTTTTGTCCTACGAAAATGTTTTCGGCTCTCTTGCTGGAACATTGGCGCATTTAGATGTTATTGCTACTTTGGCCACATCTGCTATGCTAAACTCATATGTTAAACCTAAATTACATCCATTTGGTACAGATAGAAAAATCAAGTTGGAAGAGTCTAGACACCCACTTCTTGAAGTTCAGGATGACATTAACTTTATTTCCAATGATGTTTCAATGGATGAAAATCGTTTCGTCGTTATCACTGGGCCAAATATGGGTGGTAAATCAACGTATATAAGACAGATCGGTGTTGTTGCCTTGTTGGCACAGATTGGATCATTTATCCCTGCAAACGAAGGAGCAGAGTTGCCAATTTTTGATGCAATATTATCTAGAGTTGGTGCTGGCGACTCGCAATTGAAAGGTTTATCCACATTTATGATTGAAATGTTGGAAACGTCGTCCATTTTAGCTACTGCTACGGAGAATTCGTTAATTATCATTGACGAATTAGGAAGAGGAACTTCAACTTACGACGGTTTTGGACTTGCATGGGCTATCCTGGGACATTTAATCAATGACAAGAAATGTTTCAGTTTGTTTGCAACCCATTTCCATGAGTTGAACAATTTAGCCGAAAAGTATCCTGGTAAAGTGCAAAATCTTCATGTTGTTGCACAAGAGAACGAAGAAAATGATATCACTTTGATGTATAAAGTAGAACCAGGTATTTCTGATAAATCATTTGGTATCCATGTTGCAGAATTAGTTAAATTCCCACAGAAAATTGTCAATATGGCCAAAAGAAAAGCGGAAGAGTTGAGTGAAGAGCCACCATTAAAGAAGAAGTGTTCACCAGAAGAAACAAAGGAAGGAATGGATAGATTAAGAACCATTCTCAAACAATGGAGAGAAAACGACAACCTATCTACAAATTCCTTGAAAACAGCACTTTCTAACGAATCTAATAAGTTTATATTGGAGATTGTTGAAGACTTATAAATTCTTTTTATCATATTCGGCCAATTTCTTTATAGCTCTATGTCTTTCCAAACCATGTTTATCAATACAATACACGACTGGCAAACCCCAGCTCCAGCTAAATTTGTAGTAGTCTTCTGTACCAGTCAAGAAACAACGCAAGTATTCTTCGTATACCAATGAATAGTAAACACCAAGTCCAGTGAATATGTGCCACCATCCATGACCTTCCAAGACAAATCCGTATGGCATACCCCAATCTCTTCTTGTTGCTCTAACCGAATCACAGAAATGGATATCAAGATTCCATAAGAAATAGCCAAAGAGGAAAATACCAATACCAAATATACTAGTCTTGTGTAATTGCATTCTTGCAACCTTATCATGGACAACTCTTAAATTCAATTGAATTGATCTGAAAATAATAAAACCATTCAACACCCCATATGCAGTTTGATGGATGGTTGGGTTTCTAAAATACAAATATATGATAGTAAGCAAATTAGCAGCCGAGAAAATCCCCACGGCCACCATGATGGATTGTCTTGGAGTTTTGAACTCACTAAATACGGACCAAAAAGGAATACAAGTGGCATAAATCATTGGCAATTCATCCAATAATTGGAAATGGTACTTCAATGTCATATGGAATAACCAGGATCCAATACCAACCAAAAGAAACCCAAATGCGGTGAAAATAAACCTTGGTTCTAACTTGTTGTGAATGGCATGATAGATAGAAAACAGGGCTAAAATGATGAAAGCTGAATTAGTCGTGGTGTTTACTGCTTCTGCTATGTATTTAGAAACAACATAGTTTTCTTCACACCAATCAATGGTAGATGTTGGGATACCCCAGTATCCATTCTTTTGTTCCGGTGGATATGGCCAAGCAAATGGTAACATTCTATTTTATTTTATTTTATTTTCTTTGTGGGATTGAAGAAACTAAAAAAAAGGGCAAAGGCGAAATAATAATAACTAGCACGTCTATATCAATTAGGAACTAATAATATGTGGTTTACAACTCTATTATTTGATAAACAGAATTAAGAATGATAAGCTTCTGAACAAATGAAAGAAATTGTAAATCTGAAGAAAAGAGTACTGTCTAATAAATTATAAAACCAAAAAAAAAGTAGGAAGAAGAAGAAAGAGATAGAATTGTAGCATTGAAAAAAAAAAGACTTTGGTTCGGATAAGATCGATTTTCCCCTTCGGTGGTGTCGGTTAAAACGAAGATCGCACAAAATGGTGGACGAGCAATCCACTGTTTTGTATTGCTCTGGTGAGAGAAGATTAAGCTTCTGATTCTATTTTTTTTTTCTGCTGCATGGTAAATTTTAGTTTTAGTTTTTGTTAAAGGATGATTATGTAATCAGATAATTCTCCATGGTTACACGACACAACAAAGTTTAAAACATGATTCAAGTCACATGAAAATACTAAATTGTTGACGACTATAAATTAAGGGATGAAATAATTGGAGAATAAATTAATACTAAATAGAAAACGAATCAACCAACTAATATAAATTATCAACAACCTATTATACAATTAGGTTTTATTATATCTATTATTATACTTTGCTCACTTACATATGTAGAGTTCTAACAGTTTTTTTTTATTTTTGGGATATGCTAACAACGTGTGTATCATAAGAAAAGACGAATCACAATTCTCCCATTTTTAGCTTATACTTCTATACGATTCTGTCTGGTTATTATTATTTACCCATGTAAGTAATATATCAAAGTTTTAAGAATATGCATGTGTACTTTATTATTATTATTATTATTATAATTTTTTTTTCTTTTGTTATTTATATATTTCGTATAGTATATTTGCATAAGTTAAATTATGTCTATACGAACCCCGGTCAAGGAGTTAATCTTGTCCACTTCAAGTAACATTCATCTAGCATTGGTCTCGTAGTATAAGCATCGTACATTTTCATTTTATCCTGATCAGTCTCATGAGTGCATGAATTCCCGATACCTATGGGGTCATCATTTTCTAATACTTTGCCACACCAGTCTTCGTCAATGGAAGAAGAAAAGTTTAAATACAAACTTGCAATGGCCAACTTCATTTCAATGAGTGCCAAGTTCATCCCAAGACACATTCTTACACCTTTACCAAATGGCATCATATACTTCGCTTGTTGTTTGACTCGTTTCTTGTCTTCTTCGTTGTCAACTAACCATCTTTCGGGGATAAATTTATCAGGATTGGTAAATACCGACGGATTTCTATGATACGCATAAGGAAGACAAGAGATAACCGTACCAACTGGAATAAGCAATTTGCCAATAGTATACGGTTTTGCAACCACACGTGGCTCAGCTCCAGGAATTGAGGTGTGAATTCGACCATTTTCGGACAACAACGCATTAAGATACGGAAGATTATCAACCACTTCCAAATCTTCAATTTGACCACTTGGAAATGCTTCTTGAAGCTCATATCTTAATCTATTCTGAATTTTGTAATTAGCTGGTCTTGATAATTCATAACACAAATATGTCAATTGAACAGCTGTAGTTTCATGTCCAGCAAATAAATTATCCGTGAGAAAAGAATACGCAGAATTTCCTTCCAATCCGTACTTCTTGAGTGTTTGTATCGTAGTTAGGTTTTTACCATTGGACACAAGATTGGATTCTGCAATTTTATATAAACCCAATTGGAAATTGCAAATATCATCAACAGCTTGCAAGGTGGCCTTGGTTGCTGCCAAATTCCAAAAGAAGCTTGGCATCAATGTTGTCCAGAACCCCATACAAGACACCTTTCTATGAGATTCAATAATATGCCTTTCTTGTGGATGATTCAATAAATCCGTTCCATTGTCTCTACCAAGTTCAAACCTTGAAACCACATCCATGGCCAAGGAACCAAATAACGTAAACACATCAATTGACGGAGATTCTCTAGCAACTGCATCGACTAATGTTTTTGTGGTGTCAAATAAAACTGATCTTGTGTGGTTTTCTTTGGAGAAGATGGAAGATTTACTGTACAAGTTATTTATCATTCTTTTATACTTGATATGTCTATCATTTTCCAAACTGGCAAAAATATTATCCTGGAATCCATGATTTCTAAAGTTTTCATAAAACTTTGACTTTGGGAGGTTCTTTACATAAATATCAGTCAAATATTTTGGGTCACCATTGACGCTGATTTCATTTGGAGAAAGTAAAACTACATCACCATATTTCTTGTGCAAATCATAAACTTTGGAGATCCATTCTCCCTTTCGTTGGGCATTTAAACATGGAAAGTAAGTTACCCGATGTAAATATGGTCCGGGAACTCTCCATAAAGGTGAGTTAATTGGACGAATAACAAAAAAGTATGTCACGATAAGGACAAGAGCGGTGACCTGCACTGAAACTGAGTGGGTAATTCCATAATAATATACAAAATACACTATTTCTTTAATCATTTTTTAAATCGTTAAAGCATCGAGGAATGATGAGAAGAAAGAAAGTAGCTCCATGCAAGTGATTTTACTTTCCCTCCCATTCTGGAGTTCCCTATTTATACAAGAAGAATAAAGTCTTATCTCCAAAAACTTACCCACCAACATAAATCATCAATTGCGCAGTGCGCGGAATATATTGACAAATCAAGAATATTATAATAAGCGACATGCTCCTTTTTATTTTTCTTCCCTATATACAGTATTTACTGTTGCTGTAAAAATTGGGCATATTTACTAGTGGTATGGATACCGCATTCCGTCTTGGCCTTACCTTTCCATCTTCCACTTCTTTCGTCTTCCCCTTCACCGACAGGAACAGTCGAGTGCCAATCTCCGATGGATTTATAACCCAAGTCTAGTAATTCATTATATGGAACGTTGTTGTTGTCCACGTATTGTTTAACTTGCTTGAAATCCCAATTCCACAAGGGATTGATCTTAATGACACCACTTGTTTCTTCCAATTCCAAAATCTTCAATTCAGTACGTGCACCACCTTGGGACTTTCTTCTACCTGTTAAAACAGCAGATACATTCAATTCTTTGTATGCACGTTGACTTGGTTCAACTTTTACCAAGAAATCATAGAATTCTTCATTAGTTTCCCATAATTGATCACCATACTTGCTGACAAATTCCTTCTCATCACTGACGTCTTTTGGTTTGTAAATATGAATCTTTGGGTTATACTTCAGTTTGACATTATCAACAAGCTGAAGTGTTTGTGGGAAGTGGTATAATGTATCAAGGAAGATCAAATCAATCAAGTGACCTTCATCATGATTCAACTCTTGTGATAATTTTGAAATGATATCAACAGTAACCAAACCAGTTAATCCAAATGCAGTAGTTTGATATAGATTTGGAAATGTATAATATGCCCATTTTATGATCTCTGGTGCACTAAGGGTGTTTAACCTTTTATTGAGAAACTCAATATGAGCAGGTGTAAGTTGAACAGGGTTTCTTGACATGGTCATGATCTATAAAGCCACAAGAGGTAAATAAGAGTAAAAGATCAAGTATTACAAATTCTTCACTATTTATTGGACTCTTTAAATTTTTTTCATTCTTTTTTTTTTTTTTCATTGATCAACCCTGAAGGTGTAAGCGCACGTGACTGCTGCAAAACTGGGATTACATTTTCCGCTTGTGTTATTTCCGAGCGATAAGAGAACTTGCCTGTTAACAACCAAAAAATAAAATCAGCACAAAAATAATCACGATTTCCTCTTTATGCACACAATTACGAACTTTCAGTATAATTGGAAAGGAAGAGATGGGACTGTTTGGGGTTTAATGTAAAACATATTAAAACTACGAAACAAAAATGATAAACGCATATAGAGTGGGTTAGGGAACCTGAAATTGCTCAAGTTAACAAAGGAGGCGAAGAAAGAAAAATGAATATCTGAATGTTATTATATTTTTTTTCTTTGCCCTATTTATTATTGTAGAGAAAAGTTCGTAAGTGAAATCATTTAGTTGATAACTATAAATACCCAACCTTATTCTTTGTAAGCAATAAAAAACTGGAGACAAACAAACAAACCAAAAAAAAGCAAACGGAAATTTTCAAATAGAAAATAAAAAAAAAAAATTATATACATCATATACAAATCGTTCACATAATCTTCTACTTGAGAGAGACAAATGTTGCAATCTAAATCAATTGAAGAATATATCCCAGAAAATTTCCAATTGATAAACAGTACCTTTCGCTCCTGTAATTTCCATTCGAGTTCCCACGAACGACTCCTATTTTCATGTAGTCAGTGCAATAGCACCCTATTTGATAATACTAATCCCACAACATTTGTTCAGGAAAACAAAAACAGGCAATTGTTGAATGATATCATAGTGATCAAAGAGATAAACTGTACTGTATGTACATCGTTTGTTGGGTTTAGAATCGTGAGTTTCATGCCCGATGAGATGACCCCCATTCCACCTCCTCAGCACACAATAAGTGAAGTTAGAGAATTGAATCAGTTTAAGAGTTATTTAGAAGAAGTGGAAAATAATCTAACTGCTAGGTTTGAAAGGCAGAATCATTCAAAATTTATCATTAATAACCAGGAATACATTGGTAAATATTACATTTGCTTATCAAATGTGTTAATAACTTCGTATTAGGGAGTAAAAAAAAAAAGAGTATTTCAGATACAGGGTATATATATAGCATTGATTAGTTTAGATATATATATAGTTTATTTCAAAGGTAATTTATATTTAATATTGTTCACCCAAACGGTTTTTTTTTTTTTTAACAAAAAAATATTTGAGCCTTGTAAAGATTGTCTTTAGATTTGAAAGGGACATTGACAACAAGAGTAAAAATTCAGTAAGCAAAAAAAAAAAAGGCGTGTGATGCATGAGGCACCACATGTATGCGGGGAGTTTTGTACGATTTAGTGTGATTTGTTTTCATTTGAGTTTAAAACTCAACCTGTTACATTGAATATGAGATTTGCAGTAAGAAAAAAAAAGGATCCATGTTGAATATATATATATGTATGTGTGTGTGTCAATGATTGAGGGATAGCTTGATGTAGAATTTTTATCTTTATTTTAACAACTATCCACAATGTCTTTATCACCTAGACACGATATGTCCATGATGATGGAAGAGGATAAATCATGCAAAGTTTCAATGTTCTGGAATTGGTATACTACAGGCTCATGTTTTATATCAGAATCATGGCATGTTAAATCTACTGGTGGTTTTGTCGGAACTTGTTTGGCAAGTTTCTTTTTGGTGCTTTTCCTACAGTGGTTACATAGGTTTAACAAAGAAGTGGACCTTGCCATCGCCAATAGACCACATTTTGATGTTTTCTTCAAAAACGGTGAACTTGTTGATGGCGAATTGGTTGACGCAAAGACACTAGAATTTGAAACCCCAAACACAAGAAACCCATTCTTGGTTGCTCTTTCACATACTTGGCTATTGAGAAGAGGCAAGACAACTATGTTTGAACATTTAATCAGATGTGTGCTTTATGTTATTGAATGGGGATTGGCATACTTTGTCATGTTGTTGTTCATGTACTACAATGGATATGTCATTATATCCTCTTTGCTTGGTGCATTTGTTGGTAGATTATTGTTTACATATAATTCGGACCCAGCATCATCAAGAGTTGAAGAAGAGGCCAGTTGTTGTCTGTAAGCTGCAAAAGAAAAACGAGAAAGTGCAAATATCAGGAGCTCATGTATATTTTTTGCTCTCAACATTTATATCAGTATAAATATACGCGCATGGAAACGAACTTAATGAAGTATTGTATTTTTTTTTTTAACTTTTAGCAATTCTTTATGTATTACGTACAATGAAAAGTTTATACTATACCATTATCGATACTTCTCCCTTCAAGACAATGCTAGTATTAGACCTGCAAGGTGTATTATACTATGCGTCTTTAGGATCATCTCAATTACATTTGCAAAAAACGTTGGTCACAGATTTTAGACGCGTCAAGGAATATCAGCTTAAACCCTTGTCTACAATAAAGACGGATAAAACAGAAATTAGTGATACCGTTGAAAAGTTCAAACAACTAGTAGCAAACCCAAAGGAAGATAAACAAATTCCAGTTGAAATTATTTTTGGGACTCTGCTACAAAAAAAAGTATGGCAACACCTTAGACGTATCAAACCTGGAGAAACCAGAACATATAAAGACATGGCTGATACTTTAGGAACACATAGTAGAGTTATTGGAAACTGTTGTGGTGCTAATAGAATTGCTATGATCATACCTTGCCATCGTGTTTTGGGTTCATCAGGTCAAGTTACCGGGTATAGATATGGCACAAAAATTAAAGAGTATTTATTGAATCTAGAAAAATTATAACGAAATTCACAGTTACGTTAGATATATATGTATATATATTCAAGAGCCATCCAATTGAGAGTAATAATCCTTCAATTGCTTTGAACGTAGCATACTCAATTTCTCTTCATTGCCAATCTTCTCGGACTCAACATGTTCAAATCTATCCATAAATTGGGAGAATGAAAGAGAATCCTCAATTTTTGTTTGTGATTGTTCAATTGTATAATTTTGATTGACTTTGGATTTTAAAATTGATTTTTTGGGGTATTGATCTGTTTGTAATTGATTGTTCTTCTGCGTCTGTTCTTTTTTGAAAAAATTCAAACAAGCTAATGAGTGTTTCCGTTTAACTTGCTTGCCATTAACCTCTAATGTCTTTGGAGTGTTATCTTGTTCTGGAATGTAAACCTTGTCACATCTGTGCTTGAATAGACCAAAAAATAATTTCTCCATTGGTTTCGTTTCCTTATACAAGTCATCATTGCCTCTGGTGGCATAATTTGGAATAACTGGTACATCAATTAAAAAGTCATTGTCCAATTCAATGGAATCAAACTCAAAATTGAAGGAGCCAAAAGAAGAGGAAACGGCTGATGAAGCTGAAGCTGTTGTTCTTTCATATACTTCCAAATTAACTTGTGTTGTTGGTTGAGGTGGTGGCTCAATACTAGAAAGTGATATGCTAGCGTTGCTTCTGTTTACCAAACTGGGAACTGGTGAAGGACTTTGAGAATGAGTACCATTATCAGCCTTCCACGAATCATCCATCAGTAACATTGCTTCATTTAAAAATAGCAAAAAAAAAAAAGGAGAAAAAGGAGAAAAAGAGAAAAAGGTGAAACTAAATTATAAATCTGTACATGTTAAAAGAACGTCAACTTTACTATATAAATCGCGAATGTTGCAAAAAAAAAAAGAAATAAACGTTGAAATCTTGATATGTTTATTCAGAGACTTCAATTCTATCTAATTCCCTATATGCTCTTGCATAAAACTCGTCTAGTCCACCATTGATTCTTTCATATTGAAATAATGATTCTCGGAATGGTTCATGTAATTTAACGTTCTTCTTCAAAAATTCTTTATACTCGTCAGTGATTTCAGTTTTATCTTCAACCCGGTATCTGTTGATTGGATGGATCAAATATTCAAGTTCTTTCATATGAAATTCGTGTACGCTAGAAGCTAATCGGTACTCCATTGCCAATTCATGATCATTATTAAACATTTCAAACACCTTGTCATCTGTCATTTCGTCTATTAATTTTCTCATTTTCAATTTATTGAGAATACCGTTATGCTTTTGATAGTCATTGGCTTCGAATACTTTCTTTGCGGTTTCAAAATGAATCCAAATGTTTAATTTTCCTGAAAAGTAGTAATCTTGATAGGTTTTCCTTCTGATTCCTGAACGATACTCTTGATGGAGATTGCCCACCACTTTATTGTTTATATAACAAGGGACACCATTCAACATAGATAATTTCAAGGGGACTAAATCATCAATTTGGTAGTAATGCTTTCTTCTATCATGAATATTGGATGTTTGTTTTGCTCTTGAAAATCGTTTGGTTTCCCCAATTGCTAAACCGGTAATATCAATGTAGACACCACTATCCACGTCAATAAACCTAGCATCGATGTGATTCTCATTACGCGAAATATCCCTGTTGTGAATATATGTCCCAACATCAATAAGATATTTACCCACACCTTCATGTAAATCTTCAACCACCAATGTTTGATTATATAATTGCCCTAATTTAGTAAGGTGTCTTATAGGCATTTGAACATCAAGGTCATTGTCGTAAGGGAAAACTGCGCCATTCCAATACCAACTCAATAAAGGACCATGGGCTATCCAACTTACAATACCATATTTCTCGGTAAATTTGAACCAGTTACGTAATAGTCTTTCCAAAATTACTGCTGTTCTTGCCTTCTTCTTCAACTTTCCATTGAAAAACCTCCAGTCATAATGCCAGCCTGAATCCGAATTTTCCAGGTCCACACGCAAAGTAGCTTCTCTGAAATAAGGCTCTTCGGTATCTTCAGGATAGCGTGACTTAATTGATGCTAACATGGAATATAAATAAGACTGTTCAAGCTTGTTTAAATTAGATCTTTGTCTCATTTTGTCAGCTGCATTGATTAATTCTAATCTAGTATAGTTGAACATATCTGAAGTCATTTGAATGATTGGCTCAGGGGAGTATGGTGATAGGTATGCACTTGGGGATCTCAACTTTTCAAATTCAGAAAGTGGATTAATTGAAGATTGGTGATAATCTTCCAACAATGAATCTATTTTTCCCTTGTGTACGTCCAAAATAATATCATCTCCATAATCATTAAGAAAAACCACCTTGTATGGTAATGGCATATGGGCCAACACATATGTTTTTGCTTGAATGTTTCGAACAAACTCGTTGGAAGAAAAAACTGTATGTTCAAACTGGATAAAACCTGGCAACTCTTCATGTGAATTCACACCATACTGCTTCAACTCTTGACTTGTTAAATCTTTAGTATCAATACAACCAAAATAACGTGGATCATTAGTACATTTCTCTTTATCGTCGTCCGATTGTAGGTTAATTTGAGGTATCATATCTTTACATTTGAGTCTTTCTTCAAAAGGTTTATTCATTTGATGATTCAAAAGTGACAAATCGACCCAATCTGCCCAATGGAACGGTATACTAGTTACCGAGGGATCCTTGTTTAGAAGATTCAAAATCAATCCATAAGTCAATCGTGGATCCTGGAATATAGGCTCTTTGTCAGTTTTTGGAATATTATAGTTCATATCAATGACTGAACTTGGAATATTTGCAATTAACTCTTCTACTGCTTCAGCATAGTTTGCATTTGTGGTTGAAATCTCTGCCAAGGGATCTGTGGAATCGAGATCTATGTTGAGCATCTCTATGTCACTCGGTGTCAATGATTGTTTAACATGATAATACGTAAACCAGGTGATATTTAGTGCTAACAATGCCAAGAGCGGCAATCGTAATCTTCTAATTCTAAAATATTTTAGGAGCATTTAATCAAGGGTAGTAGACTTTGATGTAATACAAGGAATAATCACAATAGTGAGTGAAAACAATCCATAAAATGATGACCAGGGAAATGAATAATTAAATAAAAGAAAACTACGAAGTAGTAATACAGAGAAATTTATATATTTATAAAAAGAAAATGAAAAAAAAAGAAAGAAAGAAAAGAAAAGAAAAACAATCACAGACTCTAATCAACAAATCCATTACAGGACCTCTCTTAACCATTTGGTGTAAATTTCAAATTTTTAGTGCCCCCACATTGGCAATGGTTTTTTTTTTTTTTTTTTTGATTGTTCAGTAAGGCAACTCGTCATCCGACAGTAATCGATCCCACTAAATCACAAAGTTGACTGATCTTCTTCATTTTAGCATGCAGAAAAGAAGGAGTCTACATGTCAATGAGAGTATCCCTCAAGTACTCGTTGTTTTGGATAAAAGGTTTACCAACACCAGGTTAGTTATTCAATCATGGTTGATGTTTCACTAGTGAATGACGTAAGACAACCTTTTGAACGAACAAAAGGAAGCAACCCTAAAGAAAAAAAAAAAAAAAAAAACAGAAAAAAATTTTCCTTCTTCTTCTTCTTCTTCTTCTGTAGTTTATTGGCGAGTCTCGAAACGTATGCACATTTTTGTGTTTGATACACGCAATTTAAAAGTTCATAAATTTGTCTTCAGGGCTTAGATTGGATTAACCATCAAAGCCTTTACCGGCATTACTAAACACCAGCCCTGATCCCAAAGCCTTGTAGAATTGTATTCGGCATTTGAGGCTATGGTTATCGGTAATCCAGAATTGAATTTACCTTCATGGTTTGTTCCAAAGTATTTTATAATATATGGTTTTTTGTTTATATTTTATGGTGACACGAACTATAAATCAAAAAAAAATTAAGGAACAGAAAAGAAATGAAAAAAAAAACGACTAAAAATAGAATTTTAATAAAAACATGAAATTAATTGAAACTGTTAAAAACTGAACTAACAGTGTACTTCACCATCAGCATGGGTATGACAGTTAGATTCACCAGTAGTAGTGGTAGCAGTTTGACCAGCAGTAGTGGTAGCAGTGGTGTCATCATCGTCGTGGTCGTGATCGTGATCGTGATCATCTTCATCATCGTGGTCATGATCATGGTCATCCTCTTCATCGTCGTGTTCACCAACTTCTTTAGTTGCAAAATCATCTTGAGTGTATGTGACTCCATCGCCTGAGCATCCTTCACCTGGAACTGCAATATCATAAGCATAAACATCTAAAGCGTAATAAATCAAGGAATCGGAGTTTCTGACAGCATAGGTGGCATTACTAGATGAAAATTCAAGTGACTCTTCGTATGAGTCAACATAATGACCAATGATTTGATTACCAATTGAATCAAGGTGAAAGAATCTGTGGAGCAAGTCACTGGCCCAGAAAGTATTGGTAGCAGATTGGGAAACAGTGTAACCATAAGCACATAATTGAGATAAATAACGTCTAGAAGTAAATGAAAGATCACAGATAACTGTTTCATCACTTCCATTGGTACCTCTCCAATAACCAGCCCAGCCGTCGTTGGAACATTTATCGTCTAAGTCCTCACAGTGGAATAAAATATCACTTTTGTCAGCACTAACAATGGTTTGGAAAACACCTGCAACTTCAGCAATAGAACTTTCATTACCAAAATATTTTCTGTAGAATGGGGATTTGTAACCATATCTCAATGTGTGATCTCTTGCATGTTCTGCTAAAGTTTGAGCTTCTTGCAAACCAACCGCTAATTGATTAAATTGGGTAGAGTTACATGAATTGGCAATTGGGAAAGTTTTGACCCAATCTGCCTGCCAATCGTAACCAGTTGGAGAAGCATCAACAACTCTAGTGACAGTGACTGGGGCAGCTGCGGCAGTTGATAATAAGGCTAAGATTGAAAACTTCATTTTTTTTTCGTATGTGTATGGGTAAAGACAGTGATAAATGTGTTTCACTTATCAGGTATGGAAGAGTTTGGATAAAGTTGAGAACAATAAGAATACTTCCTTGATCGAGTACATATACATATATATATATATATATCATTAAATTGAGAAATAATAACCCGCCAACTATATTATATAATGCCGTAGATATCGATCTGGTAACCATTATTGTTAAACAGCTAATATAATTCGTGTTTTCTTGGCTTAAAAATTAACTACTGCAAAAAAAAAAAATAGAATTGAGTTTTACGCTTAATTAGCAGACGAAGGTAATTTTTTTTTCTCTCTATCTTTGAGTTTGCAGCAGATCTTGGCAAATTGGACTGGTGTAGTTATGATCGTTGCCGTACCAATTGGCGTACAAAGAAAATGAAATTACATACTGGGTATTAATTAATCAACCCATTCTGTTATTATTCCACTTCAAATGTAATATCGGTTTTTGACTTTTCAGCCAAGAATCAATTAAAAGGCGAAATTGCCCATCATATTTAGTGGTTATTACATGATGACAACATTTACTTGGCACCTATACTGAAAATGTTTTTCTACTGACAGATTTTATGGTTTTCCCTTTATAAAAAAGTATGAATATCATCAAACAATTGATATATAGATATTCAATTTGTTTCAACAGTTATTTCCCTTACCTTTAGTTTTTTTTCACTTATTTATTAATTTATTAATTAATTTAAATATTTGTTTCCCCCTTTTCGTGGTTATAATATTAGTAATAACGGTTACCAAATATTAAGAGCAGAATGAGATTCTTTATCCCCATTGTTGCATTTTTCATTGCCCAGGGAACAGCTGAGACAACTACTGTTTATTCAACTAGAAACTACAGATTGCCTACCACTACATCTCAAACAGATGGTACTATTTATGTTACTTCAACAAGACAATTAGCTATTACTACTTCTTCTACAACCAATTCTGGGTCTAGCTCATCTCTTTCAGTACAAACGACTGCTGTTACAGATTGTCACTTCCACGACTCGGTTCAATATTGTATTAATGGCTATGGTGTTGAAGGTTCCATTGTCCCCGCACCAACCAACACCGATGCGGCACCAACTAGCTATGAAGAGTGTCATTCTCACGATGATGAAGTTTTTTGCATTTATCAAGGAAACGAAGTGCAATTTATCGCTGTTGATGAAGATGGCCTGGATGAATCCGAATCTTCGTCTGGAACCAATTGTCATTTCCATGCGGGGGTTGAACATTGTGTTGGAGGTAGTGCAGATGTTGAATCCTGTGAAAGAGTTGACAGAGATTATAATATACCTTTAAGAATTGGTTTGTTGTTTGTCATATTAGTTACTTCTGCAATTGGTTCATTTGGTCCGCTCCTTTTGAAATCATGGTTCAAATTATCCACAGACGGTATCATCATTACTATTATCAAGCAATTCGGTACAGGGGTCATTATCTCCACTGTGTTCATCCATTTAATAACTCATGCACAATTAATGTGGAGCAATTCCTGTTTACATATTGTATATGAAGGTACAGGTGCAGCTATAACTATGGCAGGTTTGTTGGTGGCTTTCCTTTTGGAATATTTTGCTCATAGAGTGCTCAAGAACCGAGTTTCCTTGACAAAAGGGCATGCTGCTTCAACAAAAGAAGAAGAGAAACAAGTTGTGGAGGTTTCAAGCGCAGAGTCTGTTCCACACGGAATCTCAGTTAATGATAAGATATCGGTCCTTATCATGGAAGCTGGTATTCTCTTTCACTCTATTCTTATTGGTGTTATTCTTGTTGTCGCAGGCGATTCATACTTTATTACTTTATTCATAGTGATTGTTTTCCATCAGTTCTTTGAAGGGTTGGCTTTGGGTTCGAGAATTCTTAGTATTGAAAATGCAAAGATGCACGTGAAATTGCTCATGGCTGCTGCATTTGCTTTGATTACCCCATTGGGTATGGCCATTGGTATTGGTGTGTTGAACAAGTTCAATGGGAACGATCCATCAACTATCATTGCTTTAGGTACATTGGACTCCTTCTCTGCTGGTATTTTACTTTGGACTGGTTTAATTGAAATGTGGGCACATGACTGGTTACATGGAAGTTTAAGCAACAGTTCTTTGTGGGTTACATTATCTGCCTTGACAAGTTTGATTGTCGGTATGCTATTGATGAGTTTATTAGGTTATTGGGCTTAGGTTCTCAGTTTAATAGTTATTTGTATGATTTAATTTTTAATATATGAGACAGATGTTGTGTTTTCAATAAATATTTTATTAGCAGTACTACAAAGAGTTCTTGAGTTCTGACATAAAACCTTGTTGTGTTTTGCATATTACACATACTTATTTGCTATTGAAAATAAAATAAAAGAAAATAAGAAATAGCTCCTCACAAAATTGGTGATTGGGACTCTGGTGACCATTGGTCTTGTTGTCCATAACTTTCATCATATCCTTGCTTGACCTTTTCAATAGCTTCATTTTTTGTCTGTTCTTTATCCAAGTGATTTAATCCCTTGGTTTCAAAGATCTTATCGATTTCAGAACCAGCAAGAGCACTGAGAGCTTTCTTTGCAAACGAATGACTAACAGGAAGTCCCTTCTTTCTCTGTCTATCCTCAAACATCTTTGTTGCAGCAAACGAAGCAGCACCAGCAACGACTTCATGGGAAAGATTGGAAGAGCCTTGGTCACTACTACTTCCACCACTGCCGTAAACTAAATTGTGATTGTTTTTCAACAGTTCGAACATAGAATTCATTATGAATAAAGAATAATATTTTAAAATATTAGCTATACTTCCATGACTAATATGTAATAGTAGGAAATTAAATAACGTTTATATACCGTTGGAAAATTTTCCAATCCCTTTCAATTCTTCTCCCCCTAAACGTCACAATATGCAACCCAATCAAGGAGTGGCCATTTTCAATCCAGTGAATTAATGTGGGGGGGTGAAACTACAATTTATATAATAGGTTAAAATAATAAATTTAAGCATATTCATGTCCTACATAATTGCTCTAATTTTACATTTGTTGGTGTACTTAATTTGGGCCAATGAAATGGTTTTGTCGTCCAAGTTGAAAACGGCGTACGCCAGTCTCAAAAAGGTGTCACCGAGAATAAAGTATGGAGCCCTTCCAATGCCTAAATGACAATTGCCATCGGTGTCACGGAATACCAAATCTGCAAATTGGACGGTGATGGAAGCACCAGCATCAAAAGTATAGGTAATATTACCAATAACATTATCACATCTGACTGAATAGTATTCGTTATCTTCGCTGGAAATCCAAGTAGCATTGAGATTGTCCGCAATTGTGTCGGCGATTTCTTGTGGAAGATATGTCCAAGATGAACCGGTATCTAAAAGAGCTGGTTGATGAACATTGAAAATTTCATCATTAACTTTAACAGAACCTAGAACAAGTGCTAAGTAATCTTCAACTGCAATTGGTTGTGCAATTAATTCACCTGTATACTTAGCATGATCAATGCCACCAAACAAGATAGAACCTTTTTGTGCAGAAACAGAGTTCAAATAAATGGAATATGCACTTTTTTTGATGAAGCCCTGTTTCTTCAAGGTAATAGGCACGTTGTCATATTCTGTGTCAGCTACTTCATTACCTTTGAAACCAAGACCAAGGGTTCCTCCACATACAATGTCACCACCTATACCTTGTGTGATTGTATGGGCATTAGCAAATTGTTGGTTTTTAATAGTCGCACCAGCTATCTTGACTTTATCTAAGAACCAGTGTCCTTCTGCAGATGATTGATCGAGATACAGAATTGAAAACGGAGTAGTAAGATTGACTGAAGATTTGGAAGTTCTTGGGTTATAAACACCGGATTCTTTACACTGTTCTGTGATGCTACTACAGCTATTGGAATCAATAATCCAGAGATCGGATGATCCAGTATCTACCAAAACCGATTGTTTTTGCTTGTTGCTCCCAACAAAAATGTCAGCCGTGTAATAAATTTGTTGGTTTATTAAATCTTGTGTGCGGTAGAATCCTCTTTTACGATTGGATGGAACCTGATGTACTTGGAAATCCAAAGAAATAATACCGGATCTGTCATTATCATCATCAAAGTTTGAACCAGCATTTAAAACCAATGCGGATATAAATGGGACAACCAACCCGACTAAGAAGAAGATTAATTGCATACTGCTGTAACTGTATCTATTGATAAATTTATATTTACATGATATTCAAGAAGCAAATCTACTCTATTTATAACTAGCGTATTTATATTCCAATTATTGTATCCATTTCCTAATCATTCCAATAAACAACAAAATGATGAAACAATTTTCTTAAAAAAAAATTTTTAATAGAATAAAAAATGAAACCTTACTAGACAATGTTTTGTGATACCTAATAATCAAAATTCAATAAAGCATTACGTATCGGGCTAATAAATTCTCCGTTGTCATTAAGAAATGTACTCCACAACTCTCTGTCATTCACTTCGTTGACAGGAAAAAGTATTTCATCTGAAACACCATTGTTTTCAATAATCAATAATCCCGAATGAAGCCCTATTTGGTTGTTTTTGAAGATCGTACTATTCACATTCTTTGGCTCTTCCGAATTAAACTTAAAATCAACAAAGTTGTCGTCATTTAATAACGTAACTCCAAACTCTTGTAACACATGGTCTCTGATTTGGTTCTTTCTGCCGGTTTCCAACTGGAATATAGCCGGGACAACTTGGCTTTGTTGAAACACGGGATAATCACCTTCGAGTTTCCGTGCCAAAGCTGGTAATAACTGATAATGTGTCTTTGCAGTATACTTTAGCACTTTTCTGGGCTCGTGTTTTCCCCGGTAGTCCTTTTCAAGTGCCTCAATCTCGTGTTCAATAACTCCTTTGGTTTTCTTGGGTATATTGGTAAGAGGGATGAGACCCACATATCTTCTAATGAGTTTTAGGTTGCCACCACCATAGAATGACTTGCGAACTTTATCGGCCCACTTTTTGTTTCTAGCAATAAGTAATCCCCCAGTGACAAATCTATCGAGTCGTTGTACAATTCTGAATTGCGATGAGCTAACTGTGGGAAGAAATTGTTTGAACTCCTCTGAAACTGCATCAACAATGTTATTCGGTCCCCTGGCGGCGCAGATTAATCCTGATGGTTTGTTGATCACTGCATAGTTGAATGTACGCTTGACTATTTCTAATTTCATTGTTTATTTATTGTCAGAATGATTACTCACTCATGCAAGGTAAACACACCGAAACAAAAAAAAAAAAAAAAAAAAAAAAAATCACTATAAAAAAGGCAACAGAAAAGACAAATAACCCAAGAAACAGTATCACCAAAAGAGCAAACATTAAAATGAGTCGTCGAAGCAATGATCCTACAAAGTCCCTTAGATTTCTCCAGATTTCTAAGTTGATGCGTACTTTTAAGCCGGTTACTGTTAACGGTTCTCCAGCACGTTCCATTATCAAGGAGGTCAAGGATAAAGAAACAGCTGAACCTGATTATTTCAAATGTTACAAGAACCATGCCCGTTTGTCCTACTTGCAAAAATACTTGTTAGAATTTATAAAGCACCAACCTGATGCATCAATATACTTGTCCCTTATAATCAAACCATCAGATCCAGAGTTTCCGTATGATTTGGAAAAATTGAAAATCAACCTCACTATTCCTAGTAAATTCCCTGAAGAAAAATCACAAAGACCTCGAATTGTTGTTTTGAACGATGAAATTCCTAGAGGATTTGCTGTTAATATAGAAATTGGATTTGGAAGAATAGTCGATATTGCACAGGGTATCATAAAGGATAACGAAATTGAATTGGTTGATGGGATAGGGTTGACTTCAATGATCTTGACTTTGGATAAATATTTAGAATTATTTTTAAAACAGGAAAAGAAAGATACAATCAAATTTGTCAAAACCAAAAAGAAACCAGAAAAGTCAAAACCACAACAACAAACACCAAAGACGAAACCAAAACCAAAGGCTGAGTTGAAACAGCAACAACAAGAGAAACCAAAACCTCGTATTACTCCGCAGATGAGAGAGTACAGAAAGAAATTAATTGATGAAATGTGTTTCAAGTTAGAAGACTCAGTCCGCTTGTTTAGAGATGAAAATTATAAAGTTACAATTCCCGTCTTACAAAAATCAGTTCCAGACCTTTGGAAAAAAAATGGAAGCATTGATCTTATGTTGCATATTCCAGAAAGCTACCCTGTACTTCCCTTGAATGTAACTTTCAAAAATAATTTCAATGAAAATCTTGTTGTTCGGTTATGTAAACAAGATCAATTTGAGATGGTAAAAATTATCAAAACGTACAAGGCATATGAAAGAAACATAAGTGCAAATGTCAGAGAATATGATTTTGGTAGTGATAGTCTACTTGTGATACTTAATTGGTTGACTAATAATCTAGATAAGTTCATCAAAGATCAAGATCTGTTCAAAGAGCAAGTCAGTCTTTCAAAAAGCATACCAGCATGTTAATATTGTATAGGACTTAAAGGTTTGTAATTTAATCGAGGTAAAAAAAATAAATTTTTCGACGTAGAGCTAGGGCCAGTTTCGTGGGAGCGGAGCGGAGTGTTCAAGAGAATGGAAAATAAAAATATAATCAAAAAAAAAAAATTCAAAATACATCTACAATGGCAAGTAATAAACACTTATCAAAACATGGCTGAAGAACAACGAAAACGTATAGAACAATTAATGGGTAGAGACCATGGATCTCTTATAAGACGTATGGAAGTTGAGATGACATCTCCTCGAGTGTGCCGTGCATTTTTAGTAGGAGTTTGTCCTCATGACTTATTTGTGGGAACCAAACAAGATCTCGGTGAATGTCCCAATCTACATTTACAGAAACATAAAATGGAGTATGAATATCGAACCAAGAAGTTAGGAGAAAAGTTTCCTGATATAGAATATGATTACTACAAGCAACTATCACAATATGTTTCTGAGTTAGACCGCAATATCCATAATGCCCAACTTCGCTTACAACATACAAAAGAGGAAAAGGAAAAAATTGCTAAGGTGACCAAAGAGTTGGATGACCTAGATGTGGAAATTGGGTTAATGGTACAGGAGTTGAACTTTTTAATTGAGAAAAATCAATCAAGCAAAGCCATAGAATATTCAATTGAGTTGGATAAGAAATGTCAGGACCGTGAAAAGCTCAGTCAACAAGCTCGTAAAATTACAGAAAATGTTGGTCAAACCTCACAACAGAAGCTACAAGTGTGTGATGAGTGTGGGGCGTACTTGTCGAGATTGGACAATGACAGAAGATTGGCAGATCATTTTGTTGGAAAGATCCATATGGGATATCTTGAGCTTCGAAATAACTTTAAAGAAATACAACACAAGTACAAAAAAACTCGGTATTGATGTATTTATGCTACATAGAAATAATTAAATCCATAGATATCATCATTAGGTTGAATAGGTAGAGAAAAAAAGAATAAATACACAAACAGGTCATTTTATTAACATCATCGCTCCTTCGACGCTGCCGATGCAAGAAGAAAAAAAAAAAGATCAAGAACAAACAGTGGAAAAAAAAAAAATAAAAGAAAAATAATACAATCAAGATCATCACTTTAGGTATACACTAAACCAAACAAATCAAAGCAATAGAAAAGAAAAGAAAACCTCTCTTTTTCTTGTTTTCTTTCTTTCTTTTTTGATATTATCATTCTGCCATGTTGTCTATCGGTGATGACGTTAAACTAGTCATACTAGAGCATCATAATTACCATTCTTCGATTGACTTGAATTATTCATTGGAGAAAACATGGAATTATTTTCAGAGTTTGATTCCAGAGTTGACGAGGGATGCCTTGGAGTTGATTGTGAAGTCAAGCAAATTAATCCGACGTAATTCAGTTCATCAGTTGAATTATTACATGATTTTGGAATATCTAATTAAGTTGTATCATCCTGAAACAGATCTCAATGATGTTCTTGATTTGGTAACAAATTTGAATTCCATCTCACCTGTAAATCAAGAAAAATTGGTCACTGCTATTGAGAGATATGATGTAACTAAAAATAATGTTGAAGAGATCGATATACCAACTCAATTAAAGCTTGTTCAACAGAAGAATTCATATACATCCAAGGATGTTTATTATTTGGATGAATTGAATTTACCAGTCGATCAGGAGATGATCACTATTACATTACTGGGGAATCTTTCAGCAACTGATTTCTTAGACCCATTGATCATCAGCTCGGTCAAAGATGATAATTTTAATTATTTTCCAACCGGTTTGATGAATCCCTACCACTTGTACATTTACCTACTAAGAATAAATTTTCAATTGCAATTACAGGGTAGAAAAATCTTATTGATATTACAAAACAATTGTTTTATAAGAGGCACATTTTCAAATATTGAGTTATTCTATATAAACAAATCTGTTGACAAGTACTATGTACGTAATGGAATGAAATTTCCAAGTGATTATGGTTTGAAGAACTGGATGAAATCGTTGTTAGTACCAACAAAAATTGTACCAAACTTGCTTCTCAACTACAACAAGCTTATACAAAAATTATTGACTGATCCACTTTATTTTAAGTTTAACAGTTTCTGTATTTGGATTTCTAACTTATTAGGAACTAAAGTGGGCCCAGAACCTGATCTACGAATAAAGTATCACTCCGAAGTCTTCTTCATTGATAACATCGAGCTTGTTGAGAATCATGTTCACGACTATCACTACGAGATTATAGATATTATACTAATAATGAACAAGTTGAATGAATTCAAAGAATATGTTGCACCAGACCATCAATTGGATTGGCAAAAAGTAAACGAAGTGTTTGTGAATGATATTTTAGCAGCCATAGAAGACCAAAACTTGTATTTCAAATTTTGCATTTTATACAATGAATTACAAAGCCAAAATTCTCCAGGAACCTTTCAATACCATATTCAGGATCCAGCTGAACAATCATTACCTGCTAATCAAAACGAATTGATCAAATATCTCCAGACTATCAATTCTGGTTTGAAGAGATCCATCGATAAGTCGCACTTAAAGTCTACATTGTATTCACTGACTATTGGAGCTCTTCACAATGGTAATGTAAATGTTGAAGTCGAATTGGAGGCACCCGATGAACGTTCTATTTCACCACATCAAGTTAGAAAACCAATTTCAAAGTCGAATCCTGCTACACCACAACGTAAACGTAAGACGACTGCAAATGATGAGGTTCAAACTATTAAGAAATCAAAGATTATCCAAACTTTAAAACAAAATCAATTGAATTTTGTTGGTGCCTTTGAAGATGACGATGAAGGAGCAGACGATGACGACGATGAGGAAGCTGAGGAATTGGGTAACGATTCATTTACAACTAAGATCAAGAGAACTAAATACACTCCTCATTCCAGTGCTAATGCTACTCTCTTGAATGGTAACACACCAACCACTGATTCTTCTAAACAAGACTTGACAAGACAACAAATAAGTACAACTACATCATCATCATCATCATCATCATCAATTACTCGTGACGGTGATCAAAGTAGAGATGTTACGAGAAATAATGCTCGATCAGATGGAGGTCAAGAAACCGAGAATTCCTACAATGCAGTAATTGCTGCCAGAGCTGCAGTACCACCAAGAAACAAACGAAGCCCAAGTATAAGTCAAAATAGTCCTAGTATCGGGCTTGCTGCTACTTTTCATCCTGTATTGCCCCAGAATGTGCCACTGTATCCAGTTTCTGGTGCTATGCCGTTAGTCCCATCAGCAGCAGCGTCAGATGCTCATCAACAACAGCTGGGCTTTGTGTCGTACAAAACTGTATTACCACAACAACAAACACCACCGGTTAATAGTAGTTTGCCAGATAACTCAAATGGAATGAATGTTATTGTCGGTAAGAATACTGTCCCTGTTGAAGTCAATAATGTAATTCAGCCACCCGCAGGATTAGCAACATCCCAAAAAATTTCTACTCCTTCATCTTTGACAAACAAACTGCGTATTCAAATTGGCAGCAATAGTAACACTCCGAGACCGGCAAGTAGCTTTACTTTTTCTTTGCCAAAGCACATTAAATTGGGAAGAACTTATAACAGTAGTGATGAAGATGCTGATGCTGATGCTGATCAACATAGAGATAGTGAATCCGATGAGAATGATGATCATTCAACTCAAAGTGACACTGAAAATGGAAAATCTAAAATCGATTCAGATATTACAAGTACAATTGCTGTTCCTTCAAAAGAAAACAATATAAAAGAAAACCACAATGAAGATGTTGAAATTCCAGACATGGATGATATGGAAAGTCCTGTTGTAGAAGAGATTTCAGAGGCACAGGATACTGGGATCACAAACCGAGATGGTGAAGAAGATAAAGAACAATATATCAAGAACATTGTCGGTAATGGTTCTCAAGTAGATGCTGATTCTTCTACAAAATTGGCTATTGTGGACAAACGTAACGTTGATTCTACGGATTATTCAGAAAGTGAAGAGGATAAAGAACCAACCATGGAGACTCAAGAAACCCCAATTGAAACAGATGAAGTTGACGAAGAAAATTCAGAAGAAGTGATCTCAGAAAATAATGAAGAGAGTTCAAGTGACTCTGAAGACGACGCTAAAGAAGTTGAATCTAAACCGGAGGTGTTATCTTCCCCATCTAGGACCAATGCTGTTGATCTGATAGATGTTGATAGTACTTCTGATAGTGAAACTTCAAGCGAGTCCGAAAGTGAATCGGGTGGTTCTAGTACTGAATATTCTGATTCTTCTGATGAGGAATCTTCGGACGATGAACCTCTTTCTCAAAGAACGCCAAAGAAAATGATCAATGAGTCTACTACGGTAACTCCTGTTAAGGTCACTCCTGTTAAAGTCACTCCTGTTAAAGTCACTCCTGTTAAGGTCACTCCTGCTAAAGCTACTCCTGCTAAAGCTACTCCTGCTAAAGCTACTCCTGCTAAAGCTACTCCTGCTAAAGCTACTCCTGCTAAAGCTACTCCTGCTAAAGCTACTCCTGCTAAAGCTACTCCCGCTAAAGCTACTCCTGCTAAAGCTACTCCTGCTAAAGCTACTCCTGCTAAGGTTGTTGCTGCTAAAGCTACCCCTGCTAAGGTTGTTGCTGCTAAAGCTACCCCTGCTAAGGTTGTTGCTGCTCAAGCTACTTCTTCTTCAGTGCCTCTGGGTCTTAAAAGCTCAACCAATACTTCTGAGTCAAGCACCAAAACAACTGCAAAAGCGTCATCAGCAACAAACTTGAAAAAATCAGTCAGTTCAAAATCGAAGGAAAAATCTGCTGAATCAACTCCAGAAGTCTCCTCATCAAAAATCAATAAAGTTAAAGCAGGTAGTTCTGCAAGAAAATCCAATCCAAGAGTGTTATCTATCCTTGAGTCAGTATCCAGGGCGGCTGCACAGGCAGCAAAAACATCACCTGTTCCTTCACCAATTCTTACAAAACCAAAGCCAGCATTTAATATCAGGCCAGCATCATCTACAAAGCCTCAGTTAAGTGAAGAATTTGTTCATAGTAGTGATGATTATTCCGAAGATGAAGATATGAAAGGTAGTGACGATGACTCTGATATGGATGATAAAGAAGATGATAAGCTTAAGACCACTCAAGAGAAAAATACTTCAAATAATGTTGTGAAAAATAAGGCACTTGTAAAACCAGTTGTTGGATCATCACCACTGGCATCTGAAGTGAAAAAGATTTCAACTTCTCCGATCTTCAAGAGGCTTCCAAGTATTGTGCAGTCAGCAAAAAAGACACCACTTGCTAAAAGAAGCATTTCCAGCCCGGTCAAAACGAATCTATTCAAAGGAAGACATGAATCAGATTCTAGTGATAGTGAAAGTGATGATTCAAGCGACGAACTGTCAAGTGACGATGAACCACTTATCAAAAAGAAACAAGTATCAAAAGAGGAAACAAAGCCTGTAGTAAGCAAGGCATCAAGTATTCGTAAAAATGTGATAGATCCGTCTGTCTTCTATAAACCTGCAGAACCAAAAAAGAGTTCACCAGCTGCTATTTCCAAACCTGCATTAACTAAAATCAAGACTTCCAGTGAAGAGGAAAGCTCGAGTGCCAGTTCAAACTCTTCCGAAGAAAGTAGTTCAAGTGACGACGATAGTTCAAGTGACGACGATAGCTCGAGTGATGAAAGCAGTTCTAGTCAAGATGAAAAGGACATTCAAGTAGTGAAAAACAAAGCAAATGCTAATCAGCTGGTCACTTCAACTGGTAAAGTAGAATCTGTTGTTACACCAAGAAAACCTAATCAGGATAAGAGTTCTAGTCAAAAGGAAAGCTCCAATGACGACAGTGATGAGAGTGACAGCTCAAGTGATAGCTCCAGTGATGAAAGTCACAGTTCCACAGAAGAAGAAGAAGAAGAAGAAGAAGAGAAAGAAAAGAAAAGTGTTCCTATAGCTGTTAAAACTCCTATGGTGAAAAGAACTATTTCCAAACCAGTTATAACCCCAAGGAAGTTTACAAAGAAAGAAAGTTCGAGTAGCGACAGCAGTTCCTCAGAGGATTCATCTGATGATAGTTCCAGTGATGACGAAGATGGTGATAGTTCTTCCGAAAGTACCAAACCAAATAAATTGGTGGTCAAAACACCATCTACAGTAAGAACAATGCCAGCACATAGAATTACTAAACCTTCTGCTGCAAGAACACCAAGTAGTAAGTTCATAGAAGATGCTGCAAAAAGAATTGCGGCCCAGTTAGAGGAGGAAACTCCTTCCAAACCGGAAGTTAAACAGAAGCCTGCATTCCAACAAAAGGGCAGATTACCATCATTACAAGATTTGAGACAGCCAAATACTACCGTGGAGAGAAAAGTATCCACTCAAACAATTTCACCACAAAAGAAACCTGGATCAAAATTAGCAAAAGTGTTTGGTGGCGGTGATGATAGTAGTAGTGAAGATGAAAGTAGTTCCAGTGATAGTTCAAGTGATGAAAGTGATTAAACAAAAAAAAAAATACAAAAAAAAAAAATTATTCATAATAAATAGTCCATAGAGTTCTGATAATACATAGACAATACTTCTTATGTCTCTCTGATAAGTTAAAAGGTGGAGAAAAAAATCACGTGCATTCTTGTCTTTCGATTTTATTTCTCAAAGTTCTGGTTGGTTCTATGAGAGACAATACAAGCAACAACAGCAAAGTTGCGCGGGAGGACGGCCGTAAAAAAAAAATGAAAGAGAAAAAATAGTGACGCAGGATTAGTGGCACGCGATGCAGAGTGGTTGACTTCATTGATTGGGACTTTTTTGTAACCTTAATGGACGATTGATTGCGTACTTCCGAGTCAACCATTTGACTTTCATTTCGTGGGGTCTTACAGTTCTAAAAAGAAATTGACATCCCTATACGGTAGACACGGAATACTGCTGAGATAATTGACAGTAATTAAGAAGGAAATTCTAGTTGGTTCTAATTTATCATGTATTCAATAATCTTGTGAAACCAATCGATAAATAATAAATACCGGGAAAAGAAAATAATCCCACATTTTCCTGCACACTTCACAGGAAAGGTTCGGAAAAGGTTTTTTTTTTCTTTTTTTTTTCTTTTTTTTTTCATCCTCCCAGTTAGTATATAAGGAATGAGGAATCTCTTAAACACACATTGGGATTTGAAAATTGTATCCAATTTTTAATTTCCCGCTTGTTTATAAATTATTTTTATTTATTCCATACACACAAATTATTTGATATAGCGATGAAGTTATTTGAAAGTGAACATTTTTTTAATTATCCATGGGATCAAGTTACTGCAGCAAACTGGCAAAAATACCCAAATGAATTATCCACCCATGTGATATCGGTGGATATCTTGGATAGACAACTAATCAACAACAACCAGACGTTAAGAACAGAGAGATTGATTGGTTGTAAGCAACCAATCCCAAGATGGTTATCCTTCATAGTAGGAGGTGCCACAGTCAGTTATGTTAGAGAAGTAAGTGAAGTGGATTTGATAAGTAAGACTTTGGTGATGAAATCCATGAACTTGACCATGAGTAATCTTTTGTTGGTGAAAGAGACTGTTATTTACAAGCCAGATGAAGAACTCCCATTGAATAGAACAACATTTTTGCAAAGTGCAGAGATCACTGCTTTTGCTTCGTTATCCAAATTGTGTGATAAGTTGGAGGACTGGTCAGTAGAAAGATTTGGTCAGAATGCAAAAACCGGTAAGGAAGCTTTTGAAAGTGTTTTGAATAAGTTGACTTCAAAATGGGAGGAGAATGGAATTTTTGAAAACAGTACCATCTTACAAGAAGTTAAGAAAATAGTATAAAGATTCCTAGAGTTGCAAAAGTATTTGGTTAATGATTCATTTTTTATTCACATTAAATTTTTTTTTTTCATTTATTTTATTTTTTGTTATTTAGTTCTGTTTGGCATTAGTGGAGTTCTTTAGATTGGTTTTTATCCTTATGCATTCATTCGTTAATTCGTATTGGTTTATGATACATTCCCTTTTTTGCATCTATCTGTAAATAGTCCATTTCAATTAATTAATTATTTATTTATTTATGTATATATGTGTGTATGTATGAGATTTGTTATATATGTTGAATCTTGTTATAGTTCTAATCATGTAATGGGTTTTTTTTTTTTTTCCTTAATCACATTATCGTCTAAAGCATATTGGAAATAATTGTAAAGACTGTTTTCACCTGTGGTTTATTAATTTTCTGTTATTATTATGGGCAAAGTTGCACATCTTCTCATCTCGTTCTCGGCTACAGTGCCAAATATTTTTTTCACCACCCATCGCTCTCATCTTGACCCTTTGATTCACATAGACCTACCACACTTTATACAACACATTCGATTCTTGCATTATTTGCATTTCAACCTTCTAATTAAATTTATTTCCTTTCTTGCATATACTTTTTTTAAAAAAAAATTGATTTTATATTGATTTATTTATTTTCTTTTTTGCATTTAATTTCATCACATACAGCATTCCCCCACCCCCTCCCCTTCATGCTTTTGAAACAAGAACCAATAGAATATAACGATTTTAATTTCAATACTGATGATGACTTTAATTTTGATATAGAAGAAGAGATCAATAAAATCATGGCAATGACTCCTATGTCGGCGTCACTGGTCTCGGCCTGTTCCCCAGTCGAAACTACTACTAGTAATAGTACACCAATAGAACCAGAAACAAAGATTAATCTAGATACAGTCAGTCATGTTAAGAATTTGATGATTGATAACTCAAGGACAATGGGGTTGTATAGTACTTTGAAGACTACTTACTTGAAGTTATGTAAGGAATTCAACTACTTGTTACAAAAATTTAACGATAATGAAAAAATCAAAATGGAATTGATTCAAGAAAATGAAGAATTAAAGAAACTTGTTGCAGATTTACTTAAAGAAAGAGAAACTGAGAATACTGTTTTAAAGAAAAAACGAAGACATGAGTGTTGATGTAAAAGAAATAGAGGAATATAGGGCATTTTTAATAGACATTCAAATATATATGATTCCTACTCGATCTTGGTAGGGACACTACATTTTTTTTTTTAGGTGTCTCACATCTCCATAATTGAAATGTAATTTCTCTGATTTGTTTTTCTTTCTTTCTTTGATTGTTTTTAGTTATAATACTCGTACTTGGTTTCATTCTACCTGTCAATTGTTTAAAGCCACTATAATATGCCTCCGTCCTCATTGATTACTACACCTGAAGATCAAGAGAATGTTGAGCAACAACAAATACTAATGGAATTGACCATGATCTCAGCCACAGTGCAAGAAATCAATGATAATTTGGTCAAACTCATAGAAGTATCCAAAGATCCAAAGAACATACAAAGAATCAAGTCTAACATCAAAATAATCTATGAATTGATGGATAAATTAAAATGAATTCCACAAGCGTAAGTAGCTATCCATGAAACGCGTTGACGGTTCTTGTGTTGAACCTACTATTTTTTTTTTTTTTTTTTTTTGTTTTTACTCGAAGCACCCGAATTTTTTTTTTTTTTGTTTTTTTCATAACAGTTTGTTTTTTGCTTTTGTCTTTTTTTTTTTCAACCCACAGATAGGAATAACATTATGAATCTGGAAGATATCAAAACTTTGGAGAAGTATCAGTCGTCAAAAATAAACAGAGAGGAAAATTCCGAAGATGAAGATGAATTATTTGCATCGTTAGAGAATGAAATGGACGAAGACTTGTCCAAATATAGAGAATCAAGAATACAACAATTATCACAAGAATTTAAATCTATTAATCAACTAGAGTCTGTGGGTAGTTTACAAGAGTTCACCAATGAAAAGGAATTAATGGATCAGATAGTACAACGCAAGGATTGTTTAGTACATTTCTATCAACCTGAATTCAAAAATTGTATAAAGATGAATCAAGTTTTAAATCTATTAGCTCAGAATTTCCCGCTATTACCTATTTTCACTATAACTGTTGAGAACTGTCCCTTTTTGGTATCTAAGCTAAATTTGAAAGTTTTGCCTTGTGTAATTGCTTATAAGTCTGGAAGCGAATATGATAGATTGGTTGGGTTTGAAAAGTTAGGAAACTCATTGACATATGACAAATTAGAACATTATTTATATAATTTGAATATAATTCAAAGGAAATCAATCAACAGAACAACTATTAGCACCAGCATCAATGCCGACCATGATGATGATGACTATGAATCGGATTTGGATATTTAGGCCTGACATAGAATTATCTTAAGGAATCGTTTAAATTTACTTTCTTTTGCTTGTTTCTCTCCATATACAATCTCATTTAAATCGGGATCATCAAATCGAAGTTCAGGATAAGTCAAGCGTCTTTTAAAACGTGGTGTTTCTGATGGGATGACCTCTTTTCGATTCTGCAACACACTATCTCCAATCCTATGCTCTGGATCGGAAACAGCAGTGGATCCTGTCAAGTTTGACGACATGGGTGTAATACTCTATAAAAGGAGATAAATTGGAATTATAAATTAGAACGTGGTTCTGTTTCTTAATTGTAGTTTTTATAATGGTTGGAATCCCGGTATTATACAATTGGAACATCAAATTTCCATATTTGCGACGATCCTCCGTTTTTTTTTTTGTTTTCTCTATTTCCCACCACTGATGCTGATAATATTTTTCCCTTTTTTTTTTTTCTTTCTCCTTTAGTTTCGGAGATTGCATGATCCACCGCAACCTAGAAACTAACGAATCATTGTTGCTTATTATGCAATATATAACATGGTTTGAAACATATCTTGTCTGTTTGTAAGTTTTATAAAATCATCCATTTATTACTCTCATTATTGAATCCATCACATTAAAAGTTAATACTATCGTGATAACCATTTCTTATCATTAATCGGAAAAATTGCGCGAATCTCTTTATTGCCCCACTTTGAAGACTAATTTTCAAATAATTTTCGTGGAAATATCAGCATAAATTTTGCAACTAAGTATGTTCATCATAATACTATAATATAACCCACATACGACAACATAAAAACCCTCAAAGTAAGTAAAGATATAATATTGCAGTACTTAACCGCTCTCTTACAAATGATAACTACAGTGTCACAATTAACTATAACTACAACTTCCAAAACCCCTAAGAAATTACTTTCGCCATAAAAGTTTCTTGGGTTAGGGCTTCGGAACCCTAATCCCATACACGTGATACACACAAATTTTTGTTGCTTATACAGTTTTGTGAGAATAGTGAGAAAAAAATTTTTTTTTTTCGCCTTTGAGCTACAGTCTCATTGCCATTGCAATTTTCTTAAAGTACAACTGCTACTTGCACTTTTTTTTTTGATTTTGATATTTTTTTTTTCGAACTATCCCAACTTTTGGTAAGAAAGAAGCATAGTTATTTGCCGACAAGCCATTAAAGATGCAAATTTTCGTCAAGACCTTAACTGGTAAAACTATTACCTTGGAAGTCGAATCCTCCGACACCATTGACAATGTCAAATCTAAAATCCAAGACAAAGAAGGTATTCCACCAGATCAACAAAGATTGATCTTTGCTGGTAAACAATTGGAAGATGGTAGAACTTTGTCTGACTACAACATCCAAAAGGAATCTACCTTGCACTTGGTCTTGAGATTGAGAGGTGGTGGTAAGAAGAGAAAGAAGAAGGTTTACACCACTCCAAAGAAGATCAAGCACAAGCACAGAAAACACAAGTTGGCTGTTTTGACCTACTACAAAGTCGACAACGAAGGTAACGTTGAAAGATTGAGAAGAGAATGTCCAGCTCCAACCTGTGGTGCCGGTATCTTCATGGCTAACATGAAAGACAGACAATACTGTGGTAAATGTCACTTGACCTTGAAAGCCAACTAATTGTGATGATTAAAGTTTGAATATTTATATCTGTTTATAGTATTAATGTATTTTCTTTAATTGTACCTTTTTAAAATTAGTGTTGAACATTAAGCTGTAGATTGTATGTCGTTTTTCTTTTTTTCGTCATTACGACATGTGTGAGACTTTCTTTTACATACTCGCTTCATTTTTTTTTTCTGTTGTTCTGTTGTTCTTCCACTATCAACATCCGACCACACCTTACACTTTACTCATAGACTACTAGATTTTTAATTAGGGGATCGATAATGAGTTTCTCTATATATGAATTGGATGAGAATATCAAGAAACTATTAACAATTGATGATTTTCTTTGTGGAAAGTCAGTTAATGAGTTCATTGAAGAGATCAGTAAGGATCATTTCCTTAAAGGGGCCGAAGTCAACAACAAAGCATATCTTGATCCTAAGCCGTACATCAGAACTTTTGAGAGTACATTACGAGAATTGAAACAATTACAGATTGATGCGAATGATGAAAGAGTTAAGAACGAAAGACTGGTTGATTCATATGAATTGAAACATTCCGAGAATGTTTTGGAGTTGAATAATGAAATAGATCAAGCAACCGAGAAATTCGATTTGTTGGATAATCAGATCCTGGATGTGTCTAGTAAAATTAATCCATTGGGGAACACATTAAGTAAGATTACTAATTCACGAGATAGATCATTGGAAACAATTTTCTTGATTAGAGCATATCATGGATTTTTTACCAAAGAACAATATTTGCCATTGGAAACATTAAGAACAAGTAGAAACATGGAAGATAAACTAAAGTGTGCAAAGACTGTAAGAAATTTGATAAACTTGTCAAAAAAAGTTGCGGAAGAGAAGCTGCCCAAGTCAATGAAGTGCATTACTACTATTGAACAATTTGGAGACACAATGGAGAAAGAATTATTAAGAAAGTTTGAAATTGCATCAGAAGATGAGAATGATATAGATTTTGAAATGATGAATGAAATTGCCCAAATATTGTTTGAGTACAATGAAGGAATAAATGTCATCCAGACTTTTGTTATAAAAAATGATATCGTACTCCAGGAAGAAGAACAAACATTGGACGAAACTGAATGGAAACTCTTATCTGATCCTAATAATGGGAATTTTAAACTTGATGTACAAGAGACTTTTGATAATTTAAAATTTGAAATCAAATCGAGGGCCAGAATTAGTAGAAAAGTTTTTGCTGATCCAATTCCAGTGATAAAGATTTTCATACAAAGAATTTATGCTCAGATTATTAGAAACAAAGTGACTGTTTTATTGCAGAAATCCTTGACGGTCAGTTTCTTGGCTCACGTTAGAGTATTGCATAGCTTATCAACAATAGTTGGTGATTTTACTTCCGAAATTAAAGACTTTTTAACCACAGAAGAGTTTGACAAAGATCAAGATCTTGCTGCCATCCTTGACCAATCTTATTCTGACTTGTTCATTGAATACACTGGTGACAATGTTTATTTCAGTCGTGAAAAGAAAAACCTTGAAGAAGTTGTTTATGGAATTGTGCACCAGTTTAATACTGCAAATGAAAGCGTAATAACGAACAGAAGTTTGGCCATTAGGTTGGAAAACATGGATAATATGGAGTACACTACACAAAAGCCAGAGAATGATCGATTTAGTTTTGCTTCTGAACGAAAGAGAATGAATCAGTTTAAAGAGTACGTGACTGCCAAGCTTAAGGAGCGTTCTGGATCAAGAAGTTCAGACTCTGAACTCGTTATGAATGAATTCAGATCACTTGACGTTGCTCACGTGGAGACCGTTTTGAAAAGTGTTATTGAATCGGTTGCGAGATTAGAGTTGGTCAGCAATAGTAAAGCACCTGAATGTGCATTGGAAATCTTGGAAATATTAATAATTGATTTTGGTAAACTTTACATTGGTGGTGGACTAGAGGTTGTTTATGATGAATCCAAAAGGATTAGCAACTTGGATTATTTGAGTTCATTTAGCACGATTAGTGAGTTGTTGTTTTTAATGTCTTCGTGTATCAAAAGAATTATATTACCAATAGCAAGAAACACACCAAGTATTAAAACCAGAATGAGTAATTTGGTCAACGGCTTTGTTGCTCAATGTGAAACATCATTGAATATCATTCTCAAGGATACGTTGGAACAATTTAAAAACAAATTACAAGCATTGTTAAGTAAGCAAAAGAAGAAAGATTTTAATTGTAGCAACATTGAAGAAGATACTGAAGCTTGTGAACTAGTAAGTAATTTCCTTGTCGAAGTACATGCCAATATACTGAAAGCGATGAATGGTGCCAATCTAGAAAAAATATTAATAAAAATTGGTATGGAAGTTTTGCACCAATTGTTGGAACATTACAAGAAATTCACTGTCAATTCAATTGGTGGGATTGTATTGACAAAGGATGTATTGCGTTACCAGAGTGTTATTGATGAATGGAATATCCCTGAGTTATCTGAACAATTCCAGATTTTGAAAGAAATTGGTAACTTGTTTACAGTACAGGCTGACTTGGTTAACTCCTTAGTCACAGAGGGACAATTAGCTCAAATGAAACCTTACAACGTTCGTCAATACATCAGCAAAAGAGATGATTTCAATCCAAGTTATGCAGATAGATTTTTCAAGTTTAAATAGTTCTATGATACATATCTACTATAAACAAGCCAAACAAAACATTCAAAAGAATAAGTTTTGAATTCTTAAGGATTATACTGGAGATAATCAAGAATGCCAAGTAAGCGTACACACCATGGAAAGCATTTGGCATGTAGCAAATTTCTGTTTTAAATGTCTCTGTGCCATTATCGTTGGTATTCAAAGACAACAACTGGAATGCGGGATGTTTAATACCGCCCGTCATAGCTGCAGATTTAGCTGTTATTTCTCTAGCTAAGCCGTTATTTTCATATGGCTGTGTGATGTCACAGTAGTCGTGGTCATCACCGGCAAATATAAGCAGTGGTCTAATTGTATTTAATATTCTTTTGGAAATGTCATATTCTATAACGGTCTGGTATTGGTCGCCTCTTTGTAATGGAAATGGTTTATCTTTCTTTTCTCTCTTTGGACCACACAATTGAGTGTCAGGGAACCTGTATAAAGGCACATGGGTAAGTAAAATTCTTGGGTAGTCATTGGTGATCATTTCATTGATGTTACTTAAAAATGCATCCAGTTTGGAATTGATTTCAGTATCAGGATGAGATAATGATATAGAATCAAACAAGACAATTGAGTGGTTACCCAAAACAATATAATCGTTTGAAGGACCGTGATGTTCTGCAAAACGTTTCAAGACATGAGGGTGAATTGTTTGAAACCCAATATCATGATTACCTGGAATAGATCTAATATCTAAACGGGTTTCCTTCTTTGGGAATACCCTATTAAATCTATTAAACTCCTCCAACCATTGATCATCGTCCCAGTATCTTCCACCATCAAATAAATCACCCAAAAATATGGTTGTATTTTGATCTAAGATGGAGTTTACCAATTCGTAATTTCTATGAAGATAATTATCAGCTAATCTTTTGATGAAAAAATTAAGGATTCTGGATTGTTTCGGATAAGAGTAATCATCCACAATTTGCGGATCTGCAATGAGAACAATCCTATGTGACGATTCAGGAAATTTCCAACCTTCCCAATTATCCCAAGAGCATTTTGATATGACACTAGCAGGGACTGTTCTTTCAAATACATGAACCAAGACGATCCATAATAAGGCAATTACTGGTAATAACTTCCAATTAAGAGGACGCGATTTAATTAATGGTGCATCCAATTTCTCTTTTTCGTATTCTGGTTCAGAATTCACTTGTCTGTTGTCGTTTATTCTTCTTCTAATCATCATGAACTGAAGGCTCTGAGACTACACAGGGTGTTCTTAACTTTTAATAATTTTCCATTTTTTTTTTTTCGTGGTGATAACATATGGAGACGTGCATTAGTTGTGATATTTTTCTATTTTTTTTTTTTTAAGTTTTTTTTTTTTTTTTTTTTTTTTTTAAAATATAAAGATCTACCTTGTTTTGGATTTTATTCTGAAATTTATGGCCAAAATGGAACCACGCCGACATCACCATCACCAGCAAGAAGAAGACAATTTAATGCAGAAGAATGTACAAACTGAAGTATCACCAACAACAACAACATCCTCGTCGTCGTCTCGAAAACTACGTTCTACCACAGTCAAACCAAAAGTCAATAACGCAGCTTTGTTTGATTTCGATAATGTGAATGAATATTTGCACAAAAGAAAGCCCATTTTAATTGCAAGCAAAACTACTTCTAGTCAATCCCCTTATAAGCATTTTGGATACACCAGCTCACAATTACCCAACTTACCTGTGAGATCGCCTGTTTTAGAAATTGAGCGAGTTCTTCCTCGTAGACCTCCGAAGAATGATCCATTACCCGATTCCAATTATGAAATATTCCATCGTAAGATGAGAAGAAATGAGAAGCAAATGACAAACGAAGAAAAGATCAAAAACTTATGGGAATTGGATACACTACAGTCACATTTAGAGGATCTTAATCAGTTACATTGGTTCAAAGCACTCCCAAACATAACATCGATCAAGGATGTCAAAGATTACCAAGAGATGGAAAGAAAGCGTGACCTAACAATTACTGAAATCGAAAGATTGTTAAGAAAACACGATCTTTGGAGAAGACGACAGGATATATTTAATACTGATGTGAAGAGTCATGTTGACTATGGCGATGACGAATCTGATCCCGAATATGAGATCCCTATTCAACAATTGAGACAGCATCGAGAATGGGAAAGACGACAAAGAATTGGACCTATTGTTAGGCTCAATCTTAATGACAAATACTGCTTGGTTATTGATCCTCTTGCTCCACCGGAAATCGTAGATAGAAATTCACAGGATAGTTCGATGCGAAACCTAAGAAGCCAGATATACAAGGAGGACCCGGAAATAGTAAAAGAAACAACAAATCAACACGATGCGCAGGTGAAGGAAGAAGAAAAAGAAGAGGAAAGGAAAGAAGAAGAAATCACATCCGACTTTGAAGACTCTGAAGGGTTTGATGAACCTATAGAGGAACGTAAACAGAAAAGACCAAGGATCACTTCCAAGGTTAGGTTGGAGGATTTGGAAGATGTATCAGAGATTGATTTTAAAACAGTGGGTACAATGCTCTTTGGTGGCGAGTTTGACGATCTTCCTACATTCCGTAATGGTTATCAATTACCTGTAAGTTTGAAAAACTGGCTGAATCGGAGCTAGGCTCTGAATCACATTTATACATTACGTAAACTCCTTTATATTTTCTATACATTGCTCCATGTTACTAGCGTCGTTAATTTTTCTGTGATACCATTCCAACGATAATGCAGCATGTCTCACCTCTTTCGGTGTATGTTTTTGATCAACTTCAAAAGCCCCGGTACCGAAGGATTCAACTTGGTCATCTGATATTTTATAAACACTTGTTAAATGACGATACAACTCGATCATTGCACATGCAGCTAGCGCATGATTGTACTCAATAGAATCCGGATCAACACTGTGAACATTATCCTGTAATTCAGTCAAAATGATAAGTATCTCTTCCATGCTTTTGAAACTCATCATCAGTACTCTCTCAATACAAAATAGCAAAAAGGAAATCTTGTCTAAACTCATAGATTTGCAAATTGCTTGAATAAACCTATTCCTGGAGCTTCTGGATACTTGCACAATCTCATGCACAACCTTGAAAAACAGAACACTCATAAGCTGGTTATCAAATGCCAATCTAATACCTTCTTGATAACTGGAATCCACCAAGGATTCGTGTTTTTCAAACAATTCTTTGTGCATATTAATTGCGGACGACTGTATTATCACAACCGGAGAAGCTTCCAATGCCATTACTGTAGGCATACATATCTTTGGATTGGCAAACCCCAATTCCAATGCCACTTGAACAAACTGGAATGGCAAATATGAGTATTCGCCCTTATCCGAAAGACTCAACAATAAGATTCTATTGATATATCTTTGCACGATTCCTGGACATGCGTCATCGATAATGTCTTCCAAACTGGATTTAGACGAGCTAGTTGGTCTATCCTTCTCACGCAAGAAAACTATCATAGATTGGATGACAGACTTGATCATTTCAGGAGTGGAACAACTCAACGCGTCATCAAAAATTGCAAGCACCGGAGGTGACATTAATATCCGAGGATAGTTTGTACAGGTGACAAGAAGACTGCTCACGGCAATAATTTCCACCGACAGTGGATTACTTGACTGGCAAAAACTTGAAATGTATTTAACAGCCAATGATACTACTGGTTCATTTTGCTTCAACCCAATATTCGCATTCAAAAATGCCTCTCGATGTTTTTCCAATTCACAATGATTAATCAAGTTGGACAATAGTTGTAATAGTTTTGCAAGTCTATTGTCTCGCTTCAAGTCTTGGTTATCAAGATACTTTCGCATCATTTTTATTGTGGAAATAGCAGCATTCACCATTTTCAGGAAATCTTTCTTGATTTTGCAGAATTGCCATAAACTTGGAACAGCTTCATGTAGTTCCTTATTCGAGAATCTAGTCAACTTTCTAAGCAAGAAACTTTGTACGGGATTGATGAAATCCGGTCGGAGTGCTGTAACAGTAGGTAAAACATTCTTTAAAACTCCCAAAGCAAACCGGTAGGATTTAGTTGAACAATTATTCTCATCTACCAAATATGGCTGCAACGCTATGAGTTTGTTTTGCCCCATCAACTCTGGCTTGCATTTACTGCAAATTGAAAGCAATAATAATGCCCCTTCTTTAGAATTTGAATCTTCAGCCACAAAATCCAAAAGAGTCTCCATAAGACAGTCAGTTAATTTCAGGGCATCAGGTTTCTTGAATACATACGACTCTAAGAATAGTTCAAGATTCTCCAAGGTTTTATGATGAGAAGTGGCAAGGTTAATTAGCTCTTGAACAGCCAATCTAGACTTGTCACTATTACCCAAAGGAGTTATCCAACATTCCATCATCATATATACCGATTCGTTCTTGATATTGTCTTCTTCGTCATTTAATCGTTTCAATAACCTTGTGCCAATGGATATTTTTGCTTCTGTACCAAACATGGGATATATATCCTTGCTCAACCTAATAGCTTTCTTCCTTACAGAAATACCTTCATCACTCAATGCATTGCACAATTGACTGCAATATTTATCGGCCTCATAAGGATGTGATCTGATATACTTTCCAAGAAATTCATAGACTGCATCTCTTACCAGAGTTGCCTCATCACACAACCGTGCCGATAATGACTGTTGTAAGGCAGTTGAAGACAATAAACTAGGATGATATTCAGATAACATTGCAAGAATTTTTACCGTCTTTGTTTTAATTTTAATCTTTGGACTTTCTAGAAAATGCACTAGGGACGTTAAAAACACAGAGCAAAAACCATCTAATTCTTTTAACAACTGTAGAGTATAGCAAAACTTGTCAGTGTTATGCTCCAGAAGAAGCTCTTCCATGTATTCCAGCTCGCGTGAACCGCCATATCTGGAACAATCCAATAGAACTTCTGCTTTGTCCGTGACTGATGTCGAATTCTTCAACACAAGAACATTCTTGCAAGTATTTCCCAATACATCGAGAAAATACACTTCTGTTGGTGGAGCATTCTCTTTAGTCAACAAGGTGTCGAGGACTTGCTCAACCAATACTTTCAAAAGCAATAAAGAACCCGCCCATTCTGGATACGGCAACATCAAATTCAAGTCCTCAATCAAATATTCAAACAAGGATTTAGATGTTGAATCAAACTTTTCCACTACTCGCTGTATTAATCCTGAACTGAGACGCTCAGCAGTGCCATCCTTCACCTGACAAATTCTGATACAAATCATTGAATATAACATAATCTTATTTCCTCTTTCTATTTGGTAGTTCCTAACATCCATTTTCTTGACCGGCAAACGTAAAAAATTAACTATCAATTCATTTAACAAGAAAGATCTTTGTGTAGTTGAAAATTCGTAAACATCAATAATAAATAATGCTGCCGAATACCGAAGTGGATCAATGGGGAACAAGGTCAATCTTCCGTGGGTAAATGTCTCCTCAAAAATCAATTGAATACAGGTAAGCTCTAGCTTTGTGAGCGCTTCTTCTTCTAAACTCAATTTTGAATTCAATCGTCCAAGTTGTTTTAATAATGATGCCACTTCTGAGACAATTCTTGTCACCCAAGCTATATCTAAAACATTATCTTTATTCTGAACGTCTAACACAGATACCAAGACCGAATTCACAATCAAGTAAACTAGATTTGCAATTTCAACAACATATTCACCAACTAGAAGGGAATTTGAGCCAATATTGTCACTCATGATCCATATAATGCAACTCGATGCTACTAAACAGCCCTGAACATGATGTAAATTTTCTTGAATATTTTGCAAATCAGAGAGCCCCGCTTTGTTTAATATATCCATAGTGTCCACGAGGTAACTACGACAAAGGTTTCTGTATTTGGCACACTCATTCATATCA
>NW_003020057.1:0-15620 GCF_000006335.3 Candida tropicalis MYA-3404 | reverse complement strand
CATATGTTTGATTATGCAGAGTCATATCACTCAAATCGTACTTTTTTCTTATTGATAGCCTTGCACTTTGAACATTGTTATGCATTGGAGTTAAGTACTGATTTCCTGACTGAAGATCTAGAAGACGATTCTCAACTGAACTGGTTGTAATTTCACTAGTGGTCTTTGTTGAACATGGGAATTGCTTGAAATGAATTGTTTCTGTATCATCTTGAAAATCCAACAAATCTTGTCCCAATAATTCTAGTATATTATTATCATGAACATCTAGATGCTTTATAGCCAACGCCAGCGAAGCAGGTTCTGGAAATAACAGTGGATTGATTAAAGACGATAGATTCTGTTTGGGCGCCAAATGTACAAGTGGAGTGACTGTTAAAGCAGTGCTTAACTCTTCATCAAACCCTTCTTCACTAGACATCAAAGTACTGATTGACAATCTGTGGATGGTGGTTGTCTGGCAACAGATCCGAAAAAAAAAAATAATAAAAAAAAAAAAAAATTCAAGAATGCGACTATCGCGTCTTTACAACATAGACTTCTGTGATATAAAAAATGTATATTAAATAACTACTAACAAATAATAATAATACATTATGATCCATTACTTCTTCTACCTTGTATTTCTGAATACGAAACATTAGGAGACCCTGTCATCGGTGATGCTGATTGATTTTTTGGATACTGTTGTGGCAAGGGTGACGAGGGACTACCTTGCATCATAGCCATTTGATGGTTTGTGTTATCTGGGGAAGGACCAATTCTTGTGTTGGGGCTAACATTGTTTCTTTGCACTTGTTGTACTTGCTGTTGCAGAGCTTTGATATTTTGTTGTGGTTGAGGTGACTGGGAATTCATCCGATTTTGTTGCTGCAGTAGGTTCGCAAGGTACTGAGCAGCAAGCTTTGTAACCTGATCTTTGGCCAAACCTGGATTTTGTTTCTGGATCTCATTAATGACCATTGAAACCTGTGCTGGTGGGAAAAGTGGTCTTCTAGGCTGCTGTTGTGGTTGTGGTTGAGGTTGCGGACCAGAAATCGGGGATACTTGTTGACCATTAGGTGTTCCCACTCTCATCGCTTGTGAGTTCACATTCATTCGTTGTGGCTGTTGTGAATGAAGTTGCTGTTGTTGAAGTTGCTGCTGTTGCTGTTGCTGTTGCTGAAGCATTCTTCTTTGTTTCTGCATTTGAATCAAGTGTTGTATTTGTTCATTTGTCAATGGTGTACCATTAGGAGTAGTTGGTCGTTTAATCGGAACTTGGGCATTTTGAGAGTTTGGCTGTCTTATTGGTACATTTGTAGGATGAGGTGGAACTATTTGGTTAGCATTTGAATGTCCATTAGGCATCAGTATACGCGGTCCAGGCATTGATTTCGGGGCAGCCCCAACATTCCTGACTTGTGCATGCATCTGTTGTTGCGAGGTCGATGGGTGAAGTTGAGATTGTTGTGGAGGTTGTGGTTGTGGTTGTGGATGAGGCTGAGGTTGATGGTGGCGTTGTTGTTGTAATTGTACTTGTTGTTGTTGCTGTCTTTGTTGTTGATGCCTTTGTTGTTGTTGTTGCTGCTGCTGTTGTTGTTGCTGTTGATGATGCTGGAGTAACCTTTGTTTACTAATAGTCTGGTTCAATATCGTGTCATTTATAGCTTTATCTCTTTCAAATTTCAACTTCGATAACTCAGCTGGGGTAGGAATTCTATCATTGTTTGATTTAGAATCCAATGAATTTGCCTGTTGTTGTTGACTTGCTTGTATTTCATTTGTTGACTTGCGGTGATTCATCTTTGCAGCAACAATCTCTCTTTTCTTCATAGCTTTGCGCATGGCATCAAACATCGATGCCCAACGCAATTTCCGACTACCCCTTTGTATGGATTCAACACCAACACCTAATGGGGATATTCTTCGTTTTGTAGTCAGTTGTGCTAAATGTGCATGCTCTAGCCACTGTTGTGCATGATATGCATATACTCCTTTCATATCGGAAAATTGGAATTTATCATTCAATTGTATGTACCTTTCAAAGCATTGCCACGGGGTTCTTCTTTCAATATTAGATTCGTATTTCTTTAGACTGACAGCTGAAGATGCTGACAGGATATGTTCTGAAATCAAGTCCCAATTAAAACAAAATTCAGCAACGTAATGAATAAGTCTTTTATCGTCTTGAGGAAGCCAAATAGTGGGTGATCTATATTCAATATTCTTTATCAATGGTGGTTTTGGCGGCTTCAATGGATTGAAACGTCTGTGTGATTGGGTGCCAAATAACCCCTTTTGGTATTCAGGGGGACCATACAGAATGCTACTTTCATCAACCCGGTCTCGAAGCACGATTTTATGCCATTGCTCATCACCTTCCTGTGGATACAACAACCGTGATACCGATGCAATTGGTAACTCCTTTGGTTGAACCGTGTGGTTATCAAACGCCGAGAAAACCGGCAAGTTCTTAACAATGGATTGATCAATTTTCTTTAATTCATCTAGGGTTATGTATGATTTGAAAACACGCTCTTGTGGAGGCTCTGGTTTGGCACTTCCATTGGTGTGTTCAGTAATGTTAATTGTAGAACTTGTATCAACACGAGAGTCATCGCTCTTTGCTAACAATATTGATGTATCAATCGTTCGAGGTTCAGGTTCACTTATATTCTCAAGACAAGGTGTTTTCTCCTCTTGTTTAATGTTGTTGCCTTCTTGTGTACCGGAGACAGCTCCTAGTGGATCATGATTAACTTCATTTCCTGTTTCCATATCTGTATCTTCATTATCCAAATACTTGATTGGCTTTCTTTTTATGCACACCTTCTTACCAACAGCCCAGTATTCTTCAACTGCTTCCGCCATTATCACACAACACCATTTTTTGTACTTCAGTGATTCTCGGAAATCATCTGTCATCCATTTCGCTTCCTGAAGTAAATAGTCCCAATGAAATGTTCTCTTTTTTGACCTCCTTATAAACTTGAATGGATCATAAAACTTCAGTGGCTGTCGCAAAGACCATTTCCCTTGTCTTTTCAATTCTTCGATTCGCGAATACAAAACTGCTATCTTACCTTCAGCTAGAGCCAGTTCAAAATTATCTGTCATTAAAACTTTATGACACCCGGGAAGTAGTTTGATCAATGGAAGGGTCTGAGTTAAATAATATAATTCTGCTAATGGTGACACTGTTTGTGGATGTATTGGATATTGTGCTGGGGCTGTAATCACTTCAAGCTCATCCAACAGTTTATCCAAAAACAATTTCAATTCCTCTTGATCAATTATATTCTGAGTTTTTAACGATTTAACTTGTGATGGTCTAACTTCCTTCTTCATAACAAGACTGTTCTTTTGATACTTTCTAGCATTCCCCTCTAGTTGCGCTTCCTGTCTTCTTTTCAATTCTTCTTGTGGTATATTAGGACGAACAATAGATTCTTCCATGGAAACAATGATTGCTTCTTTGAAAAGCTGCTCTACCACCTTTTCTGATTGTTGGATCAATGTCATGTTTTTCTCAGCGGTACCTGTTTTCAGAAAGTCTCTCAAAAACGGATCTGCTATGATGTGCAGAATCTCTTCTAATCGAGACTTCCAAGTTTCATCCATCTTTTACTTGAACACCTTGAAATAAAAACACCCCACCAAAAAAAAAGATGATTTGTGAAGATAAATAAATAAAAATAAAAGAAAAATGTGTTGGGATAGGAATAAAAACAAATGTTTTGCTATTAAAAAAAATAAAAAAAAATCTCAAATTTTTTTTTTCTTTGCTCAACTGAAGAATGTATAGTCGTGTAAAAGTGGATACAATGGTCACGTGACACCGTGTTGCTCATAAGAAATGTAAACGGTGAGTTGGGAATTAACATACGCGAAGTGTAATGGCATAAGCTGTAATAGACGCTTGAGATTATTTTAGTAGTGGTGTCAAGTTATATTTGACTCAGTACATGTATGTTTTGCAGTTTTTGCCTCCACTTTTTCGACAACAGAAAGATATAGCACAATAACAAAAAATTCGGATCAACGAGACAACTCCCACCAAACAAACAAAAAAAAAGTTCATAAAAAAAAACCAATCACTGCTTTTATTCTTGCTTTCCAAATAAGGTACCGCACCAAATGAATTTGGATTCTATTAACGGACAAGATTTGACTGGCGCGTTTAAGATCACTAACTTGACCGTGTCTGGTCTTTGTGTATGTTTTACAATTCAACATGGACGTTCATGCTTACTAGGACTTGATTTACTAACTTTCCAACTTTTCTAGGTTCTTGGAGGATTCTCGCAATTGTTCCACAGCTTGTATGTTTAACGAACTGTTGTTCAAGAGGAATTGGTTTACTAACATCAATTTAGCCATTCGGTATGTACATTTTTGTTGTTGCTATCAAGCATGAAGTAGGTTACTAACACAATATAGTTTGTCTCTGGGATATACATCATTGCCTTTGGAGCAGTTATTGGAGCACTAGGTATGTATCATTATTGGAATCTCGATGTGTGCTTGTTTATTTACTAACCATTTGAAGAGTTTAGAGTTCCTGCTGAAGCTTATGTGTATGCTTCATTTTTGTTTTCATTTATTGGGCGTGGTATATGTATGTATTAGATAACGTTTTCATATTTGCTTGATGATCAGAATACTAACAATATCAGTCTACACATTTCTTGGGGTAAGTTTGAGTGGCGGCTCAATCTTTAGAATTTTAGCTGGGTTAATTGTTTTCATGATCGGAGTGGCATATGTTGTTTTGGAAACCGTGCCAAGTATTTCTCCACCGGACAATATGAACCCTGAAGGTGCCATGATTGGATTGAATGATGACGAGGGTGTTTAGGCAGTTTTGTTAAATTTGTCTTTCGAATAGAATAGTTGACGTATTTTGTATGTACAAGTTTTACTATTTTCTATATTTATATACAGAGTTCTAAGCGTTTATCTGGCTTTACCGCTTCCCGCTTTAATTATTAGAACATCTCCTTCCTCTACTTCGTATTTCTTACCACACTTATGCTGTTTACCTTGAGATTTTAATTTGTTCTCGTCAAATTCTGATACTTCCTTCAAGTCGTCCCATTTGTATACAATTGAATTGATAAATGTCTTTTGTAAATCAGTATGGATCAAACCCGCTGCCTCTGGTGCGGTACTTCCCAGTCGGATGGTCCATTGTCTAGCTTCGATGTCTCCACATGTGAAAAATGAAATCAATGATAATACCAGTCTCATTTCCTCTACTACTTTTGGAATTACAGAGTCTCGGCCAATATCCAAAACGTACTCTTTCAACTCTTCCTCTTCTAATTCGTTGAGAACAGTTTCATGCTCAGCACTGAACATAATGAGTTTATCGTTTGGAGAGTTGGTGGAAATCCATTCTTGAACTTGATCATAAAACTGGTTTTCTTGCTTACCATAATCTTCTTTGCTGACATTGAGCAAATACACTGTTGGTTTCGCGGTTAGTAAATTCCATCCATTTATTACCTCGATCTCTTCATCAGTCCATTCACCATTTACTGCTTTGATACCATCGTACAACAAAGCAGATAATTTATCCAAAGTAGCAAGATGAATGTCGTATTGGTTGGCATTAATTCCCGGTTTTTTTTGCAACTTCTTTACTTTTTCAATCTCCAGTTCAATAATCTCTAAATCCTTGAGAATTAATTCATCGTTCACAATAACCAAGTCTCTAACCGGGTCGACTTTGTTATTTTCAATGTGGACAATTTCATCATCGACAAAGCCTCTCACCACTTGTAAAATTCCATCAACCTGTCGAATGTCATTTAAGAATTTATTTCCCAACCCGGCCCCACTGCTTGCATTTCTAACCAATCCGGCAATATCCCAGATGGTAAGATTAGTAGGTACCATTTTCTGGGACCCATATATCTTTGCATAATGGACTAGTTTATTCAGAGGAACCAACACCATGGACTTTTCAGGTTCTATTGTAGCAAATGGGTAGTTTGCTGGATTACCCAATTTGGATTTAGTAAGTGCTTGAAAGAAGGTCGATTTCCCAACATTAGCTAGACCAACTAATCCCACTGATAAATTGTTTGAAGCGCGTCCAAGAATTTTTCTGCTTTTCTCGGAAGTTGACATGGCTGCCTTTGCCAGAAGTCTGGTACCCGTAGTGAAACATCGAATGGTTCTATAGAACATAGTTATATATAAGTGGTTCAGTGGGCTTCGGAATCTTGAATCTAAACTTGGCTGAATTTTGTTTTTTTTTTCATTTCTTTTTTTTTTTTCACCTTCTCGCGTAACTCTGGGCGAAGTTTACAGAGAATGGAAATACGAAAAGATGTGAGCAACAATTTTTTTTTAGCGCCCTGGGGGCAGTACAGTATTTTCGCTTCATGATGTGTTGTTTATCTTATGTGTTTCGACTTTTTTTTTTTTAGTTCACTACTAACTCTATGATTTGCCAAACTGAATGTCATCGGATGAAATAAGGTTTACTATACCTCGTTCTTCATACTTAGGTACTCTTTTGAGTTATCTAACTCCTGAGACACTTGCAAAGTGTGGGAAAAGCTTGTTCATAGGAGAGATACCCGAATTATGGCATAACGACAAAAAAGTGGCTCTTTCAAAAGTATTGAAGCAAAAGTCGGCAACTCGTTTACATCAAACCAATGATGTTGTTCAGCAGTACCTTGCGAGTGACAAAGGTAATCCGTTTTTCAAACGACGAGAGGAAATTCTACAAAATATCGAGAGTATTAATAACAACCTGTCTAGAATATTGAATGAATCGAATTCCCCAGATTCGAGTGGAGTTGAAATATTTTCCCCAATAAATGAAGGTTCAGAATTGGATTCATTGCCCACCATTCATGCTCCTTCTTCAAATGTGAAGTTTGAGGTGCCTCATCCACAGACCAGCTTCCTGATGGATTATACAGAAATAGAGGAAGAAAATAGAAAGTTCACCAAACAATTGAAAAGGTTCACGAAGAAGGCTGCTGGTGACCGAAAACCGACACATAAACCAAATAGAATCCAGGAATCAATTATCAAGTCTTATAATGTTGGTGATATTATCAGAATTGATAAAGTACTAGTGATGGCAAAGCAACAGTTTGGAGATTCACAAAATATTGAAACAAGAGTCATTGAACGATGGAGAGAGTTTGTTCTCGTGGTTAGAAAAACAGACTCCCACACGGAGCCGTTTATTTTGCAATTCTATGATATAAACAAGTTGCCAACACAGTCGCATCCCAAGTTTGGATTTCGTATTAACAAGGAACTTTCGGTGGAATTTCAGAGTTATTTGGATAAGACCATAAGTGTAACCGTTTCAGAGAAAACAAAGTATGTGTTGCGGTTAAATAACCAAGAGAATGCATTGCGGTGGGTGTTTTTCACCAAAGAAGCCTTGGGCATCTGTCTGAATCGGGTATTCAATATTTATGTGCCTGCAAGGAAAATATATCTTGAAGTGGCTGTACCAGAACTAGTACTTCATAGCTTTTTCAAAAAAACACATAACTTGGTCATTATTAAAAAAGAACATGGGTATGACGTGATTTTAGATGAATTGGTTCAATACTTGAAGGATTTTATTTACAGAAAAGTACCAGAGCATCCACAAAACTCGTGGTTTTGTTTTCGACATTATGATCGAATAGAATGGACAAAGAATACAGCCGAGATGTTGTATATCCAGAACTCTTTATTTCTGCCGCTATATCAATTGGAGTACCGAGAGGTGTGTGCTATTGACACAGAGCCTATACCTGTTGAAGGGTTTTTGGGTAGGTTAACAAATACCGAGGGCCACGAACGATCTGGTTTGAGAGATTTTTATAAAATTCTGTATTTCTTTACCAACAGAAACATACTATTTTTTACCAAATATTATCGAGCCATTCTTCCTCCCAATGTTGAGAACACATCTGCGCTAATTACCGAGCAGAATATATTCTCTTCAGAGCATATGGCCGCGTTGTTGAAAAATCATTCCCAACACGATAGTTTTGCTGAAAATGAAATTAGACGGAAAATCGAGTTGGTTGTTAATGCAGAAGGGTTGATAGATGTGGCTGATATTATTGACATTAGAATTTCAAATGCAACAACAACACAGAAATTAATGCAGTGTACATTATGGTACAGCAAACCAGAGTTGGTCCACGCAGACGACATTACCGAGTCGTGTTTTGAAATAGTGCTTAGAAATGGTAGTGTGATTAAACTTCAAGCGCCAACAAGAGATGCTCGAAGGGTGTGGATGTCACGACTAGGGGAAATCAGTGAATACTGGAGCAGGAGGGCAAACATAAAGTTATGTGATGAAATCAATGGGAAAGCAGAAAACAAGAGACGATTGGTGATCAATAATTATGTGGACTCAAATGCCCCCGATGAGATTAACTTTCTTGAATCAAAGAATGCAGTGGCAAATAGCGTGGGTATGTACCATCTACTTCCCAATACATTGGTGATCAAAAGCGGGTATTTATACCAGAAGAATAAAAAACATTCCAGTTTCAACAAGTTTTATGCTGTCTTGTGTCCTGGGTTTCTTATAATTTACCACACATTCAAGAGGTCGAAAGTAAATGGTACATGGAAAAGATCTTCTTATTTCACACACTATATTACCATTCCGTTAGTGGAGTGCTATCTTTATAGCGGACGGTTGGCTGAATTGGATTTATTAGCACCAGGAATTCGGAATGCACAATCAGATAAACTTTCGGTTCCAAGGGTACACCAAGATGGATGGAGATCAATGGAAGAAGACCATTTGTTGTGTTTTACTTTATGGTTTGGAAAAAAAAGGAATTTGACGCAGTATGAAAAGAACCTTCCCGCTGATATGGAAATAGCTAAACAAAATCAGAATAATCCTTCGTTGCTTAGTATGATTCGTACTCTAGGGGTGACGGGAAAGAGTATTATATTCACTACAAAGAGTCGACAGGAACGTGACCATTGGATTTCTTGTATATTAGAGGATATGGATAGATTCAATCTCTAGTTTGTAACTAATGCATTATCTATTTCGATAATTAACTCTTCCCATTTGTCCATGGTGTCTTTATTCAAAGCCTCTTGTATTACTTCGGCATCGGAGTCCACGTCAGAGTCACTATCAGTGTCAGAATACTCTGACGCGGCAGATTTGATGGTAGACGGAAGACTATCCGATTTTGCGTCTTCCTGGTCTGTATTTATTGATGATGTGATAACTGCACCCGGTAGTTGTAGGGTACTATCCGAAACGGCCACTACCCATTTTTCCACTATGGCACTTGAAGTGGACTGTAGTAAAGTCGAGTTGGGAGAGTCACTGCCGGTTTGATACACCTGCAAGATTGCTCCTCTAGATGAAATCTTGATATCTTTGACAGGCACAAATACTGGTTCCTCTATTTTATTCCAAATAAGCATACATGTGTCAAACAAGTATACATATCGAGTTTGAAAATAGTCCATTGGCTCGATACATACAGACAATTCATCTGCCACTCGTAACAGTCCCAATTGAAATAGTTTTGACAAATTTACGTTAACACAATTGTCCAACAAGAATCGAATCAACTTGTTTTTAACAACTTCGGGATCAACTGTTTTGTCAAATTCATAATCTGTAGTTACTGTTGAGATTGTTGAATTTGGAGATGGTGATCTAGTGGGGATTCCAACGACGTTACTATTTTTTAAACTCGTTCTAGTTCTTCTTCTCATGGATGGGAAAACACTAGTATCTTGTCCATCAAGGGTTGACTTAAGTGCAGTGAGGTTTACACTGTCGACTTTTGGATGTGGTGCCGGACGTCTCGGGATTAGCGATAGTTTCCTGGTAGATATCAAGTTCCAGTTTCCTGTGTCAAGAACAACTTTGCTGTTGTTGTTGTTGCATTTTTCCCCTTTACAGTTCTTACCAAATGTGATTGTTTTACCACCCGTGTACGACTCTTGCACCTGCTGCATTTCATCACTGAAATAAGCCTTGAAACATTCACAGTGAACCAGATCACCACAATTAAGCTTGACAATTCTTTCTGCTTGCAACACGCTGGAAAGCAGCTCTTCACATATAAAACAGGTTTCTTTACTCTTGTCCTCCATAACATCTGGAAGTGTTCCTTGTTTGTTGTTACTAAGAATATTTGCAAAAGAAACGTTCAATCCAAGGTCCATATCAGAAAACGGATCTCTATTGGGAATCTTTTCTGGCCGTGGACTTGAAAATGTTACACTAGCTGGGGTTGTATTGGGAGTATTGACAGTGTTTCCAAAAGATGGGGTTCTTGCATGGATTGGTGTTGCCATTAAAGGACCAGAAATTGTTTCTCTATATCTACTTGGTGAAGTACTGGAACTGGTGGTTGAATCATTTCTAGCTCCATTCTTGGTTTTTAGGAAATCCTTCCAACTCTTTTTATCTCTCGTTCTCTTGAATTCAGGACTTGATTGAAGCATATTGTTTGTGATTAGCAATGAGAGGCCAAAAAAAAAGAATCTATAATAAAAAAAAAGGTATACCAAAGAAAAGGTATACCAAAGAAAGGGATTTTTTTTCCCCTTTACCCTGTCAATTTAGAAAATAAAAAAAAGGTGATTAAAAAGAATTTTAATGTTTCAGATTTCTGGATTGGTAAATGCAAATTTAAAAACAAAAAAGAAAATGCTTGTCTTTTTTTTAGTGTAAGCCGCAAAACATTCCTAGTTGAGAATAGAGTTGATTTTTAACAGGTGAACACAAAACAGAAGATATATTAAATAAAGCCGTCTATGCATTTAACAACTTGGAATAACTTCCACCTATTTAATATCTTTGGTAATCAAATGGAGGTTGAGAATCTGGGGTCCAACGTTCTTGTCTACCATAGTGTTCGTCGTATCCTCTTTGGGCATTTTCAATAGCTTGGTTTCTAACTCTGTCTCTATCCAAGTAATCCAAACCTTTGGATTCAAATAACTTGTCGGCTTCGGCACCAGCTAAAGCAGCAATGGCTTCTTTGGCAAAAGCATGACTAACTTCTTTACCTTCTCTTCTTTGTTTATCTTCAAACATCTTTACAGCAGCAAATGAAGCGGCACCAGCAACAACTTCATGAGAGAATTTGGATTCGTGGTTACCGTTATAGACTTGTTCGTGGTGTTCTTCAAAAAGACCAAACATTGTGAATTGGGGGGAGTGGTAAGGAAAAAGAAAGAACAAAAAAAAAAAAATGTCGACGAAGGGGGAAATCAATGGGAATTTATAGTGTTGAAGAATTGTCCAAATGAGTAGTTAAAAACAAAACTCCTCTCACTAAGCCCTGTTGAATATTATAATCCGTTGTTCAGAGGGTTAGTTTCATATGAAATGAAATTTGGGTTCATGAGGGTATTGAATAGGGGAGAGACGAATACAGGTTCTGAGGTTAGCGACGTTGCGGAAAACCTCGGTTACATAGGTGAGTATTTTTTTTTTTGATACTAAGAACTAACCAAATTATACAGAAAATCCATGTCGAGATAAACTACCGTTTATAATTCTCAGGAACACCTGCAAGCGTGGGGGAAAGACATATTCTAAACAGACTACTCCAATTGTTTTTTAAGAGTTCCCACATCAGTTCCAAAAGTCGTGCGATTATGTCAATTCCTTCCCGGAGATTAACCTCCGAGCGAGTGTATCTCTACGGATTACAGTGAACCATTCCAACAAAAAAAAAAAAAGGGAAAATCCTCTCTACCCATTAGCGAAGACCACGAAAAAAAAAAAAATCAAGGAAAAACACATTATCTATCGGTGTTGGTTTTTCCTTATTAACTATACTATTATTATTCAATGTTACGTACATCAACTACTACTCGTCAATTGGTTGGTGCCACTGCCAATATGCTTGTGGCAAGAAGATCAATGGCCAAGGCTGCTTCAGACTTGGTTTCTATTGAATTGCCAGAAAGCTCATTTGAAGGATACAATTTGGAAGTTCCAAGCTTGTCATTTGAAACTGAAAAGGAAAACTTGTTGAAAATGTACAAGGATATGATTGTTATCAGAAGAATGGAAATGGCAGCAGATGCGTTATATAAAGCCAAGAAGATTAGAGGTTTCTGTCATTTATCTGTTGGTCAAGAAGCCATTGCTGTTGGTATTGAAAATGCCATCACTCCAACCGATACCGTCATTACCTCCTATAGATGTCATGGTTTTGCTCACATGAGAGGTGCTTCTGTCAAATCTATTTTGGCCGAATTGATGGGTAGAAGATCTGGTATTGCCCACGGTAAGGGTGGTTCCATGCATATGTTTACCAACGGTTTCTATGGTGGTAATGGTATTGTCGGTGCTCAAGTTCCATTGGGTGCTGGTTTAGCTTTCTCACACAAGTACAGAGGTGACAAGGATGTCTGTTTTGACTTGTATGGTGATGGTGCTTCTAACCAAGGTCAAGTTTTCGAATCCTTCAACATGGCCAAGTTGTGGAACTTGCCAGTTATCTTCTGTTGTGAAAACAACAAATATGGTATGGGTACTGCTGCTGCCAGATCATCTGCCATGACCGAATACTACAAGAGAGGTCAATACATTCCAGGTTTGAAGATTAATGGTATGGATGTCTTGGCTTGTTACCAAGCTTCTAAATTTGCCAAGGATTGGGCATCTCAAGGTAACGGTCCACTTGTTTTGGAATACGAAACTTATAGATACGGTGGTCACTCCATGTCTGATCCAGGTACTACTTACAGAACTAGAGAAGAAGTCCAACACATGAGATCCAGAAACGATCCAATTGCTGGATTGAAGGCTGTTTTGTTGGAAAAGGATATTGCCACTGAAGATGAAATTAAATCATATGATAAAGCTGCTAGAAAATACGTTGATGAACAAGTTGCTGCCGCTGAAGCCGATGCTCCACCAGAAGCCAAGATGGATATCTTGTTTGAAGATGTTTATGTTCCAGGTAGTGAAATCCCAGTTTTGAGAGGAAGAATCTCCGATGATTCATGGGATTTCAAAAAGAAAACCTTTTTAAATAAAGTTTATTAGGCTGTATAGGAAATAATATTAATTATTCATTAGTGGTATAAATGAGAATGTAAAAGCGACAGAGAGAGGGAGAGATAGAAAAGTAAAAAAAAAAAATCATCGCGAAAAAAAAAAAAACCGAGAACCCAAAACTCATATCAACAACGGACAATGTCAAACCAAGTAATACGACAGAAACGAAATGGTAAACAGGAAGTGGAAACCCCTGCATTGTCAATGGCAGGAAGGATTTCGATAAAGGAAATGGGTAGCAGTTACAAAGCAGAATCGGCCACGATCCAGCAATCAAAAAAGTCTACAGAGCCAGAGGAGTACAATGATCAAGCATTTGAATTGTTTATGACTAAAATACATGGGTATTTACCAGATTCATCACATGAAGTTATCCAATCAGCAGCAAAAGTTGCTAGTGAACAGTTGAGTAGTGTAGATGTACCTGTACAACAAAAGAGATCCGATCTTGAAGAGTTGTTAAATGTCAAGATAAGTGATACAGATTTGAATGAGTTGATTCAATTGGCCAATAAAATTCTAGCGTCAAGATTAGAGCAGGAGAAACTTCAAGAGGAAAATGAATATGTTGCCGTGAATTTTGAAGAATCTGAAGATGAAAATGACCATGGGTTTGAAGAAGAAATCGACGCCGAGGAGGAAAGTGAACCTGTTGATGTTATTTGTGATTGGCAATGGTTGGAAGGAAGATTTCCTGAACAGAGTTTAGGGATTTTTGATTTACTTGCTAATAAGGAATTAACAGTGGGACAATTGGATAATGATCTCAATGAGTTGTTGGATTACGAACATAATGATCTTGTTGTGAAGTGTATTGAAAATCGTTGGCGTATTGTGTTTACCAAGAAGATGGTTAGTGAACCGAGAGATGTTGTGATACAAGAGATGAAGGATCTTAAATTGGATTCTTTGTTGGATGAGTTTTTCAAAAAGAGACCAATCGAAGAGGAGGAGGATTCTGGTACTAAACGCCAGAGGTCGAGTCAGAGAATCACACAGCGGGTCAATTTGGAAAAGATTATTTTTTCTACCAAAGCTGAAACTACAAAGATCACCCTTCCAGAAGGGACTTTTCAGGAGAATAAAAAGTCGTACGATATAATCACTGTTCCACCACCAGAACAGCCTGCATTGGCTGATGATGAAATTCTACCGACATCTACATTGCCACCTTGGGCACAACAGGCATTTCCTACAAATGAAACCACTACTTTTAATAGAATCCAATCCAAGATTTATCCGCAAGCGTTTGAAACAGACAACAACTTGCTCATTTGTGCTCCAACGGGTGCGGGTAAAACAAATGTGGCCATGTTGACTATCCTTCGAACAATTGGCAATTATCGTCAGAATGATCATGTTCAGTTAAAGAATTTCAAGATTGTATACATTGCTCCGTTGAAAGCGTTGGTACAGGAACAAATGCGTGAATTCCAAAGAAGATTAACGGCATCATATGGTGTTGTTGTGAATGAGTTGACTGGTGACCTGGCATTGTCCAAACAGCAGATATTGGAAACCCAGATTATTGTGACCACACCAGAAAAGTGGGATATCATCACCAGAAAGGATCCAAGTTATGTGAAATTGGTAAAGTTGATCATTATTGATGAAATTCATTTGTTGCACGATGAAAGGGGACCGGTGTTGGAAAGTATTGTCAGCAGGACAGTAAGAAGATCCGACGAGGTTAGAATCGTGGGGTTGTCGGCTACTTTGCCGAACTATAGAGATGTTGCCAAGTTTATTCAAGTGCCTGTCGAAGGGTTGTTTTATTTTGATGCTACATTTAGGCCTTGTCCGTTGCAGCAAGAGTTTGTTGGTGTCAAGGAGAAGAAGGCTATTAAGAAAGTAGCAGCAATGAATGAAGCGTGTTATGATCGAATGTATAAGAGTTTGAAAGACGGGCACCAGTTGATTGTGTTTGTTCACTCGAGAAATGAGACCTTCACTACGGCAAAGTATTTACTGGAGAAGTTGGACATGGATATTGTTGAACACGAGGGAACCAAAGAGGTGTTGAAACAAGAAGGCGAGTCCATGAAGAATGCCAAGTTGAAAGAGATAATTTCCCACGGGTTTGGTATCCATCATGCTGGTTTATCCAAAAGTGACAGAAGCACTGTGGAAGATTTGTTTGCTCAAGGGCATTTGCGTGTATTGGTTTCAACGGCTACTTTAGCGTGGGGTGTTAATCTTCCTGCCCATACAGTTATCATCAAAGGTACTGAGACATATTCTCCCGAGACAGGTACATGGGTGCAGTTATCACCGCAAGATATCTTGCAGATGTTGGGTAGAGCTGGTCGTCCTAGATATGATAAGAATGGTGAGGGGATTATTATTACTTCTCAAGATGAGATACAATACTATTTGGCTATTTTGAATCAACAGTTGCCTATTGAATCGCAAATGGTGCATAAACTAGTTGATAATGTCAATGCTGAAGTGGTAGCTGGTTCGATTACGAGTATTGAAGAAGGGATTGAGTGGCTTGGGTATACGTACTTTTTCGTTAGAATGTTGCAGTCCCCATCATTGTATGGAATTGAAGCCAGTTATGATTTGGATAGTGATCCAAGTTTGTATA
>NW_003020056.1:1390064-1654078 GCF_000006335.3 Candida tropicalis MYA-3404 | reverse complement strand
GGAAAGTCCAGAAAGAGTACTGCCATGTCATTTCTCTGCTGCTCCCTTTTAGGTCCAGTGTGTGGTCCTATCTTTGGTGGTTTGCTTGCTGATCATGCTCCAACCTGGAGATGGGTCTATTGGACATTTTTAATTGTCGCTGGTGTTTGCTATGCCGTTTTTATTCTCATTGTCCCAGAAACTCACCATGGTACATTGTTGAAAAAGAGAGCCAAGAAGTTGAGAAAGGACACCGGTGACTCCAGATACAGATCCTTCAACGAATTACAAGTTAGAAAATTCAGCGAAGTTGCCAAAACTTCTCTCTTGAGACCATTCCTTTTGTTAAGTGAATTGATTGTTGCTTTGGTCACCATTTACATGGCCATTTGTTACGGTTTGCTTTATATGTTTTTCTTTGCCTACCCAGTCATCTATCAAGAAGGTAAAGGTTGGTCTGCCTCCTTAACCGGTGTTATGTTTATTCCAATTGGTGTTGGTGTCATCATTGCCACTATTGCTGCTCCATACTTCAACAAGGATTACAACAGAAGAGCTCAAAAATACAGAGACAGAGGTGAACTTCCACCTGCAGAATTGAGATTGATCCCAATGATGGTTTCCTGTTGGTTTGTCCCTGCTGGTCTTTTCGCCTTTGCCTGGTCTTCATACCCAAGTGTCTCATGGGCCGGTCCATGTTTCTCTGGCTTAGCTGCCGGATTTGGATTTTGCTGTTTGTACAACCCAGCCAATAACTACATTGTCGACTCCTACCAACATTACGCTGCTTCTGCTTTGGCAGCAAAAACATTTGTCAGATCCATTTGGGGTGCCTGTGTTCCATTGTTCACCATTCAAATGTATCACAGATTAGGTTACGAATGGGCCAGTTCCTTAATGGCCTTCATCTCCTTAGCTTGCTGTGCCATCCCATACTTGTTTTACATTTACGGGGCAAGAATTAGAAAATTCTCTAGATATGCATATAAACCAGAAATGGGCGATAAACCAGCTGATATCGAAGACATTGGTCATTGAGAAATAGAATTGTATAGAAAAAAAATATATTTATTAAACGTTAATACCTTTTTACTGATCTGTTTATACGAGATTTTGTATCCTTAGCCGTGGAACACAAAACAAATCCTCAAGTGCGAACGTTGAAAAATTATCCACAAAAAAAAAAAATCTAGCCGTTTTTATTGGAAAATGCATACATCAATGAATCTATACCCATTAGTTTGGGCCGACCTTGCATATAGAGATAAACTATAAATACCCATGTCTAATTCCCCTTTGAAAAAAAAAAAAAAAAATTTCAGTCGTCTATACCCAACAAACATGTCTGATAATACTACCTTAGATAACATTAGTGTGGATTCCGAAAAAGTTGTTGATTTTGGTGATGCCATCCCACAACAACACAATAATCCTATTACAAATATAATATCTCGTATACACACACATGAATCCGAGCAAAGAGAACTTGAAAAACTTGTCACGAACAACAAAGGTGTGGAAAGAATCATTTCCGAATTAGGTGAAGGTGCTGGGCAATTAGGTCCATTGGAACAAGCTTATGATGTGAAAAAAGTTGAAACCCATGCTGATCCACACACCGATTATAATGCAGATGATCAATGGCAATACCCTATTGATGAAGAAACACAATTAAGATTGGTGGATTGGGTTGATGGCGATAAACAAAACCCCAAAAATTTCAGTAAATCATTCAAATGGATATGTACTGTGTTGTTGGGTCTTATCTGTTTTGTTGTTGCCTTGGGTTCGGCCATTGTTACTGGTGATATGGATGCCCCTGCTGAATACTTTGGTGTTTCCATGGAAGTTATGATCTTGGCTTCTGTTACCATGTTTGTCATTGGTTTTGGTGTTGGTCCTTTGGTGTTTGCTCCTATGTCTGAAGAAGTTGGTAGAAAACCAATCTACGTTATCACATTATTTGTTGCTGTCATTTTTATCATTCCTTGTGGTGCTGCCAAGAACATCGGTACCATGATTATTTGTCGTTTGATTGATGGTATTGCATTCAGTGCACCAATGACTTTGATTGGTGGTTCGTTGGCTGATCTTTGGGAAGGGCCAGAAAGAGGTACCGCCATGGCTGTGTTTTCCGCTGCTCCATTCTTAGGTCCAGTGTGTGGTCCTATCTTTGGTGGTTTGCTTGCTGATCATGCTCCAACCTGGAGATGGATCTACTGGACTTTCTTAATCATTGCTGGTGTTTTCTATGTTATCTTTGTTGCTGTTGTCCCAGAAACCCACCACGGTATTTTATTGAAAAAGAGAGCCAAGAAGTTGAGAAAAATCACCGGTGATCCAAGATACAGATCCTTCAACGAATTGCAAGTTAGAAAATTCAGTGAAGTTGCCAAAACTTCTCTCTTGAGACCATTCCTTTTGTTAAGTGAATTAATTGTGTTTTTGATTACTTTGTACATGTCTGTTTTGTACGGTTTGCTTTACATGTTCTTCTTTGCCTACCCAATAGTATACCAAGAAGGTAAAGGTTGGTCTGCTTCCATGACTGGGGTTATGTTTATTCCAATTGGTGTTGGTGTCATTTGTTCATCATTAGCCGCTCCATTGTTCAACACAGATTACAACAAGAGAGCTCAGAAATACAGAGACAGAGGTGAACTTCCACCTGCAGAATTAAGATTAATCCCAATGATGATTGGATGCTGGTTTGTCCCTGCTGGTCTTTTTGCCTTTGCCTGGTCCTCCTACGCACACATCTCATGGGCCGGTCCATGTTTCTCTGGTTTCGGGGTTGGTTTCGGTTTCCTTTTATTGTACAACCCAGCCAATAACTACATTGTCGACTCCTACCAACATTACGCTGCTTCTGCTTTGGCAGCAAAAACATTTGTCAGATCCATTTGGGGTGCTTGTGTTCCATTATTCACTATTCAAATGTACCACAGATTAGGTTACGAATGGGCTACATCTTTGATGGCATTTATCTCATTAGCATGCTGTGCCATCCCATATTTGTTCTTCATTTACGGTGCAAGAATCAGATCATTCTCTAAATATGCCTACTCTCCAAACATGGAATCCAAAAGACCTCAATAATTACTATATATCTAATACACATCTATAACATTGCATTTAATTTTTCGTTAGATTTCTCTACAACAACATCAGATGATTTATACTCTTTACCAAGCTTGTAGACTTTTTGCACATAGCCTTGTTTGTCCAATACGACAAAATCAGCATCACAGCCAATATTCAAGAATCCACGTTCGCTTTGAACACCAATGGACATGGCAGCATTATTGGTGACGGTTTTAATAGCTTGTGGTAATGAGATATGCGACCATTGAATCAAGTTACGCACACATTGTGGTAATGTAGTGGCAGCACCAGCTAAAGTATCAGTATTCTCCAAATATAATCGGTCTCCGGTTTTAACAATAACTTGCGAATCCCATTTGTAATGACCATCTGGTAATCCAATCAAATGCATGGCATCGGTAACCAAGACACATTTATTAGGGTTGGATCTGTAGGCAAAGTTAGCCATCGATGGATCAACATGTACACCATCACAAATTAAACCAAAGTATGGAGTCTTGGCTTCACCAACAGCTGGAGAATTGATCAACCCAACAACACCGGCATCACGATGGTGTGGCTGTGGCATGGCATTGTACAAGTGAGTAATCATAGTGGCACCCTTTTCAATAGCTTGAACACCTGTTTCATATTCAGCCATGGTATGACCAATGGAAAATACACAGTTCTTATCAGTGATACTTGGAATTAAATCCAAAACACCTTCAATCTCTGGAGCAGCAGTGACAATACAAACATTCTCCATCAAGTTATCAGCACCCCCATATACATGTAACAATTTTTCTTCTCCATCTTTAGCATCGACAAAAGTTTCTACTGGATGACACCCTTTCTTTTTCAAATTGATAAATGGACCTTCCAAATGTGCACCCAAAGAATCAGTCTGGCCATCCAATCTAGATCTCTTATAAAATGGCAACACTTTTTCGTAAACCTCTGGGAAATTCGAAGTCACAGTAGGACAAGTAGCAGTGACACCAGTGGACAAGTATTTTGTCATGGCATCTTTGTAGAATCTCCTAAACTCAGTGATATCCTCTTCAGTAGATTCACTATTAAGATTGGAGAAATTCAACCCATAGATCCCATTATTTTGGATATCAATAAAACCTGGAGCTAAGATCTGACCTTTCAAATCAATGATTTCCTTAACCAAATCAGGGTTCGATGGTGGATGGGATATTTTCTTTGTTTTATTATTTATGTATAAATCTGTGTATTCGTATAACTGGCCATTATCAATTAAATGGCAATTAGTGAATCTAGTATAAGACATTGTTGTTTAGTGGTTGTCTAAAAAAGAAAAAATTTTAAACTCCACAAACGGGGAATTATAAGGACACATGGTGGAGTTTATATATCATTGATGCTATCTTCCAAGTGTGCCGACCACATGGATCATTAGGTCATCTGATAGATGAAAAAGAAAAAAAAAGAAACGGTTAGTTAATCTGTGCGGGTGTTACATTCTCCCACCCTGAAAAAATTGTAACGTTGTTGTAACTTTCATTGTTGCATTTTTTTTTTTTCTAGTTTTACTTTCTCTTTATCGCAACCATGACACTTTAGCTATACAGCCAATCTATAAAAACCACACTATTTTTCCGAATTGTAATGATGATGAAAAAAATAGATCTTGTACCATCAAATTCAATTAACCATGAGACAAGCTACTTTTTCCAGCCCAGAAGATGCTTCTGAATATTTAGCCAACTACATTATCCACAAGATCAATACTTCAACATCCAGTCCATTTGTTCTTGGTTTACCAACCGGTTCTTCTCCAGAAGGGATTTATGCTAGATTGATCAAAGCCAACAAAGAAGGTAGAGTTAGTTTCAAAAACGTTGTTACTTTCAACATGGATGAATACTTGGGGTTGGCTCCATCTGATTTACAATCATACCACTACTTTATGTATGACAAGTTCTTTAACCACGTTGATATTCCTCGTGAAAACATCAACATCTTGAATGGATTGGCCACTGACATTGAAAAAGAATGTGCTGAATATGAAGCTAAGATTAAGAAATATGGTAGAATCAATTTATTTTTGGGTGGCTTGGGTCCAGAAGGTCACTTGGCTTTCAATGAGGCTGGTTCTACTAGAGATTCCAAAACTAGAAAAGTTGACTTGGTTTCAAGTACTATTAAAGCCAACAGTAGATTCTTTGATAATGATGAATCTAAAGTTCCAAGACATGCTTTGAGTGTTGGTATTTCTACCGTGTTGGATAATTCTGACGAAGTTGCCATTATTGTTTTGGGAAGCAACAAAGAATTTGCCTTGGATAAAACCATCAATGGTAAGGCTAATGATCCAAAATTCCCATCTAGTTATTTACAAGATCACTCCAACGTGTTGATTGTTTGTGACAACGCCGCTGCTGGCTTGAAATCTAAATTATAGATGTATAGGTAATATAGAAGTGTTTTAAAAGAAAAAAAAAAACAAGACAAAGTAGACTATGAGAGAGGATTGTTATACTGGTGTTACTCACATTGTGTGTATTACACACATCACGGGTCACGTTACTCCTTCCACCACTACTTCTCTACAATTAATTGTACAGGAAACAAGTCTATATTCTACTATAATCTACTTACTATAATAAGCAGCGCCAATAGCAGCACCAATGATTGAACTATTGTCAATCAACTTTAAATCAATCTTCACCCCCAACTTTTTAGACACGTCATTATTGTTAACGTGATTTATAATCAAACTTCTGTAATCATTAAAGTAGTTCAAAACAGACCCAACATAACCAATTGTAACGTCTCCTTGTAATTTATCGTCACTGTATTGTGCCAACAACTTGAAGAATGCAATAATGGTATTGGCAACAATAAATGCAGCCCTTTTAATAATACAATCAATAACTTGTTTCAAAGTAATAATGTCATTTATCGACACAGATGTCCAGCTGTATGTATCGCATAATTTTTCGTTAATCTTGTCATAATCGTCAGTCTCGTGAATAAAACACATCACCTCTCCACTGAAACCATCATAATCTTCAGTTAAAATCTTTTCCAAACCAGAAACATTTTGGAAAATTTCGCCAGCCTCAATCAAATCAACCAACACCAATCTTGTCAACTCAGGCAAGTATCTGCCACTGGTCATCAACTCGTGTGGCTGGAAAAGCGTCTTTGTAATTGGATCCGCTTCCATAAATGTTTTGAAATGAAGGTTATCTTGTTTGAATCTAGCATCAACAATACCATCATACTTGGTGGCAAATGTGGCACACAAGTTTTGTCCAAATAACGAAGCCTCACAATTGAACAATGTGGAGTTTCCTAAAAATTTATCTGGGTGAAGATCATCTGAACTATTCAAGGAACAGCACAAATTAAGACCGGTTCCCAAAACCATAGCCAACTTCATGTGATCGTCAATAAAACAACCTGCAGAATAAACAGCTAATGAATCATTCAAAATCGAACGCACATCCATGATCATTCCATGTTCTTCCTTCATAACCTTTTCCAATACCATCTTTAAATCCTGGTCATAAATATCTTCACCAATAGTGTACCCCTTGGAAACATGGCGGATTTTACCACTGTTGTAACTAGTGGTTTCCAATGGGAACGACCAGGTAATACCGGTATTGATCACAGCTTTAGTATCAAGAACTTTCTGGGATAACAACACCTCGCTGATCTTTGATCCAATAAACTTGAAGAACCCATAGTCAATCTTCTTGAAATCGTTGGCAATAATCCATTTCTTTTCCATAACCACAGAAACTCTTTCTTCTCTTGACTTGATACCAGTAGGTTCATCAATATCAACAACAGCCACTCTCAAAGTGGATCCACCCAAATCAATAACCAAATACTGACCACATTCTTCTCCATTTGGAGAAATAATATAATTAGGCAACATGGTGATCTCAGAATTGTCCACTAACGCCGCCTTGAAATCTTCACACACTTGTTCGGAGTATACATTCAAGTTGTCTTCTGTCAAAGCTTCAGTAAACATTTGGGTCACACTCGACAATACACTTGGTTCCATCGACGCGTCACTGGACTGGGAAGAGACATCATTAACTTCCATCAAGGCAGAGAATTTAGGGGTATCTGCTGGAGTAGCAGTTTCAATAGTAGTTTTAATCATTTGCTTGAGGAAAGGAATAAGTCAGAAAGAAACAAAAACAAAAAGATAACGGGAAAACAATAAAAGTATTTTTATATAGATATATATTTATATATCTAAAAAGTAATCCCTCTTTAATTTATCTCCTTTTCTTTCATATGTTGATTTGTGATTGACCGTTGGTTACTTTGTTGCGTGGAACAATTTTTTTTTCTGTATTTACGTTACATCAGAAATTTTTCTTTTTGTTCTCCAGAATTTTTTTTTTTCCGAAACATTACTACAGTGCTACAATGAGGGTTTTCATTATGTGTTATATATATTTTTTTTTAATTTTTGTGCATAGCTACATGTATGTTACATATCGTCCAATTCAATGTTATCCAGATATTCTTCTGCGGGCGCCAGTGGGTTTTTTCCGGCAATCTTACCCAAATTACGTCCTTGGGTTTCATGATCATCAATTAAGATTTCTCTTAATTTTTCCTTCCCCATTGCAACAGTTTCGTCAAAAGTTCGTTGGGCAACAACTATTGCTGGTTTCAACAAATTTAACTTGTACAAGATATAGACACTGGCACCAAGCAACAATGCCAATGAAAACAATAATGGGTTTCTGATTATTGCCATAAACTCGTTCCACCCAAGGAAAACTATAACCAAGTAGATATAATAAGGGATCTGGGTGATGTGTTGCACAATAGATCGCTTGGTTTCAATATACTTGGCATCGACCTCTTTTTTAAATTTCGCCAAAACCTCCAGTTTCTCTTGTTCAGTAACAATCTCCGCAAAACAGTGTTCATCGTCATCTTCATCATCGCTGTCTTCATCAGCAACACCCAAATATTTTTCTCTCAACTTGTGGTCAAAAATATCAATTTCCGGAACAATCTCAGACCCGTCACTCAACTTGGCAATGGTTAAAATTGGCAACACCTTCAATGCGTGTTGTTTGGATTCAGTGAAGGTCTTTTCTAAATCGGCTTCATTCAAGTACAATTTTGGCAATCCATTCTCGTCATATCTAAAAACATCATCAAATCTATCCTGTAACAATACCAATAACTTTTCCTTGGAAATCAATTTATGCATAGACTCATAGAACAGAGTCCATGATTTAAACTGAAACCTATCGAGTGCTTGCTTGTTTTGCTCATCAGTAGTTCCCAAACCAAAATCACCATCATATTTGGTCAACACCTCTTGAGACAACAGGTTAAACTGTTGAAGTACAGTGTCCCAAGTATTTTCGTTCGGATCCCCCAACTCGAATTGAATAGATTTAGACAAGCTATTCGTCAACTTTTTGACGGCCCTGTTGACAATGGAATTCAATTCAATAACCTGTTGTTTAGACACAATATCAGCAATATCTTTACTCAAGGCAGTGGTGACTTCATTCGAAGAGAGATCACCTTGTAATGAAATCAAACCGAGAGTAGTAACAATCAGCGCAATTAACCCGGTAGACAATTCTTTAACACTCGCAGCAAAATTCTTACCCTTTAAAGCAACCACATCACTGTGGAATTTCTTCAACATAGTAGAGCTCAACTCTTTGGCATAGAAATCAAACACTTCCTTAAACTTCTCGTTAACCAAAGAAATCAATTTGACTCTCTTTTGTTCGTAAACCGACTTGTTGTATTTCGAAGCAGAAATATCATAATCTTCAAGGGTGTCATTACGCAAGTCGCTGAATAATGCACCTATTTGTTCATAATCAGGCTCAGCTTGTGGTTCCCCAAACAATTGTTCAAACTTCTTTAAAAACTCTTGAAAGACATTTTCGACAATTTCGTCACACTTAAACTGGGCAACAAGAATCTGTTGTGTTGGCAAGTCCAAATCCTTGTTGGTTTCTATTTGTTCCCAACAGTTGCCAGCATACATGACCCATCCATCAATTGGAACTTGATGGTGGTACTCTGGTTTGAACAATTCATCACCAACAACCAATCGGTCACCAAGTTTATTAATACCTTCAGAAAACTCTTTTGGTTGAAGAACTTTATGATTGAGTGCATGGAAATCAACATCAAAGAAATCAGCAAACTGCAAGTGTTCCAATTCTGCAGGCTTGGCAAGGCTGGCCCACATGTTTATCAAATCTTGAGTAAATGTTTTAGCCAAACTTTCAACTGGGGTCACACCAACATAATCCCTGATAACAATCAATAACAAAACCTTGTGATCATCATGCTTTTCCAATTTACTCTTACCAAACAATGACAAGTTGACTTCAAAAACCGTCTTCAACAATCCCATGTTTGCCCCCTGGTATAAACCAACTTGGGTTTCCCAAATATTGATAATCAAAATTTCAGATGTAGACAAGGCAAACAACGCAGCTTTACGTTCAAAATCCTGGTCTTCACCTCTTTCTCTACCATCAGTACCTTCTACATCCATAACAAGGATGTTGGATTTGCTACTGGTGTGACCTGATGTGGTAGACACAACGGGCGAAAATGCTAACCAAATACCTTTTGTTGTTTGTTGTCGATTCAGTTCATCCATAACGTCAAAATTTGTATTGAACAATTTATTCAACAAGGTAGACTTACCAGTTGATTGGGATCCAAAAACTGAAATGATGTGGTAGTTGTTTCCTACATCCGCAGGTGCGGTTTTATTGATATATTCAAGAACACTCTGGTTGAATCGCTTTTCCTCGTTTATAATCTGGATAGCATCTTGTAATTGACGTTGATCCACTGGCACAAATGAAGATGAAGAAGAAGTATGAGATAATTCCCCTTCAGATAATTCCGAACTCATGATTGATTCAAAAAAAAGTGGAGTACTTTCAAGAGGAAAAAAAAAAAAGAGTAAAAGAAAAAGAGAACAAATCATCAATGATAGTTATTTTTCGTCTTGTATTTTATTTTTTTTTTTTTCTGTTTGGTTTCTCGTGTTAGGCTTGTGCTATTATAGTGTAAATTCCACATGCACCCACTCCCCTTTTATTTATAATTTTTGGGTTAATTCGGGTATGACTTCGTTCAAATCACCAACTAATCCGATATCAGCCACATTAAATATAGGAGCATCTCCGTCTTTGTTAATAGCCACAATGGTCTTGGAATCTTTCATACCGGCCAAATGTTGAATGGCACCAGAAATACCAACAGCAATATATAAATCTGGGGCAACAATTTTACCAGTTTGTCCCACTTGTAAAGAGTTGTCACAGAAACCCGAGTCAACAGCAGCTCTAGAAGCACCAATAGCAGCATTCAACTTGGAAGCTAATGGATCAATCAATTGGTCAAATGTTTCTTTATTCTTTAAACCACGACCACCAGCAACTACTCTTGTAGCCAGACCCAATTCTGGTCTTTCAGATTTGACAAGTTGTTCCGATACAAACTCAGTACGGTTACCGGATTCAACAGATTTGGATACTTGTTCAATTGGAGCACTAGAACCACCAACTTCTGCTGGTGGGAAAGCTGAAGCTCTTACAGATGCAAGAATGATACTATCCTTGGACTTAACAGTAGCCAATGCATTACCAGCATAGATTGGACGAACAAAAGTGGCTGAGTCAATGACTTTGGTGATTTCAGAAATTGGTTGCACATCTAACAATCCACCCAATCTTGGAAGAACTGATTTACCAACTGAAGAACCAGCAGTCAAAAAATGTGTAAATTTACCATCTTGAATTATCTCTTTGAGCAATGGGGAAATTTCTTCTGCTAAGTAATGATCAAATTTGGCATCTTTGGCAACCAAAACCTTGGATACACCTTCAGTCTTGGAAACAGCATCAGCAATAACATCGCCGTTGCTGCCAAATACAATAGCAGTGACTGGCTCACCAATTTGAGTTGCAGCAGTGATAGTGGATAATGAAGATGGGTTCACTCCATTATTAGCACCTTCTATTAACGCAAGGGTATCTAATCTGATTCTACTGGAGGAGAATAATCTCTTTGCAATATATGATGCCATTGGTTGTATAGTCCTAGTGGTGAATGTAATCAAAGAATTAATGAAAACGACCCGAAAAAAAGAAAAAAAAAATTACCAAGAATCAAAAATGGAAAAGCGAAAAATTGTATCTGATTCGTCATTCCGCACTACCAACTGCCGGTCCGGAACTCTTTTGCAAAAACTGAATGTGTGTTCTATTTTTCTTTGACAATTTAATTCATCAGTGATACAACCTAAATTGCTTTTATATATCATGTCATTGGTTGTTCTTATATTGTTTCAAAAAAAAAAGTCGACTTTATTATATTCTCTTTATTGATCATTTCTTGATTATGCCAACTTTAAGAGCAAAAACAAAAAATCATCCATGTGGCTCTCCACTTCCAGGAAAAAAAAAAGAAATCATATAAATCATTGTCACATTTTCTCTATCAGTCAGATATTACCTATTCACTAACAATACTCAAAAATGAAGAGAACACCGAGGTCAGTTAATGATTCTTCTGAGAGATCACGAATCACAAGTCCATCTCCCAGTGTTCGTCATATATCACAGAAAAGAGTTCACAACGAACGACTGTCCTTACTCAAAGATAACAATCATTTTAATTATTTATTAGATTCCCAACCTACAGATATAGAGTCCATCATATACCAAAAACCTACTCAATCAGAATATGTACCTACTTTAACGCAAACTCTAGCAAACTTAGAATGGTCTGACATTCTACCTTATTATATTCCCTGCTTATCATGGATCGATCAATACAATTTGAAATTTTTCATTGGTGATTTGATCGGAGGGTTGACATTAGTGTTTTTCCAACTCCCACTTTCTTTATCGTATGCCACAAGTTTAGCTCATGTCCCTGTAACTTCAGGTTTATACTCATTAGGGATTTCCCCATTGATCTATCTTGTGTTTGGAAGTGTGCCACAGATGATTGTGGGACCAGAAGCACCCATTTCTTTGATTGTAGGTCAAGCTATTGAGCCATTGCTCCATCATGACCACAAAAAGGAATTAGACCCGCTAGAATATGTTGTAGCCATAACGTTTGTTAGTGGTGCCACGTTGTTGGGATTCGGGTTGGCGAGATTTGGGTTTTTAGATAACGTGTTGAGCGCGTCTTTGTTGAAAGGATTTATTGCTGGTGTTGGTATTGTGATGATTATAACATCACTGATAATTATTTTAGGTCTAGAAGCGTTGATGAAGAGGATCTCTGATGATCCCAATGAAATGGATATTCACTCTCCATTCGACAAAGTAAGATTTCTTGCACATTATATTGGTGAATACAACTCGTTGAGCACAAAAATAGGTCTCACTGGATTTGCAATTATCATGGCAGTTCGATTATTCAAAAAATATTCCGCTAGGAGAAAGGGTTTCTTTAATAGGTATGCTGTTCTCATTCCTGAAATTTTACTTGTAGTTGCCGGATCAACCATACTTTGCCAGTACTACAGATGGGATTTGCAAGGCATATCTGTTATTGGAAAAGTCAAAAACAACGGCGAGTTCAAGTTGTATAATCCGATATCATTCAGTCTGTGGCATTTAGTCAAGAAGCTTTGTACGTCAGGTTTGATGTGCGCCATGTTGGGATTTTTTGAATCTACCACGGCATCAAAGTCTTTGGGTTCGAGTTATGACCTTCCTATATCGTCAAATCGTGAACTTGTTGCATTGGGTAGTATTAACATCATTGGGTCCATTTTTGGGGCATTGCCTGCATTTGGAGGCTACGGTAGATCAAAGGTAAACGCTATTTCTGCTAAAACCACCATGCTGGGGGCCATTATGGGAGTTTGCACCCTATTGACAGTCCAGTTTTTGTTGAAGTATTTGTATTTTGTTCCCCAGTGTATGTTGAGTGTGGTTGCTGCGGCTATTGGGATCCTGTTAATTGAAGAAGCTCCATATGAGTTATATTTCCACTGGAGAACTAGAGGGTTCAACGAGTTGATTACTTTTGGTGTAACTGTTTTCACCACATTGTTTTTTTCGATGGAGGGTGGTATAGCCGTTGGGATTGTATATCTGCTTATTCGAGTGATTAAAAACTCCACCTTATCACGAATCCAAATTTTAGGCAGGTACCCGAATACTAACAGGTTTGTTGATGCGGATATTCCAACGTACCAGAGCCAAGAGAAAATTGGGTCCCATCTTAACTTGTTTGATGACGCCCAATTGATGCTGTTAAATACGTCTGTTCTCGAGGAAGTTGAAGGGTGTTTAATCGTAAAAATCCCTGAACCACTTACATTTACCAATTGCAGTGACTTGACAGCAAGATTGAAGCGAGTTGAGTTGTATGGTTCTACAAAGGCACACCCTGCTCTGAAGAGAAGTAGGGATAGCTCCATGACTAATTATGTGATTTTTGATCTCAAAGGAATGTCATCTATTGACTCCACCGCAGTCAAGATCTTAAAAGATTTAATCAAATCATATAGTTCTAGAGGTATCAGAACACTTTTTGTTAGATTAAACCAGGATTCCAAATTAAGGAAACGATTTGAAGATGCGGGTATTGTGGATTTGTTGGTGGACAATCTAACAGCTTTAAAGTATTTTGAGATGCAAGAACTTGCTGAGCAAAATAATGCTTCTGTAGCCACACCCGAAATGGAAGCTATTCTTGGATGTTATTCATTAGTTGAAGGTGTGACACATCCATATTTCAACCATATAAGTGATGCATTGAAGGTAATTGATTGCTATGAAATCAACTACGACAATCTTTCTATAGAATGTATAGACGCGTAGTCTCTGTATGTTTGTCGCGGGCAAAGAAAAAAAAAAGTTACAGTAATAAAATAAATTTAGAATTTTTTTTTTTTTTTTTTCGTCGTTTCAAGACTTTTTATTTACTTTCTTTCTTCAACGTGGAATCATCACAATGGCTGAACAGGAATCAACAGAACCACTTTCCATCAAGGAAGAATATCAATTATGGAGAAAGAATTGCAGATATATGTATGAGTTTGTCAGTGAGACAGCATTGACATGGCCATCACTTACAATCCAATGGCTTCCTAACCACACTGTATGCAACGGACTTATTGACGCTAGTCTTCTATTAGGTACTCATACTTCTGGCCAGGATACAAACTATTTAAAAGTAGCATCAACTGAGTTACTGGCTGATGGTAAAGTCAAAGCCAATTCTAAGATTAAAATTATCGAGAAACTTGAGAATGAGGCAGAAATATGTCGTGCAAGATATATGCCTCAGGATCCAAATATTGTTGCCACTATTAATGGGTTAGGACAAGTGGATTTGTACAATGTGAAAACAGAAGAGAAATATTCCCATTTTGCTCCACATACAGAAAATGGGTATGGTATTTCGTGGAACCCAAAACAACAAGGACTTTTGCTCACTGGTGCTGATGATCATTGGGTTTGTGTCTCCGATACCAATAAAGACAATGCTACTTTGTTTAAAAGTGATGTTCAGAAAGACATAGTCAATGATGTCAAGTGGCACCAATTTGATGGAAATTTGTTTGCTTCTGTGTCAGAGGACAAACACCTTTATTTATTCGATATTAGAGAAAAGAAGGAAATTGCAACTTACCATGCTGAATCGTCTGGGGGTATCAATTCATTAGCATTCTCCCCTTTTGCCCATAATCTTATTGCTATTGGTAACACAAATTCAAATATCAATTTGTTGGATATGAGAAAACTCGGACCCACTTCTGGATTGTTACATACAATGATGGGCCATTCAGAGGGCATAACATGTATGGAATTTTCTCCCCACAACGATGGAATACTTGCCTCGGGATCACAAGATAGAAGAGTTATCATTTGGGATTTATTCAAGGTTGGAGAAGAGCAACAACAAGAAGATGCTGAGGACGGCTGTCCTGAATTGTTTATGATGCATGCTGGTCATACTGCTGGTGTCAGTGACTTAAGTTGGTGTCCATACAAAGATTGGACTATTGGTTCTGTAGCTGATGACAACATTGTCCATCTTTGGGAAATCAGTGGTCAATTGATTTCAAACGAAGAGACCGATGTTGATGTAACTGTATTAGAATAAATGAATATAAAATCGTGTGATCACAAAACTCGCAAAAAGAATTCTATTCTTTTTGGTAAAAAGTACACGGAATAAAATAAATGACCGAAATTATAAAGTGAAGAAGAAAAAAAAAAAGGAACAATTGAACCTCGTTTTTTTTTTTTTCTTTTTCTTTTTTGTTCACCAAAATTATGTCTGACTTCCCTCCAAACTTATCGATCAGGCCGTTGACTATTGAAGACCTTGACCAATGTGTTGAATTAGAGAATAAGGGATTTTCTACAGATGAAAGGTGTACTCCTGAAAAGTTCAAGTACAGATTGACAGTCGCCCCAGAATTGTGTTCAGGTTTGTTTGTCAGAGAATATGAGTACAAATACAACGCCATCAACTTACCTGATGTAGCAGACAGACTTGAAAAGGAACACTCTAAAAATGGGGACAAAGACGACAGTGAAGATGATGATGAATTACCAATCAAATCATCTGTGGTTAAAGAAACATTGATTGGACACGTTATTGCAACAAAGATTGCTTCTGATAGAATCACCGATGCATCCATGCAATTGCCATCCAAAGATGTTAAAGGATCTGGTCATTTTGACAACTCCAGAAACATTGGTATCCATTCGGTTGTTATTGATCCAGAATGGAGAGGTAAGAATTTGGGTGCATTGTTGTTGCACGACTACATTCAAAAGTTATCTAATCAAGATTTGGGAGATCAAATTGTAATAATCAACAAGAAAGACTTGATTCCATTTTATGAAAAAATAGGGTTCAACAATTTGGGTGAAAGTGAATGTAAATATGCTGGAACTACTTGGTATGATATGGCTATTGATTTAGTTGCAACTGATGACCTTTAGAATGGAGATTATATCCACTCGTTCGTCTGGGTCTACAATTGGGAAAGAGGATAGTGATGTAATTGTATATTATCAAGAAATTATTGGATGGCTTTTAGGTTTGTTGTTTGTGTATATGTATATATATATATGATGTATTAGAAACAATAAATGATTAATTTAAAATATTGTACAATAATAAATAAAAGAAAAAAAAATTGAACGAAGGAAAAAAAAATTCTTCTCAATGACAACTTCAAGCAAGATTAAAAAAATGGCTATACCAAGGGTTGTTAAATCACTATTTGATTCAGTTCCATTGAAGACTTATAAAGACAATGCCCTACCAATTCAAGGAGATGGAATTCATTATTTTGAAGGTGAAAGTTCTGCACAGTTGACATTAGGAGTGTTCAATGTGTTTGAATGCGAAGGGCGTATTATCCCCACAGACCCAATTTCCCTTGCGACAGCATTGATCTTAGCATTTAAAAATAACTTGAAGTTGCCTAGTCAAGAAATTACTACTGCTTCCAGTAGTGGCCTAATGAAGATGTCATTTTATGGATCTCCTAATAAAGTACTTCCGATGTTAATTGAATCTAATGATACCAGGGTCATTAGAAGTTTGGATGAAATAGCCCATAGCATATCATCAAATAACTTAAAAGACGAAGAAACCAAGTTGGTTAATGATTTAATTGATACACTGTTTTATGATTTATGGATATTATGTATAATGACAGAAAAACTACCATTTGATGTCATAGCACAAATATTCGGATTGCAGAGTTCTATTATGAGTCAAGCCGAGTTGATGGATTTCATGGCCGAAGTGCCGTCATGGAATAATTTCACACGTCGTCACCCTAACTTATCTGGGCAATACTTGACAAACTTTTACCATCAAAAATTAAAAGAGTTCGACGGCGACTTGGATTTGATCATTGAATATACGGAACAACACCCCAATGAAATTATTCAATTCAAATTGGCAGGTTATTTTATCATTATTGACCAATTACTAAAATCTACAGAGTTGGGTCAAATAGTCTCCCAGAAGCCATTTGTCAAATCGTGTTATCAATTATTGAACTAGATTCCATACTTGTATATAATTCTCATCTAAGAAAAGCAACTCCGAACTCACTGTTTTAACTTCTAAATTGTGTATAAGTATCCACTCTTGTTGCGCATGCAAAGTTATTGACCATGTTTCTTTCTTCCGTATCGATGATACCAATTCGTACTTTTTTCCATAAAACTCCAACACCTCAGGAAATTTCACCACCGCTTTGCTTTCCTTTGATCTCTCGTACAGAATGATTAAATACTGTGGTAATTTGGTTACTTTATAAGTTCGAATATCTTTCGGACCTTGTGTTGTTGTCTCCCCATCGTATTTCAAGAGCAAATCTTCCAAGTGTAGCTCTTCAATCTTGTCTCCGTGTGAATTGAACAGGCTCAGGGGAACATCGACCGAAAGAATCCAGAAATTTGATTCCGTGGTTTTCCTCTTTGACTCCAAAGTCACAAACTCAACTTTATCGTTACCTTCGTGAGGTACAATGGGCGTAGAAGTAATTTCAATTTTCCCTCGCAAACACTGAAATGGACCGTCAAGCTTATTTAAGATCCAAAGCAAAAACGCTTTAGGTGTTCCTTTCTCTGTCGTGAATTTTCTTTTAGATTCTTCAGATATTGTGGTAATAAACCCTTGTGGTGAAATATGGCTCTTGAATAAATGAGGGGACCAGATTTTTCTAACCAACTCGCCAAACTTTGCATTCAATGAATTACCATTTGGTAATTGTAAATAGTAATCTCGAATAGGTTTTATATGTGCCAATGCTTGCACAACAACATTAGCATAGTCGTTATGTTTAATGTTGTTTAAACCAACATACCCAACACGGTACTTTTCACTATTCAAATCAAACGATATCCTTGGCAATAGATCAATATCTCTTTGGGTATACCTCGGGTTTAAGTACTCTAATATATCTTGAAGCTCGTGTGATTTGGGAATTTCGATATCCTCGGGTAAATTATAAAACTTTTCAGATGTTAAATTAAGGAATTTATGGTGATTCATGGTAATGGCATGATTATAAGCCGGCGATGATTTCGACCGTCCTTGAAAATACTTTCCACAAACCAAACAGCAATATACATTTGTCGAATCCAATGTCACCAGGCAAACTTTTTCAAAATCAAAATCTAATAATTCTCGATGGATTGTATCATTATCATGAGTGATTTTTCTTCGTTTAGAGAATGGGTTTGACATATTTGTTACAATTCACCATTAAAAAAAAAAAAGAGAATCTTTGTATACATTTTTTCTTTTCCGCACTCTATTTTTCATTAAACTACTTCCTCCCCTATTGAATGGCTACAGCATCAATATTTCCTGTAAGCAAAGTACTGATATTATCATCTATCAATTTTTCAGCAGTGTCAGATAAGTGTTTCTTAGGATCTTGTTTACCAACATATCTTGTTTTCAATTGTTCCTCTGTTAATTCCTTTTCTTCTTGAACTCTTTGGTTGTATAACTTGGCAATGTTAACCATCTTTTCGGTATTGTCCAAATTCTCAACTTCTTTATGATTATAATCAACCAACTTCAATCCTGATTGCCAGTTCTTTTTATGTAAATTCAACAACATGTTTGTTTCGTATGCGGTTTTGTGGTAATCAATGTTCAATGAGTAGTAGTGACGGTTCAACCCGTGAATCAATGCCTGAATGGATGGCTTATTTAAATGACCAACATTGGATGTGGTTTGACGTGGTTCTTGGCCCATCATCAAAGTGGTGGCATCAATGGTTCTAAAAGCATCAATTACAACTTTCCCTTTCACCGACTGGATTGGATCTATAACAACAGCGACAGCACGTTTATTCAACTGTTCAAACGATTGTTGGGTATTGACATCAACAGAAGATAACCAACATCCAAAACCTGGATGTGAATGGTACCATCCAACAACCATTTGATCTCTACCGGTTTGTCTGAGCATATCCATCATTTTAGTTTGGAAAACATCGTCCACAGCTTCCACAGAAACACCAGTACCAGATTGAGGCATGGCAAACACATCATGCACATGGATAGTGAAATCGTCCACGAATTCTCCCAACATCAATCCCATAACTTCCATCGGCACACCTGCTCGTCCATGTTTCAACATCTTAAGCAATGCCAAAGACGATATGTAAACAGTTTCGGAATTATCAATTGCTGGTCCATCACTCTGTGGAGGTGCTGCTCCACCTAATCCTCCTCCTTGTCCTAATAATCTTTGTAATCTTTCCATGGTATTTTGTATTTGTTGTTGATAGTTCAAGAGGTGGCAAAGATTAGGAAAAAAAAAAAAAGAAAAATGTTGTGCTGAAAAAAAAGCGAGACAAATCTAGAGCTTTTTATAAATCACGTGTGTTGTGGCACGTGTGACGTATTGATTATTTTTTTTTTTTCTCGCTCGCCAGAAAGGACAGTAAAAAATAATTTAAATACCGTTTTGTGTTAGGCTATGGTCGTTGTATTTTAATGCCATTCCACATTATGGATTGGTTCAGAATGCCTCACAAGAATTTTTTTATTAGTACTTTTTTTTTTTCTTTTCTATGTTTTCCCTCTCATTTTTTGTGGAACCTTATCAACTATTTAAACTTCATTAACTCTCCAATTTTTTTTTTTATTTTTTTTTGTTTTACTCCCTTCGTTATTTTTCCAACTATTGCAAAATGACTGACGGTCCTAAATCACTTGTGGGAAGAAAATATCCTGCAAAGAAACACGCACAGAATGTTTTATCTCATTTGGAGAAGAGAAACTTGACCAAATCAAAAGGTTCTGTGTTTTTCATTAGTGGAGAAGACTTGGTGCTTTACAAGTACTGTGATCAGACCCAACCGTTTAGACAAAATAGATATTTCTACTACTTGAGTGGTTGCAATATTCCTGGCTCTCATGTCTTGTACGATACTGACAAAAACAAGTTGGTTCTTTATTTACCAGATGTGGATAAGGAAGATATCATGTGGTCTGGATTACCATTATCCAAGAAAGATGCCTTGGAAAAATACGACGTTGATGAAGTCAGATACGCTGCTGACATTGAGAATGATTTGAAACAAGTTGGAAAGGCATACACCACTGATATTAATAGTTTCAATGATAAATTTAAAACTTATTTGGTTGAAGGAGATAAGGATTTCTTCTTTGCACTTGATGAATCAAGACTTATCAAGGACGATTATGAAATTGAATTGATGAAACACGCAGCAAAGATCACAGACAATTGTCACTATGCAGTTATGTCTGCCCTCCCTATTGAAACCAAGGAAACACACATCCATGCCGAGTTTATGTATCATGCCTTGAGACAGGGTGCTAAGAACCAGAGTTATGATCCAATTTGTTGCAGTGGTGAGACGTGTTCTACATTGCACTGGGTGAAGAACGATGGCGATATCACACCAGATAAAAGATCAGTACTAATCGATGCTGGTGCTGAATGGGAATGCTATGCCAGTGATGTCACAAGATGTTTTCCAGTTAATGGTGATTGGTCTAAAGAACATTTGGAGATTTACAACTTGGTATTGAAAATGCAAACAGTAGCATATGACTTAATGAAACCAGGTGTTGATTGGGAAGACCTTCATTTGGCAGCACACAAGGTTTTGATTGAAGGGTTCTTGGAATTGGGTATTTTCAAATCAGAATACTCAGTTGATGAATTATTCAAGGCAAAGGCCAGTGCCAGATTTTTCCCTCATGGTTTGGGTCATGTCCTTGGTATGGATACTCACGATGTTGCCGGTAATGCAAACTATTCCGACCCAGATCCTTTGTTGTGTTATTTGAGAATTAGAAGAAAGTTGCAAACTGGAATGGTGGTCACCAATGAACCTGGTTGTTACTTTTCCCCATTCTTGTTGGAAGACGTGTTGAATAACCCAGAAAGTTCCAAATACATTAACAAAGATGTGTTGGATAAGTACTGGTATGTTGGTGGGGTCAGAATCGAGGACGATGCTTTGATTACCCAAGACGGGTATGAAATATTCACTCAAATTACTAAGGATCCAGAAGAAATCAGTAAGATTGTTAAGGCTGGTCTTACAAGAGGTGTCGAAGGGTTCCATAATGTCGTGTAGGTGTAGAGTAATATAAATCGTTTGTTTCTTGTAAACACCCATCAAAATATTGCATCTCATAAACGCAAGTATAACCAGTACAGGTAACCAAAAACGAAGAAAATGCGACCTGCGACTTTCTCTGTCTCCTCGTTCTTCCTTTTGTGTTGCTATTTTTTTTTTTTTTTTCTTTGACTATCCTACCCGCTGTACTTTCTCCCTTAAGCAACAGTAAAGACAGAGAGAGAAAAAAAAAATCGCCCACCTACAAAATCATAGAATCTGGGTTGACGATTTTCAAATTTACTTCTCTTTTACTTTTTTTTTTAATAAAATAGAGAAAACAAATTCCTATAATATATTAACACGAAACAAACATACACAATGGATGAAGATTATGATGTCATTGTTTTAGGTACTGGGTTGACCGAATGTATCTTGTCTGGTGTTTTATCTGTGGAAGGTAAGAAGGTATTGCACATTGATAGACAAGATTTCTATGGTGGTGAATCAGCATCATTAAACCTTTCCCAATTATACAACAAATTCAAACCAAGTGCACAGAAACCAGAATTGAAAGGTAGAGATAGAGACTGGTGTGTTGATCTTATTCCTAAGTTCTTAATGGCAAATGGAGAATTGACCAACATTTTGGTTAGCACGGATGTCACCCGTTACATGGAATTCAAACAAATTGCTGCCAGTTATGTTTACAGAAATGGTAGAATCGCCAAAGTTCCATCCAATGCCAAAGAAGCCTTAGCATCCACCTTGATGGGAATTTTTGAAAAAAGAAGAATGAAGAGATTTTTGGAATTCATTCAAAACTACGACGAAGAAAACGCCTCCACACACCAAGGATTTGACTTGGATAAAAATACCATGAATGAAATCTACACATACTTTGGTTTGGAAAGTGGTACTAAAGATTTCATTGGTCATGCCATGGCATTGTGGTCCACTGATGACTATTTGAATGAAGTTGCTCGTCCTACTTATGAAAGAATTTTGTTGTATGCTTCATCTGTTGCCAAGTATGGTAAGTCCCCATATATTTACCCATTGTATGGTTTAGGTGAATTGCCACAAGGTTTTGCTAGATTATCTGCCATTTATGGTGGTACGTATATGTTGGACACACCAATTGACGAAGTTTTATATGAAGGAGAAGGTGAAAACAAAAAGTTCGCTGGTGTCATCACCAAAGAAGGTAAAGCAAAAGCTCCAATTGTTATTGCAGACCCTACATATTTCCCAGAGTGTGTTAAAAAGACTGGTGCCAAAGTCATCAGAGCCATTTGTATTTTGGACCACCCAGTTCCTGGTGTTGAGTTGGATTCCTTGCAATTGATTATTCCACAAAACCAGGTCGGAAGAAAACATGATATTTATGTAGCAGTTTTATCCGACGTTCACTGTGTAGTGCCAAAGGGTTATTATATGGCTATTGTTTCTACTATAATTGAAACTGATGCACCACACGTTGAATTGGAACCTGCTTTCAAGTTGTTGGGTCCAAGAATTGACACTTTGATGGGTATTGCTGAATTATATGAACCTATTAATGATGGTACCAAGAATGGTATTTACATTTCCAAGACTTATGATGCATCATCCCACTTTGAAAGTACTACTGATGATGTTAAAGACATCTACTTTAGAATTACTGGTAAACCATTGGAATTAAAGAAGAGACCAACTGCTGAGGAAGAAGAAGCTCTTCAAGGTTTATAGATTTTTACACTTTCGTTTACATCCATGATGATAATCAACTTGGTTATTGAATTAGCATTTGTAGAGTAGTATAAAGTCTACATGAAACGTACAAAACTTGAGATTGGATAATAGGGGCTCTTGAAACTTTTATGATCTATTTATCGTACTTTTTTTTTTACTTTTCTCTTTGAAATATGTTTTCCACCCAAAGAGTTTCGAGGGATTTCTGATTCCGAAAGGAACTTTGCTTCAATGTGTTTGCCAATAATTAAAACATCTCGTTCTAAATCAATGGTACAACGGTGTCTTCTCAACATGTCCAACCCAAACAAAATGCCCACCGAAGTGTCAACAACATAGAAGGAACATGGTAACTCGATTTTAGAATCCCCGATTTCAATTGGGGCACTATGGATCTTACCTCCAATATTTTGTGTACCAACACCAACAGCTTGACCTTGAAATCTTTTATCAATCAATCTAGAAAGACCAACTTCTTCAGCAATTGAAGGACTGATGGTAGTCATGGCTGCACCAGAATCAACCATAGCAACACGGTCAACTCCGTTGATTTTCAACTTAATATAAAGCATATTAACACTGGTGAAACTTTCTGGTGAGATTTCCCATGCCAACTTCATATTCTCTTCAATTGCTTCTTGTCTTATCAACTCTAATATACGAGCTTGATTTTCTGGATTATCTGGATCTTGCTGTAAACGTAACATTTCTGCTTGGTTACTTGCAGATTGGTTGTGTTGTTCAGAAACCTGTTCCATCATCAAACTTCTGAATCTAGATCCGTCATTCAACGCGTCATAAAGACTTGGTTGCGTCAATCTTACCTGGTCTCGAGCAGTGGGATCAGCCAAAATTTGTTGTCTAATCATTTCAATTCTTTCGTCGATCGGATTGGATGGTGTTTGTGGAGAGCCAGAAGCATGTTGTTGCTGCTGCTGTTGTTGTTGTCTAGGAAGTTGTTTCTTTGATAATTGTAAAAGATCATTGTCATTAATCTGTAATTCATTTAACGGTTTGTTGTCAGTCAATTCATTGCCATTGAACTTCAACACTTGGTCCGATGGCTCAATTCCTGTTTCGGCTTGCAAGTAAGCTTTGAAATCCTCTAATGTGAGTGATTCTGGTACGTCCACTGAAATGATATCATTATTATCGTCTAAAGAAATTGTAAGTTGCATTTTGGTTGTGATGTTGTTGAATAATTAGGAATCAAAAAAAAAAAGAAAAAATGGTGGCCAAAAGAATAACACAGGGAAAAAAAAAAAAGAATGTCGATATTCTTTAATCTCTGGATATGAATGCCACCACTTTATATATACCCTTTCAAAACTCTCTGGTGGCAAAATTATCAATTACAAATTTTTACTTGCGCCTTTTTATTGTCTGATCAATTATCAATGTAATATTCTATTGTTACAAATTGTATTTATTATAAATGTACTTATTCACTTCCTCTAGGCACTACTATCTACAGCATCTGGAACAATCATAGCAATATGACCACCATTTAATAACATTTTCTTTACTGGTTCGCTTTTACTACCTGAGTTGTCTATTTCAGTTACGTCTTCCAAAACCATGTTGACAAAGTCATCAAACCCAATCAATTTACCATAAAATTCTTTATCACTAGTCATCAACACTCGGACTTTTTGTCCGACGGATTTGTCTATTATTTCTAATGGTAATACAGTCTGTTGGATGGTTTCAGCATTTAAAGCTTCGTCTGACATGGTGGATATCTTGTTAGGTGGGAATAGAAACAAAAAGAACTGGTCTTGCAAAAGAAAAACAAGAAGAAAAAAAAAAAAAAACAGAGTTGATTATACAGAAAAAGAAAAATTGTCAAAAGGTACACTCCCACCTTTTCTTTTCCTTACCATGATATGGGATCCATAGAGAAACTAAACAAATCAGTTGTTAGTCAGATTCGATCGCATGTTATTTTAAATTCGTTTGAACAAGTTGTTGGTGAGTTGCTACAGAATAGTTTGGATGCTGGGGCAAACACCATTTCGATCCGTCTTGATTTAGAATCCCTTAGTATTTACATACAAGATAATGGCAAAGGCATATCGCCTGATGATTTAGAAAGGGTTACGTTGGAGAATTACACGTCCAAGTTCAAGTCTGGTCATAAGCATATTTCAACTTTTGGATATAAAGGTGAAGCATTGAATGCATTGTCGTCGATTTCGAAAGTGTCTATTATTTCCAAAGTAGAGTCATTTAATAGTCCATACAAGTTAACGGTCCAACAAGATAGAGCAGTGGTTCAACCATATGACATAAACGCAACTACAGGATACTTTCAAGCTGAAGATTTGGGTCCACGAGGAACAGTTGTCACGGCAACGAATATTTTCAGTAATATTCCTGTTCGAAAACAACAAATACGAAACTACCCACCGGCTAGATTGATTGATGGTGTAAAACAAGTAATATTTGAGTCACTTATTCGAAATCCTAAAGTTAAACTACAAGTAATGATGGTTAATAAGGCACAGTTCCAGTTAGATGAGGTTCTCTCATTTGATAATAGATGTTGTACATCTTCTTATACAAAGTTGTTGCACCATTTGTTTGGACTCAAGGTTAAGTTCGAGCCGATATGTGCACGGTTCAAAGATATTAAAGTGTCAGGCATTATTGGAACAAAACCAGTCAACTCCAGAAAACACCAATATTTTTTTGTAAATGGTAAACCATTTCCTATTCCAGTGGACGATTTGAACAAAGTGAACAGCTTGTTCACGAGTTTTGGGTTTACCGAAGATGTAAACTGCTCCACTAAGACAACTGGTAAACCGTTTTACAAATATGCTACGTTTTTGATTAAAGTCAGGTGTGCGGAGAAGCGATCTGTTTTTCATGACACTATACATTCAAATACATGGTGTATAATAATGCAAATCGTGGAAAGGGTTATTTCTAAGTATTTAGAAACCCTTGGATTTGAGTCAGGAAACAGAATCAAAGCTCACACACCATCACCGTTTGCTAGCCCAACAAAGAAAAAAGCTGATAAGTTTATATTAGATACCAACTCAAAACTTGGTAATTTAAATGAAGTGGAAATGGCTGGTTTAGTAGGAAGCAATAAATGTATTCAGAATGTCCACCGGTTGCCCACAGCTCCAAAGAAATTGGCTGTCAAGAATGAAGCCAAACGGCCAAATGTGATTTCCAAAAACTGTTTGTGTCACGAGCAAGAGTACACTTTCGAAGAAAGCTTAGAGTTTAGTAAGGAACACTTACAGCCAGGAAACTACAAAATAATCAAACAGTTGGATAAAAAGTTCATATTGGTAACATTAAAGGAGGAATTAATGCGGATTGTTGTACTTGATCAACATGCAACTGATGAGAGAATCAAAGTCGAAGAGTATTTGCAGGAATTTGTTCAACTGTTGCAAAAGAACCCCGGGTTGAGGCTAAAGGCGCCATTAACATTTAGTGTGGCATCTTCTGAAATTGCCTTATTTGAACAGTATATTGCAAATTTCAACACTTTTGGAATAAGCTATGGGATCGAACAGAAAGGTCAAGTGATTGTAACCCACTTGCCGTTGCTACTTCTAAACAAGATATCCCAGGATTCCGAATTTCTCAAAGATGCCCTCTTACAGCATTGTTATGATTTGAACGAACATGTTAAAAGAGCTCATGTGAACCTACATGATTGGTTTGAATGCTCATATCATTTACCGCGGATCATTATCGAGCTTATAAATTCGAAAGCCTGCAGGTCAGCTATTATGTTTGGAGATGAATTAAATCATGATGATATGGAAAGACTTGTTGGAAAACTACGTCACTGTAAATTGCCATTTCAATGTGCTCATGGTAGACCATCGATAGTCCCATTGGCTCGACTTGAATAATCAATACTTTTCATTTATTAAATAACTAATTATAATAATAATACATCTATGCTATTATCTTTCTTTCAAAATATTCCCCATTTATCTTGCTTCAAATTGTACCATTCTTCTGGTTCTTGCTTTATATATAACTCTGTGACCACATTCTTTACATCTAATGGCATCACTCTTACTTAATGCAAATGAAGCACCACATTGTGCACAGTTATATTTAACTCCAAGAGACTTGTTTTGAACTTGACCTTGAGCTGCGTGTGAGATAGATGATGGGATAGTAAATCCTTCTCTTTGTGGGGAGGCCATGATGATTGGTGAAGTATAGATGGCGAAACAGAACTACTCATCAATTTGATTTTTCTGTTTTTCTTTTTTTTTTTTTTTTTTCTCTCATCGAAATCAACGCTTAGTTAATGGAAGAAGAAAAAAAAAAGAAACAGTAGACAGGATAACAGTAAGAAAAAATCGGTAATTGATCGTGGATCTAAAACTGTTATACTTTTGAACAAAAAGGCTATGATATTAGTATGCTCTCTATAAAAGATACAATATCAAGAATAGGAAGGTCAATACGGCAAGTGGAAAGTTTGACTCAGTCAAGTAATCCTAAGTCACCAATCAAACTGCCTGCAACTAAACCATGCCTCAAAGTTATCCCCAAGACGCACACACAATTATCAAATGAAGGGTTGAACCAACTAAAGCCATTATATACCGATTTTCAACGGAAAGTCTTTCAAGATTTTTTAAAACCACTAAATATTCCAAATTTAAAAACTTTTAGTGAGAAAGTAGATTACAATAACAGGGAAGCAAAGCAAAATTGGCTCCAGAAAACTTCAACAGAACCCCAGGATGTACTAGACACATTTATAAAACACAGATATCAGTTTAAACGATTAATGAAATATCTATTAGCAATAACACCGAGTCATTTAAAGGGAATACTGTATAGTAATGTGCAACAAATTCAGCATATCCTTCAAGAAGAAGAAAAGGTTCAGCTGTCCTTGGAAAGACCAAAAATACCCCACAACACGTTCCATGAAATTCCTCCGCTTCCCAGTCCTCTAACTAAAGAGAGCTTTGAAGAGTACATATTCAAGTTGACTCATTCGAAATATCATTACAAGAATTCGCTGTCATTGCAGTCGGGAATTATTCCCCAGATTTTGCTTCATACACATAAGCTATCGAATGAGAAGTTTAAGCCATTTCGGTCAACAGCCACTTTCAACCATTTGATCAAATATTTTGGCTATGATAAGAATCAAAGTTTGTTTGCTCGAGAATTGTTATTGGTGATGAACAATGATGGTCATGTTGCTGATTTTGGCACAATTAACAATCTTTTATGTGTGGTGAAATTGCATTCACGTATCAGGTCCAATACAAGTTCATACCGATTAGCGTTGAAATATTTAAAATTTGGCCACCAATTGGGTGTACAGGTGAATTTGTCGACGTGGACCAGAATTTACGATATCATCGATAATGTTTATTTGAAGGAACAATTTTTAAACACGCTTCAGGAGAAAGGAATACCTATTCTGAGGTCATTATTACTAAGGATTCTTAAAGACTTTTCCAAGACAACAAAAAACACAAAGGATGTGATTTATTTCATTGAGAATGATTTAGGGATGAAAAATTGGCAGGAAGATGGATTAGTCAGAGGCCAGGTTCTCTACCACCAGGCACTTAACTACGGAGAGGATAGCGCTCAACCATGGTTGAATGAGTTTGATTTTAAGAATTGGTTACAAGGGTTAAAAGAAAATGAAAATTTCAAGGGTGAAAAATCAATCATCATGTTGAAGCAATATTTTGCCAGAGATTTTGAAATTTCAGAAACTCTCCCTACATTCGCTATATTGATACAGCAATTGGTTTCGGAATTTCTGGATATCAGACACTTAAAGCAATTGGTATTTGTTGTACGAAGTTTAATCTATGAGGCCACGAATCAGTTGGGTATCCCTGTTGAAGTAGATAGCTATGGTGACGGAAATTACAGTATTCCGGAGAACTACAAAATCCTTGCACGCAATCTGCAAGACGCATTACCGATGCTACAGGCAAAAATCGAGTTTATTAATAAATTTAGTTATGAGAAATTACCATTACCTTGGGAATGGTTAAGCGATCAAGAAGTGCAACGATGGGAGGCGCTCAAACAAAAATTCAAGATCAGCAATACTGAGTTATTTCCACCGCTTGAGGGAACGAGTCTTATTCCACAAGAAGAGCTAGTGAAAATAATGAACCATATCAAAGCCAAAGGGATAGCCAGTAGAAACAGAAGTAGAGTTGAGATGGTGAAGATGGGATTTGATGGATACACGTTGAATAGAATGAAAGATAGAGGATTGATATAATGTATTTGTAAATAGACTGAGTATACAGAAGGTATTTTATTTTAGTATTTATTTGGCTCGATCACCCATTTCATAACCCGAGATAATGTAAAAACTAATCACAAGTTCTCGATACAGTAGTAGTCATACTTGATTAAGGGAAGTATCGGCTGAAGTTATATGTAGATGGCTATCGAATACTCGGTTTAAATTACTATCAAATGCAAACGGCGGATGAAACTGCGTTATTTTGTGATTTGTAAACACCGAAAGAAGCCAAAATGACACAATAGCAACCAACAAGGAAGAGTCGGATAAACAGTACAAATTGTTTTAGGAAATCAAGTTGCTTTGAAGAGATTGCCTTGTAATGAGGTAAGCAAACAGGATAAAAGAGAAAAATACGCAAAAACCCACAATGGGTAGTGAACTGATTGTATGGCATTATTTTCTTACCTTATTAGGTATTCAAATGAAGGCGAATTAATAAATAATTGATTAATTTCTCGATGCCTTGAATTCGATACAACGCGAGCTAATATAAAACAAGGGAAGAGGGGGGTAAGAATAACAAATGGAAGTTGTTCAAATGGATATAGAATATGAAACGTTATGAGTGTTATTTAGAGTCTTGTCTTCTCCATAAAAATTTTTGGTAAAGTGGGAGAATAAAAATAATAATAATAATTTCAGGGGAATTTAGTACTAAACCTTTAGGAAAATCAAACTCATATCGGGTTTGCTGTTTCACACTAAAATTAGAATCAAGGAAAAATAGAAAAACACCCCTTTTGTAATTAATTTACTGTTCCTAGTATCTTGAATAATAACATCCAATATACAAGATCTGGATTCACTCAAAATAGACATCCCTATTGACTTTTTCACACCGTTAAAACGATTCTCTATGAACTGCAAAGAACAGTTTACATAATCAAATCTGAAAACTGAAAAACACACACACACACAATACTATTATCATGGAATGAATAACACGTGTTGCATATAGAAGATAATTATCCTTGTGTAATGAGTTATGATAGGTTATTACTCTTGAGTCCTTTCTCTTTATAGTGACTATCTACAAAAACCTTTATTCAAACATGTGGTTTAATTAAATCCACAATAAATGTGAGTATACTTTGATGTTTTCTCATAATGAACAATATGCTAGAGGCATTCTCGGGATGCAAGGGAATAACATGATGAGGGCTGAGTAAAGTTGGATTTTTTTTTTTCTTCAATTTTCTATTTATACATTTCATGATATCTGTCGTATAGTGTTTACATTATATAATAGTTACCAAGTAGTCCCTCAATTGAATTGTAAGTTCTTGGTTCAAAAGGAAGTATGTGCAATGTCGGCATACATTTATCATCTGGTACCGCTAAACAATACAGTTGTATCTTACTGTTTCTTAATGATCTCTTTATATGTCTGACTAAAAATAGAAATCAGATGAAGAATAAAAGGTTATTTGGCTGTTTGTTCTATCAACTTAGTTTCTCGATAGCCGCCTCTTCTAACTTAATATCAGAAACAAAGCAATATGGTTGGCCGTTACTGGATGGTTGAACCGGATGCACTAGTTTCTTTTCGTTTGGATAGGGTAAAGAACGTGAAAAGATAGCGATGGATACACAATCGCACAGAGAAGTTACACAAAATATCAGTGATGCATAAAAGGTAAACATCATGATTTCTTTGTGCTATTGATATAAGCAACTAATAATTTAATAGCTAAGGGAGTGATGCAAGATACAGGTTATGGAAATGAGGGAGGTTAGTGTGTTTTCTGATATATATACCGATAAATTACACTCATTTTAGTTTTCATTTTTCTTCTTTATTTATTTCTTCCTTATTTCTTTTTGTTTCCTATTTTATTTTTTTTTTTCTCATCAAATTCCCCCTTAAGGATTTCCGTTCTAATTGGTACCCTTTTTCTTTATATCAAAACGAACTTGGTGTTATCACTTGTTCTTACAACAACCACTCCTTGGTAGAACACTAACCATCAACAACTTCCCATTAGAAACAAGTAATTCACCTTCTATTTTAAGAAAAACCGCAACTTTCCCCCAGTTTATATCCCTACTGAGAAAAGAAACGATAGAAAAAAAAGTTTTATTATTAATTTTTGTCAAAGCCATCCCTATTGTATTTCCGTAGTTCAACAATAAGGGGAGAAATTAGAACAATTATCAATTCCACAAACCTGCTCCTCCATTTACTTTATCTACCCCCTAAGTGCATCAGGCTTGATAATCAATACTCATTGAGGTTCTCGTGAGGCATAAGAAAATTTTATATTTTTTTTTTTGCTATTTCGTTACGATTCAGTGTCTCGTTTCAGAATTTCAGCCAGTGGTGTGTGTTGAAGGGTACTTTTTCAACTGGAACAGAATTTCAGATTTTGGGATAAAATTAGCATATATTACATATCTTATAGTGCAAGAATCCAAGGCAGAGAGAAACATACATCAGATTAGGAATAACTAAAAAAAGAAAGACATTTTTTTTTTTATTATTTATTTTTCTATTTTGCTTTCTTTTTGTTTCTCAGTTGTTGGTTCCTTATTATTGCTTTTTTTTTAATAAAGCTATTTTTCATTTGAATTTTTATTTTTAACTTTTTCACAGTTTTGGATTCTTCGTTGTTGTATTCCACTTTTCCAGCCAATTGTATAACCTATCGATGAACAGCCTACTACTGCATCTGTTGCTCATACTACTAATACCCACGGTGGCTAACGCTTTGTCATTGAATCTATGTTCTAATACAAATTTAGGGGGTGACAAAACCTCAAGTCAATTTATGTCCAATGGGCTTTGTCGAGATACTTGTTCTGACGGAGGATATGCTGTTGCAGTATTGTCTGGCTATGATTGTTATTGTACAAACAACGTCCCCGCTGACACTGTTGACATGTCGAACTGTGAAGTAGGATGTCCAGGGTACAAAGATCAGGAGAATTGTGCAGGTGATGGATCTTATGGGTATTTAGTGATCACCAATCCTTCTGCTACCGTTGGTGCCAGTCCATCCTCTTCTTCTACAAGAACTACTGGTACCACTTCTTCTTCATCGTCATCTAGTAGAAGCTCTTCTACATCATCAAGTTCTACAAGTACTACAACATCATCAAGTTCAACAAGTTCTACTTCCACAAGTACTACGTCCTCTACTTCATCAACTCCATCATCTACGTCATCTTCACCTCCTCCAGACCCTTCAACTACATCTTCACCTCCTCCAGACCCTTCAACTACATCTTCATCATCCAGTAGTACTTCAACCACGTCATCATCATCATCATCATCATCTAGCACCAGTTCATCATCAACTCGTACATCAACCCCTACTACTTTGGTGACAAGAACCACCGAGATCACTCAAACCCACCTGTCTAATAATATTGTCAAAATAACAGAATACTATACAGCAACTATTACTCCATCTCCACCTTCCACCTCAGAATCCCCATCGTCGTCTTCAGAGACAGAAGAAGAGGAAGAACTGTCTTCTGAATCACCACTAATCTCAACTAAGATTGAACCTTCCACGATTTATTCAATTTTGACTATTAACGGTACTCAAACACAAGAGATTAGAACAGTATTTGTTACCAGAACCCCAACACAAGTTGACGACTCAACTGCTTCAGAGACCGATTCAACCACTCGTCATCGTTCACAAGACGCTTCCACAGTTCCAACGGATTCATCAACAAATGCAAATATGTCAGGTGATCCACAGTCTTCAAACAGTGCTGATGGGGGAGATGGTAAAGATCAGAACAAGAGTTCGTTCTTCGATGATACCAGCAAAGTTGCTGGTACATTTTCTGCAGTGGGAATTGTTGTTGTTGGTATTGTTTGCGGTGTTTTATACTGCTGTTGTTGCTTTGGTGGAGGACGTAAAGGTAAGAACGATGATCATGATGGTTTCACTGACGAAGAAAATCAGTATAGTTCTGATGAGTTGTCAATTAATCACGAAAAAGTTGTCTTACCTCGTAGTAAACAATCTTCATTCTCATCCTTGAACAGAAATAATTCAGGCAAGTCATTGTTTGCTTATTTCACTGGTGATAAAAAGAGTGACGATGGAGTTACTAGAAGTTCTTCAAGAAAGAAATTAATGAGTAGAAGAAATAGCACAATCAATGGTCATAATGGACCTGCTGGTGCTCAATCTACTGATGGTGATGGTGGAATTATGTTCCCAATCAATGAACTAGACTCAAGGCTAGATCCAGATACAATGTTTTTAAATCACAACTTTTCCAACAAATCATTTGGGGATGACCATGATTATTCCAGAAAGTTAAAGGTCACTAACCCAGAATAAGTTTCTCCACGCAGAATCATTTAAGTCATTCGTTTGCATTATTTTAATTATTAATCGTCAATTTCAAGTTACTTTAATTCCAATTGGATAGTGAGAAAGGTACTCACTTTATACGTTTCTTTTTTTTTTATACTAATATATATATATTCATTTTTTAATCATACAAAGACATTATTATTTTCTATATCAAAAACAGATGTAATCCTGTACTTTCTTCTATTGAGTATTCGGAGGAAGTTTTGAACGATTCTCATAATGAGGCTGATATTCATAGGCATTTGGCTTCGGTATTGCATTGTTGTTGTTACCGTTATTGTTAGTTGGTTCACCTTCATCTCCACTCGAGTCACTGCTACTATCATCTGAACTGGAGCAATTATGGTCATGATTATGTTCTTCTTCTTCTTCGTCATCAAATGATCTTTGCGGATGGAATATACAACAAATTTTTGTCTTTTTCTTATTCATATGTTCGTTATCAACAGTATCTTCACTCCATCTAACTTTAGGTTTACTCTTTTTCTTTTTCTTGTTCTTAGATTGTTGGGACTCCTTGGATTGCTTATTTATTTCTTCGCCGAGATCTGATGGTTGATTTGACGAAGATGACGATGCAGTCGGTTCAGGGGTTGGTCGTAAACGTAGCACATTGTTCTCCTGAACTATAGTTCTAGATGTTTGATTATTCATTTGTGGGAATATATAGTATTGTTTGCATGACACAGTAATCCTATTCTGCTTTTTTTTTTGTCAGCAAACAAATTAGCAAGTTACAATTCTTAAGGAGTACATAATTCTCTTCTTTTTTTTTTTTGTTCCTCAGGACACGATTTTTCTCCAGATTAGTACAACACAACCATTTCAATGGTAACCTATCTGTAAATCAAAGAATGATGTTTTATTTGAAGATGTTGTTGCAGCATCAGGTTTAGATGTGAATACAACAGATAGAATGCGCACAAACTACTATTACAATGTGTTTAGCGTTGTACTCAGAAATGCTATTCATACAGGGGGGTATCAAACAACCCTTCAGAAGCTAATTATATCACGTTTTTCAACATCTTTAATAGAAACCTAATTAACGTTCAATAATTCAATTTAAAATTAACGTTTTCCTTCTATTGAAATACATAAATCAATAAAAGATTCAAGAAATCACCATTTTTGACAGCCGTCACAAAGCATAAATGTCTGAGCTTTTGTAAAATTCTCCTCAGAGGTCAACCGCCAGGTATTTATTTTCTTTCTTATTTCAGAGGAGGTGGGCGTATATTATTCTGCGAAATAATGCAAGATTATGTTTATTACAAAAAACCAGATATCACGGGATTTTGATATGAGATATGAGAGTCTATTTGTGGCCATCTCCTACATGAGTTTGTAAACCGCAATTCTAGAATAAATAATCCTCTGCCTCACCCCGCAAATAAGAAATGGTGGAGTAAATCTCATTTGTAAGATTAGTAATGTTTAGCCTTAATGAATCAGATCCAAGAACGTAATTGTTCCAAAGTTAATGCTTGAACAATTATTATAGCTAAGAAAAAGTGTGCATAAGAATAAAGACAAAAAAAAAAAAAGATAAAAGTAAATCAAGCAACCGAAAATAATAACTATTCTTGTAACTGAGAGAGAGCGTGTTAGAGAGATGTACGATGATATCAAGTACGATCGGGTTGGATCTCTATGAAAATGTGAACAAAAATTGATAATCCTTCGCAATTCATTTTCAGTGGGTTTTGTGGCTGCGTACCATCAGGGTAATGTCGGAATTACATATATAAACCAACCGCATGGTGATCGACAAAAGGGTAGCATATTTATAAAATACAGGAATCCTCTTGTATAACCTAACTTCCCACATGTAATTACCTTAAACCTAAAGGGGCCAAGACATTGATTGTATTCATTCCATCCATCCCCTCCTTGTCATTTCCCCTAATTCAAGGTATTGAAAAGGAAAACGTCTTGGGGATTCTTTATTTCAATCTTTGAATATATTTCAAAGAGTTTCATTTCGATATTCAAAGTAAAAGTAATCATGTGAAGATCATCGAATAAAACAGAAAATCTGGACAACGCTTTAAATTTGGGGGAGGTGTAATAAAATTCATGTTATCAGTTACATCACAACACGTAAACTGCCATGTCCACCCATACACACACACACAAAAAAAAAAAAAAATGCACCACCACCGTTAGGCACGATAGATCCAACAAATCAAAGATCTAACCAAAGGAAAGTGGGATTTTTCTTCTAGTATTTCAACACTTGCGATAAGTGCACCCAATTACAAGACACTGTACTATAGAGACAAAAGAAAACATACGATACCGTCATACTCTTTGACAGGTACATTAAAACCTTATTCATTCATCTCAAGAAAATATACTAAAACTTGTTTGATAACAACAACAAGAATAACGATTGTTCTCTCTGTCTCTCAATATCTTCCCCCCTTTTTATATTATTATTACCAGAGGCGCAGGGTTGATTAGTCTAATGAAGTGTAACATTTGATTCATTGACTTCTGTCTCCTTCGCTTTATCCTAAACAGTCATCTTACGTAATCCTATGTCGGATTCTTGGCGCTAAGAAAAATAGATAATCTCTTTTTTTTCATTTTAAGGAATGAATTTCTCTATGGCAAAAGACCATGTGACCGAGTCGTGTACACGTGGAAGGAAAATCGGGTTGCAACTTTTTTTTCTTGGTTTTTTTTTCTGAATGAGTGCGCCTAGTGGTCGTGTCTGTGGTCATCATTTAGCTTTTAATCACTAGTTTTTTTTTAAAAAAAAAAAATTCTTGGCAAACTTGAGCAGAATGAAACGAAAACGACAAAATAAAAAGAAACAATATTTTATTGATATAATTTTAGAGTAACAAGTGTGGGTGAATTGTTGTCAATAAAAATTTAGTAGTTAAAATCAAGTGCATTTTTATATATAAATGTAAGTTGAATTTCCTTGAGTCGTTTTTTTTTTTTTTTCTTCAATTTTTTATTTATCTCTTGAATTTTTTATTGCTTTGCAAAATCGAGCAATTTTTTTTTTACAACACACACACACACAAGCGAAAACGATCTCCTTTTTTTTTTATATATATTCATATAAAATCACGACGCACTGTTAGAGAAAGGAAAAAAAAAAAGCAACAATCTTATCCATCCCCTAATTTTTTTTTTTTTTTGTTTAAAGCTTGAAAGAGAATTTGTATAATTAAACTCAATAACTATGAACTATAACATCCATCCAGTCAGTTATTTAAACGCTGACAATCAGCAACAAAAGCCACAAGATCAACAACAACAACAACAACAGCAACCAGTTTCAAAGAAATCACCATCTTCAGATATTGAACTTGATAATGCAACTTCACCTTCGTCGTTCACTTCTTCTCATTCACCACATATCGCAGCTGCAGGAAATAGTCCTCACTCATCATTTACTTCCCAATCAACTGCTAATTCACCAATTCAAGATTCAAAGCAAGCATTGGCAAAACCTTCTACTGCAACCACAGTAAATGAAAACAAACCTGTTCAACTTGTACCTGCTGCCACCAATATTTCTCAGCAACAAGTTGGATCTCAATTTAATGCTAATTCCGGTGTTGTTCCAGTTTCCTCATACCCACAAGCAACTGTGCCACTGCAACAATTACCAACTCAATTGCACCCAAATCTCAATCAAGCATACAATAACCAACCATCTTTCTACCTACATCAACCATCATACTTGTATTCTCACCAACAACAGCAACAACAATTACATCCAGAATACGCCCAACCACAACAACAATACACCAATGAACATGTTGCCCAAGGTTACTACAACACAAACAACAACCAAAACAATTTGAATACAAACAAAGCTCCGCCATACATTAATGGAACCAAACCACCAAAGAAGACTTATAAGAAGATTAGAGAAGAAGATTTGAGAGGACCTTTCAAGTGTTTATGGGGTAACTGTAGCATTATTTTTGAAACTCCTGAATTGTTGTATGACCATTTGTGTGATGACCATGTTGGTAGAAAATCATCAAATAACTTGTCCTTGACTTGTTTCTGGGAAAATTGTGGTACTACTACTGTCAAGAGGGATCATATTACTTCGCACTTGAGAGTCCATGTTCCTTTGAAGCCATTCCATTGTGACTTGTGTCCAAAATCCTTCAAAAGACCACAAGATTTGAAGAAGCATTCTAAGATTCATGCTGACGACCATCCAAAGAAATTGAAGAAGGCACAAAGACAATTGTTGAAACAACAACAAAAGGAAGAGAAACAAAGACAAAGATTGGCTAGCAAGAAAGGCAATGGTGTTCCTACTGCTAGTGACTTGCAATTGAATTATTATGCAGGAAACCCTGTTGATGGTATGAGTTATGATGAAGCTTCCAGAAAGAGAAGATTGGATAGCAACTCCCAACACAATATGTATGTTGTCAACAGTATCTTGAATGATTTCAATTTCCAACCAGTTTCCTCTGTTCCTTCACAACAACAACAACAACAGCAAGCACATATCCATACTGCTGTTGGTACTGCAGGTTCTGCTGAATACGCTACTAAGAGAATGAAGGCCAGCAGTGAGTACAATATTGATGTTTTCAACAAGTTGAGCCACTTGGATGATCACTTTCATCATCAACACCACCAACCAGCTTCTGCACAAACTACTACTGCAGCTCCGGTTGCACAACAAGCTCCACAACAAGCTTATGGTGGTAATATTTATGAAGCTGAAAAATTCTTCAACTCATTATCCAACTCCATTGACATGCAATATCAAAACATGTCTAGTCAATACCATCAACAACACAATGCTTCTACTTCTTCTACTTCTCCATACATTCAACAGAAACCAGTTCAACAACCAAGTAGCCTGTTGTATCCATCCTTGCCTACCATTAACAATACTTCCTACACTACAAGTATAGCTAATAAAGAAGGTATGGTAAACAACCACAGCAGTTACTTGCCATCATATCCACAAATCAATAGACCATTAACATACAACGGTCTTCAAACTGCTGCTTCATCTCAACAACCTGCAAGTGCGTTAGAATTCAACGGTATTTCTACTTATCAAAAATCCGCCCAACCAGATAGCAGTGACGACGAGGAAGAAGAAGAAGAAGAAGAAGAAGAAGACGATTACACTTCTGAAGAAGAATTTGACAGTGAAGTTTCTTCAGAAGAAGATGAACTTGATAATTTGTTTGACAAGTTGGATATTCAAGATGATGATGATGAAGAAGAAGAAATTATCATTGATGGTTTCAATTTGAAAGAAGTTGCTAGACAAAGAGATATGATCAAGTCTGTTCTTGCATACTTGAGAAAACAAATTGAAGAGCAAGATAAGAAGACTGTTGAAGTCAATGAAGAATCCACAAAGTTATACCCAACAATAACAGCTTTTTAGAATTTTTTTTTTTTATATTTTAGGTCCGGTTTGAGTTTATTTAATTTATTCGTTTTTTTAATTGTTTTATATTCGTAATATTTTTTTTTCATATGTAGGCTGAATTTAGAGAATTTTTCTTTTTGGACAAACATGTTTCGATTGACATGTGGAAAAGTGTAGTATTTACAAGGTTTTATTTATCATTCCTCCACCTAAAACTTGATTGCCATTATATAAAATCCCTCCTTGACCAGGAGCTAAAGCTCTTGCTGGTTTCTCTAACTCTATGATTAACTTGTCCCCTTTGTTTTTAATCACTTTGACTGGAACTGGTGTGGTTAATGAATGATACTGAAATTGTACATTATCCATAGCTAACACCTTCTCTTTAGGTTGAATCCATTCCAAGTCCGTGATTTCAACAACTTGTTTAAATAGTTTCGGGTTATCGGTTCCTTTGACGATTACTAATTGATTCTTTTCGATATTTTTTTCACTTACAAACCACACACCCTGATATTTTGGATCTCCTTGTGGCATTGAAACCGTTGATCTTTGTCCTATAGTAGCATGCCATAAACCCTTGTGTTTTCCCCACACCGTGCCGTCTTCAGTAACGATATCACCTGGATTTGCTGGGATGTATTCGTTCAAAAAGTCTCTAAAATTAGATTGATTAGGATTAACAAAACACAAACCTTGGGAATCTGGTTTTGAAGCCGTATGGAGATTAAATTTTTTGGCCAATTCACGAATCTCCGGTTTGGTGTAATGACCAATAGGTAAAATTGTCTTTGATAGAATTGAGGCTGGAATGGAGGACAAGTAATAACTTTGATCTTTACGACTGCTTAAACCTCTTAGTAAATGATACTCACCAGTTGCGTTATGTTTCATGACTCGTGCATAATGACCAGTGACCAACCACCACTTCTTGCCATGGTATTTCTGTTCCAAATATTCAGCTAATTTCCCAAACTTTACATACTTGTTGCAACCAATATCGGGATTAGGAGTTAGTCCCCTTTCGTATTTTTCAATCATAGGTAAGAAAACATCATTCCAGTATTCATGTTCAAAATTAACTCGTTCACAGTCGATATTCAAATCTTGACATACTTTTTGCACATCTCTCCAATCTCTCTCAGTACATGTAGCATTTTGAGACCAATTTGCCATGTATATACCATGAACATTTTTGTAATTTTGAAAAAGTGCTGCACAAACTGAAGAATCAACTCCTGATGACATGGCCACAATTATATGATCTTCGGGACCAGGTGTTGGTTGTATATAGCTATTTTCTGGGAGCTCATTTATTGGTTCTTTCGATGGCTGATATGATTTGCGAGTAGGGTAATACGGTGAAGGAACAGTCGAATATGAACGATACGACACATTTGGTAACTTCACTAATGACACACAAGTACGTAATGGTCGTAGTAGTCTAAGTATTCTAGTCATAAATAGTTTATGTGATAATGGTGTTTGCAAGATGTGATTGAAAGATTTTTTTTTTTCTTCTTCTTCTTCTTCTTCTTCCGGGTTTTTTCAATGCTACGGTGGTGATTTAGAGTTGGTCCACAACAATTTTATGGACAATAGAAGTTCTTTTGTTCTTGTAGATGAACTGGTGTGTTGATTAGTCATATGATTGGTGTGTATATTGCTAATTTGTTTCCTCGACTAGCTTGAAGTTTTACATCGTAGCCAATCGTCCAAATCGCATAAACTGTTCGACTTTACAATGCCCAAAGATCGGGATCTACTCCAAAGATTTGCTCCGCAATTTTCTAATAAAGTTTCGGAACGAATTTTCTCTGTTTTTTTTTTTTCAACTTCCCCTATAAATTTCTTAATATTTGAGGTGAATTTTTTTTTTCTTTTTCCTTTTGTTGGATTCTCCAATTTAGTATTTACCAGATCATAATGTCATTGAAATACCTTGATACAGCTAGAAAGATCCTTTGTATTGGTCGTAACTATGCGGCACATATTAAAGAATTAAACAATGCTACTCCACAACAACCATTCTTTTTTTTGAAACCTTCGTCATCAGTGTTGAAACCAAATGCTGGTCCATTTTTGGTTCCAAAAGGAGTTGTTGTTCATCATGAAGTTGAATTGGCCTTCACTTTAAACAAGGATTTGAAAAACTTACCTGCTACTTTTAGTCCTGAAGAAGCATTGGAAAGCATTGAAGGTTATGCTTTGACAATTGATATGACTGCTAGAAATGTTCAAGACGAAGCTAAAAAGAAAGGATTACCTTGGTCAATTGGTAAAGGTTTCGATACTTTCTTACCAGTTTCCAATTTCATTCCAAAGGAAAAGATCCCTGATCCCTATAATGTTGAGTTGGTTTTGAAAATCAATGGAGAAGTTAAACAACAGGACAAAACCAATTTGATGTTGTTCCCAATCCATAAAATCTTGAGTCATATGTCATCAATAATGACTTTGGAAAAGGGTGATTTGATTTTAACCGGTACCCCGAAGGGAGTTGGTCCAATCAACCCTGGTGATAAGATTGAAGCTTATTTATTGGTTGATGGTAAAGTGATTGAAGAGATTAAACTTGATGCGGAACAAAAACCTGGTCCATATGAATATAAACAAACTTAAAATAAAAAATTATTCTATATAAATATTCCATCTTTAGGCGGTTGGTATTGTCTTAGTATGATATTTGCCTCACTCATTACCTTGTGACTTTGAATATCCATCGAATAGCTTTGTGCATAGACAACTTCTTTAATACCACTTTGGACAATTTTAATGGAACATGTCAAACATGGACAAGTATTACAGTATAAAACACTTTCACCTCTAATTCTATCTCTACCGGCTTCTAATAATGCATTTTCTTCAGCATGCAAACAAAGACACGTCGACAACGATGCTCCACTTCCTTGACCTTTATTACAACGTGAACAACCACCATCATTACAGTTAGTCAAATGACGCGGGGTTCCATTATATCCCGTTGCAATAACCCTATTTTCTCTAACAATCACACACCCAACTCTTCTCTTCATACAATTTGATCTCAAAGCAGCCAAATCAGCTAGACGCATAAAATACGAATCCCAAGTTGGTCTTAATCTAGTTGCAGAAACCAAGTTCAATTCCGATAATTTAATGAACAAATCCTTGATTGAACTGGATGTATTGATAATCTTGACTTGTGCCTGATTATTGATTTCAATCAATGGATTCTCGACATTAAACAACAATTCGTCGTTCTTTTCCACAAATTCATCTAACGTTAAGTGATTTTTTGCCTTAGATCTTTTGTATCTTAAAGCTAATGGCGCATCAATGGAAATATGCAAGAAAAATGGTCGCTTTTGTAAAGTCTTCAACATGGTCATGTCTTTAATATGTGAAATAACAAAATGGTCTTTCCAATTAACAGTAACATAACTATCCAATTCATTTAAATTATCAAATGTTCGAAAAACTTCCATGTTTGAACTATTATCTATTGATAACTGGTTGAGTTGATGAGGTATTTCTTCTTCTTCATCAGGAGTGGAGTTATCAGACTCGTCATCTTCTTCGTGTTTAAATGATATTAGTTTGAATCCCTGAAAGGTCAAGTATCTTGCAACTTCAGTTTTACCAGCACTTAAAGTACCCGAAATACCAATTAACATTGTTGTAGGTGATTATACAATGTAGTGAAGTGAAAAAAAAAAAGAAACGAAAAAAAAAGCAAAAAAAAAAAAGTTGTAAAGAATTCAATAGACGCGTATCAACTAGTCTTGTTCGTTTAATGGAAATGAACCTACGAGTAAATATCAACTGTTGAGAATCAATGTTCAATATATTATGGAAGTATGGATTATACTGATTTGTTGAACACAGCATTTCTAGGAATTGCATACTAAGAGTATCTTAAATTCGTGAACTTGTATTTTGGAACTTATTTAGACTTTAATCCAACCACATAAATAAATCCAGACGTAACAGCTCAGCCATCGACTGTTTATTGATTTAATCGTACTATACGATTGTCAATATCTCCATAATATCTTCATACCTCCATCATGTTCAACTTAATATCTTCAATCACAGTATAATTTTTTTCAACCATGTCGCACGCAAGTCGGTCAAAGTAAATCTTCAACAATTTCTCTCTCACTGTCTCCCACCCCCTTAGTTTTTTTTTTCTCACCTCCAGATTCTTTTTTTTTTTAATTTTATTTTGTCACATTTTACCAAAAGGAGTTTCAATTATCTACACCAACTTCCTTCTATTTTACTTTCAATTTAAAAGACTTCATTTTAACAGATATAACAAAGGTTTAGTATTAGAATTTGCCCATTTTTCTTTATAGTAAATACAGAAGAATTCAATGAAAATACTTCAACTATTGGTATTGGCAGTACATCTTACTATATCGATAGCAACCAGTTCGTTGCAACACAAGCCAGGTTATTGTAACACATACGACAATTGTGGTAAGAAATCAGTTTTTGGTAAACCATTGCCATGTTCGACATTCCAGCCGGCAGTGAAAGCAAGTAAGGAGTCAATGGATAAGTTGAAGGCAATTTGCGGAGAAGAATTTGAATACATTTGTTGCTCCCCTGAACAAATTGACAGTTTAGAGCTGAACTTGAAAAGAGTTGATCCTTTAATATCATCTTGTCCTGCTTGTAGAAAGAATTTTTATGATTTCTTTTGTCGTTTTAGTTGTTCTCCAAACGAATCCCAGTTTGTTGAGATTTTGAAAACCGATATCGCCAAGGATACAGGTAAGGAAATTGTTACTGAAATTAACCAATACGTCAACCCTGATATGGCTAAGAAATTTTATGATTCATGTAAGAATGTCAAATTCCTGGCAACTAATGGCTTTGCTATGGATTTGATTGGTGGTGGTGCCAAAAATTACCTGCAGTTTCTTAAATTCTTGGGTGATGAAAAACCATTATTAGGAGGGTCACCTTACCAGATTAATTTCAAATATGAATTGTCCAAAGAACAGGAACAAGCTGGTTTTGTTTTAAGAAATGAAGATGTCAAGTCGTGTGATGATGAAGTATTCAAATGTGCTTGTACTGATTGTGAAGAGTCTTGTCCAAAATTGCCTCATGCTAGAGACTTGAATAAGAAATGTACTGTGGGGGTGTTGCCATGCTTCTCATTTACAATTATTATTTTCTGGTCATGTCTTATCTTAATGCTCGGTGGGTACCATGTGTACTTGGCAAAGTTGAAGAGAGCAAGAGGAAGAAGAATCTCCATTGGTGCAGAAGATGATGACGATGATGATATCGATACAATGATGGATCCTGGGCGTTATGTAAATTTCACTAAACGTAGTGCCAAAGCATTTCTGCATAGATTATCAACACAAATTCAGGATGCATTTGAATTTGTCGGTTCATTTTGTGCAAATTTCCCAGGTATTTCTATTGGTGGAAGTTTAGCCATTGCTATTTTGCTTTCATTCGGATTATTTAAACTACAATTGGAAACAGATCCGGTAAAGTTGTGGGTCAGCCCTGAAGACCAATCGTATAAGAATCAACAATACTTTGAAAATAATTTTGGTGAATGGTTCAGAGTTGAGCAAGTAATTGTTAGTTCCAAAACAGATAATCCAGTGTTGAATTGGGATGTTTTCAAATGGTGGTTTGAAAAAGAATCACAATTGGAAGATTTGAATAAAAATGTTTCACTTTCGGATATTTGTTTCAAGCCGTTAGGAAATACTTGTGCTATTCAGTCGTTTACACAGTATTTCCAGGGAGACATTACAGGACTTGATGAGAATAACTGGAGAGCTAAATTGCAAAATTGTGTCAACTCACCGGTGAATTGCCTACCTACATTCCAACAACCGTTGAAACCAAATATTTTATTTGATAATAATGACATTTCAAAAGCGAAAGCATTTACAGTCACAGTTTTAGTTAATAGTGATAGCAAGGATAAAAAATATTCAGCCGAAACAGTTTCATATGAACACCTGTTTTTAGAATGGGCTTCAGAGTTGGAATCATATTTCCCAGATAAGTTGAATGTTGCCTATAGTACAGAGATTTCACTTAAGGAAGAGCTTAACCAATCATCAAACACAGATGTCAGAACCATTGCTATTTCATATATTCTTATGTTCATCTATGCATCCTTAGCGTTAGGAGGAAAATTACCACATGCTAATTTGTTGTCATTGGTTAAGACACGATTCACGTTGGGATTTGCTGGAATTGTTATAATTTTGTTATCGGTCACGGCATCTGTTGGATTCTTTTCGTTTATTGGATTGAGATCTACGTTGATTATTGCTGAAGTTATCCCATTCTTGGTGTTGGCCATTGGTATAGATAATATTTTCTTGATTGTTCATGAATTACATGTCATTTCTGAAGTGCAACCTGACAAAGAAATTCCTATTCGAATTGCCCAGGCATTGAAGAATATTGGTCCATCATGTTTTATCAGTGCAATATTACAAGTCTCCATGTTTTTATTGGCAACTTCTGTAGGGATGCCTGCTGTGCGAAATTTTGCCTTTTATGGAGGTGGTGCAGTTTTGATTAATTTTTTGTTGCAAATGACGTGTTTTATTGGTTTGTTGAGCTTGGATCAAAAGAGACTTGAAGAAAATAGAGTTGATTGTGTTCCTTGTATTGCTGTTGCTCCAATTAGTTTGGACAATACCGAAGAAGAAGAAGAAGAAAGTGGAGACACCCATCTTGAGTATAATTTTTCCAATTGGATTGCTAAACATTATGCACCATTTTTGTTGAAGAGAACCACAAAACCTAAGGTAATTACATTGTTTGTATTGTGGGTGGGTATTTCTTTGAGTTTATTTCCTGAGATCAAACTTGGATTGGACCAAAGAATTGCAATTCCTTCGAGCTCTTATTTGGTGAATTATTTCAATTCAGTTTATGATTATTTAAATGTTGGTCCTCCGGTGTTTTATGTGGTGAAAGATTTAGATGTTACTGAAAGACAGAACCAACAAAAGCTTTGTGGTCGATTTTCAACTTGTGATGAATACTCATTGGCCAATATTTTAGAACAAGAAGTTAAACGTACACAAGTGTCGATGCTTGCAGAACCAGCATCTAACTGGTTAGATGATTTCTTTAGTTGGTTGAATCCAGATTTAGATCAATGTTGTCGATTCAAAAAGAGTAGTGTATTTGAAGGTAATGATAGACCAGAATTTTGTTTGCCAAATGCTCCGCAACGTCAATGTCAAGCATGTTATTTGGATCATGAACCTGCGTATGATTCTAGCATGAATGGGTTCCCTGAGAATGATAACTTTATGTTTTATTTCAACGATTGGATTGAAGAACCTTCTGATCCTTGTCCATTGGGTGGTAAAGCGTCACATGGTCAAGCTATATCTAGAACGCCAAAGAAAATCAAATCGAGTTATTTCCGAACATCGTTTGTTCCATTAAGAGGACAACATGAGTTTATTAATGCCCATAGAAGTGGACATAATATTTTACAAGAGATTAAAAAGTTTTTACCTTCAGTTGATATGTTTGTATTTTCCCCATTTTTCATATTTTTCACACAATATCAAAATATCGTGTTGTTGACAATCTTGTTGTTGAGTGTTGCCATGATTATCATATTGATTGTTGGTACATTTTTGTTAAATTCATTTAGAGCAGCAGGTATTCTCACCCTTACAATTATTACCATCATGATTAATATTGGAGGAGTGATGGCCATGTGGTCGATCTCATTGAATGCGGTGAGTTTGGTTAATTTGATCATATGTGTTGGGTTTGCTGTTGAATTTACTGTACATTTAACTAGAGCCTATTGTGTGTCTGAAGTTAAAATGTTTGATAATACATTGGACCAAGAGGTTTACAATAGCCTTATCCATATTGAACCCGAGAATATGAGAAGAAGTTCAATTACCAGCATCAATGCTAATTTTAGAAACTCCAAAGCATATAATGCGTTGTGTAAAGTGGGAGGATCCTTAATTAGCGGGGTTACATTAACAAAGATTATTGGTATTACAGTATTGGCATTTACAAGGTCACAAATATTTGAAGTGTACTATTTTAGAATGTGGTTATCATTGGTAGTCATTAGTTTTGTTCACGCCTTTGTATTATTGCCAGTATTGTTGAGTTTATAAAGATGAAAAACATAGGAAAGACAGTTCAATGTTAGTACAATATATACATAAATGCAAAGAATGAAAAATTATTAATGAGCTGGTTGCGTGCACCTTTGCATGTTGTTGCGGATTTACGTTAATATCAATGATGGATGTGGTAAGCAAAGAATTTAACACAAACACCAGTAGTGTACAATTGTGTGCAAGTCCAAAAACCGAAAACGTAAACATGATGACGAAAATTAAAAATGTGGGCGGAAATACTTTTGTACAATCCAACAGCGAAAAAAATTTTTTTTTTTTTAACAACAACACAGCAAATATTAGTGAGATACACAAAATATTTATGGTTGGGTTGAGTTGGGTTTGGATTAATAAGTTTATTCAATAGGCGAAAATTTTTGATTAGTAGTCAATCATACGTTGTTACAATATAAACCATAAGATCTGAGATTTTCTTATTAGTTTCTTTGTATGAAGTATAATTAACTATATTACACACATTTCAATTTATAGAATTTCATTTGTACTAACAAAATCAATGTCAGTTATCGATTGTCAAAGAGAGGGATGGCTGGATAGGAAATACACAAAAACCGAGGTGTATGGCATTAATGGAACCTCGATATTTTTTTTTTCTCTCTTTCTTCTCTTTTCTTTGGATCTATTTTCCCACACATTTGACTAGTCATGCATTTTTTTTCCCTCTCTCTCTGGCTGTCTATCTCTCTTTGGTGTTGTATGTATCATAGATTAGATTGTGGGTACACCCATGTGGGAGATTACTGGCTAATAATTACAAATCTGGTTTATACTCTCGTGAGTACAGTAAAAGTTTATTAGTTGTTGCTAATGACGATGTGGTGCACCCTAACGAAGAGAAAGAATGAAAACAAATAAAGCCATCCAAACCCAGAATTTTAAATCTCTATTTTACATATTGTGTAATTACAGTCAACAACAAGAACAACAAGAACAAGAACCATTCTGTCATACAGATTTGTCTTTGTTGTAAATTTTTTTTTTGTTGTTGTTGTTCTTCCTCTTTCTCATTTTGAAGCAAGAAAGAAAGAGAGAGGGAAAACTACTGAGAAATTATTTTTGCTAATTTTCTTTTTTATTAATAATTTTCCCCTTCTTTTTTTTTTTTTTTTATTTATTTAATTTTTCCATTTGTTTATTTATCAATTGATATAGGCTTGTTTTATATACTTATTGAATCCAATCAAATAAAGACAATGTCACTTCATTACACTTTTAAATGGTATGTATAGATTGCCACACTTCCATTAAGCAACATCTTTTTCATAGTTCCTTCCCCCTCCCCATTTTCAATTCATTGGTTAATTCCCACTATCCACGCCGAACAAATGGACACCAAAAGCAAAAAAAAAAAATAATACCAAACAAAATCCAGTCAAAGAGTGTTCATGTCGTCCACTTCAATGGTTGTAAAGAATAAACCAACTCGGGGGTTTATAGATTGAACAAGAGGAAGGCTATTCCAAAACAAAACTTTATATCTCCATGAGATCCTAATGAGAATGGGAACAGAAAAAGATTTGTGATTATTAATTCCTAACCAAATAGATTGGATTTTTTTTTACTAACAGAGTATTTTTTTTTATTACAGGCCTGCTGGACCACAAGAAGTAATTCTTACCGGGACTTTTGATAACTGGTCAAAATCCTTACCACTCGTTAAACAAACTGACGGCTCTTTTTCATTAGACGTTCCTTTACCAGGTGAAACTGACGACATTACTTACAAATATGTTGTAGACGGAGAATGGAAAGTCAACCCTGAAGAGGCAACCACTAAGGATGAATCCGGAAATGAAAACAACGTTATTGTTAAAGAAGATTTACACGAATTGTCCTCCATGCCAGGTGCCTTCATCCCAGAATCTGGGTTGGTTGCCGCCACTTCTACTCCAGCAGCACAAGATGGTGAATTGAAAACTACCGTTATGCCAAAGGAAGAACCACACCATGCTTCAGTTGCTGGTGAACCAGGTGTTTTTGTTCCAAAAGATCAAGAAACTTTATCTGCTTTTGAAAAAATTGAAGACACCGATGCTAAGGCTTTGAATGAAAATGTCACCGAAATTGGTACTGCCAATGTCAACAACAATAACAATAACGTTGATGGCCAATCCACTATTCCTGCTCCAACTACTGGTGTTTTAGTTGAAGGTTCTGAATTAACTCCAGAGGAAAGAAAGAAACAAAAGAAGAAGATTAAGAGATCTCAATACAAGGCTAAGAAGAAGAAGAAGGCTGCTGAAGCCAAAGCTGCCAACGGTGAAGCCGCCGCTGGATCTAGTGAATTTGATTCTGAAGAGATGACTCCAGAACCAACTACTAAGGATATTATTGATGGTGATGAAGATAAAGAAAAGATTTCTTCTACTGGTTTTGCTGCTGGTGCTGGCACTGCCGCTGCTTCAGCCGCTGCTGCCGGGGCTGCTTTAGCTAACCACTCTGAAACCCCAGGTTCCACTACTCACCCAGTCAATGATATTGCTACCAAGGAAATCGAAGAACCAGTTGTTGCCGATGTCGATGGTGTTGATGGTGTCAAAGCACCAATTGCCGAAGACACTGTTATTGATGAAGTTCCATCTACTACTGTTGTTGTTGAAGCACCAGTTGTCAATGATTCCACCCCGGTTGACGTAGATGAACCAGTTGTCAATGATGCGCCAGTTGTTGATTCTACTCCAGTTGTTGACTCTACTCCAGTTGCCGAGTCTACTCCAGTTGTTGAAGAAACCAAGGTTGAAACCGAAGAAGTTGCTGCCAATAACTCTGTTCCAGTCACTGAAACTGAAGATGTTCCAAAGACCTTGGATCCAAAAGTTGCTCTTGATAATGAAGCTAAAGAAGTTGATGCTTCTCCAGTTCACAAAGAACCACTTGTTGTTTCTCAAGATAACGAGGACATAGTCATTGCTGCTCCAGGTGATACTGAAAAAGACATTACAGCTGCTGTTGAAGCTCGCGAAGGTGGTAACGTTACCCTTGAAGAAATTGAACCAACTGAATCTCAAAAGGAAAGATTAACCAAAGAAGCCAATCTTAATACCGCCACTGCTACTCAAAAGACTGAAACTCCAGCAAAGAAGACTGCTACTGCCCCAACCAAGGCTACCCCAACTGCCAAGTCCAACGGTAAGGCTGAGGAAAAGAAGAAAGGTGGTTTTAGAAAAATGTTGAAGAAGATCTTTTCTTAAACGTAACGCTCCATGGGTTAATAATTATTCCACCCCGTGAAAGAGACTATTTAATTTATTAATTATTCTTGTTCCTAAAGTTGCTTTCATTTTTTTTTGTTTTTCTTTCTTTCTTACTATTATTTTCATTAATTCTAATCTCAAATACCAAACTGATAATCTATTCCTTGACTCAGGATTACTTTCCCCGCCACATTAGTTTTTATTGTTTTTATTTTTATTATTATTATAATTATTTAATTATTATTTGTTCTTGTTGTTGGAATTCATTTCTTAATTGTTTCCTTCCTTGTTTTAATTGTCAATGTAATATATATAGCATATAATTTTCCTTTTTTTTTTATTATTATTATTATTCTTTAACTATTTTGTCGTTAGTTGTTTAGATTTTGTCAACTGAATCATATTATTTTTATATACTAATCTTACCAATACAAGTCCTTACTCTTAAATACACGTTTATCATGTTTGATGTATTTTGTAAGACACGCAAATCAAAGGTCGTGTATACTCGTCCATAAATGAACAATTTTTTTTTTCTTTTTTATTTTTATAAAACTGTTCATCATTTCTTCCATTGTTCGCATTTGAAAAGAGAACAAGAAGAGCAGAGAATTTCTCGCCGTCAGCGCTCATTCATTCTTTTTTTTTTCATTGATTTTTTTTTTATATTATTGGGCATCACATTTTCTTTTCTGTTTAATATTCCTTTACACTTTTGTATACATATTATTTATTTTATTTTTTGAATACAATATTAATCAAGAATGGACGGACCAGTTGAAAGTTCTAAACAATTATTTGTCAGACCACTCGCATATGAAGTCACCAGCGAACAAGTTCAAGATCATTTTTCAAGAGCTGCACCAGTTGTTGATGTTCGTTTAATGGAAGGTTATGCTTTTGTCACTTTTGAAAATGAAGAAGATGCTAAACAAGCTATTGAATTGTTGGGTGAAACCGAATTGAATGGTGTCAAGTTACAAATCGAATTTGCTAGAGAAAGAAAAGAAGATACTCGTGGTAAATATCGTCTTTCAATCACCAACTTACCAGAAGGTACTGCTTGGCAAGATGTTAAAGATTTTGTCAGAGAAAAGACCAATTCTCCTGTCAACTATGTCAAGGTTTTCACCAACTACGAAACCAATGAAACCACCTGTAGTTTGCAATTTGAAAGTGCTGAAGATTTAGAAAAAGCCATCCCATTGTTGGACAAATCTATTTTCAATGATGTCACTATTGGAGCCGAAGAAGACACCAGCCCATGGGTTCCACCACCACCAAGAGGTAGAGGTGGTTTCAGAGGTAGAGGTAGAGGCGGTTTCGACCGTGGTTTCAGAGGTGGAAGAGGCGGTTTTGACCGTGGCTTCAGAGGTGGAAGAGGTGGATTTGATCGTGGATACGGTGATAGAGGTGGCTTCAGAGGCGGCAGAGGTGGCTTCAGAGGAGGAAGAGGTGGCTACGACCGTGGTTTTGGAGATAGAGGTGGCTTCAGAGGTGGAAGAGGTGGTTTCAGAGGTGGTAGAGGTGGCTACGGCGACAGAGGATTTGATCGTGGTTCCTATGGTGATAGAGGTGGATCTTATGAACGTGAAAGATCCCCAACCCGTTTCTAATTTGACTAAATTTTGGAAGAAGTAAAAGGAATTAACAAATTATTTGTCATGATGTTTATTATTAGTTTAGAGTAAATTTTTATTTGGTTTACAGAACTGGATTAGAAAAAAAAAAATGGAATCTGAATAAGGAATTATCAAAGTATTAATATTAATGTTTTTTTTTTTTTTGTTTTTAAATTACTATTGTTTGAAATTATCCTATCAACGATGTGTTACTTTATATTGTTTATTATGTAAAAATTTTAGTGTAAAAGAAATCTGTGATTGGAAACCATGTGTTTTTGGATAGAGTAATTGCATGGGGGAATATGTTATATTTTGGGGAAACAAACTCCTATGGTAAAACCACCCTACCATTTATTTTTATTTTTAATGATGATGAATCGAATTTCATTTCCTTTTTTTTTTATGAACTATTTATTTATTTCCCTTTTATTAGTACTATTATTGGACCGATATGATTATGGACCTATTATTTATTATCTTAATGACTTATGTTACGAAAATGTTGTATTCTTAAAATGTATATATGTTTAGAGATAGACCTATATTTATAGACTTTAATTAATTTGGTAGTTTGCCATGAAATACTAAAGATCTATTTGTAGAATAAATTTCTTCGTGTTTACCCCAGTTGTCAACATGTAAACTAAACCTTTGGTTTTTAGATACAAGATAATCAACAAGTAAATGAGTCTGTTTCATGGATAGAAGCTCATCTTCTAATGACTGGTAGATGATAAACTGAGTTGATTGTTTCACTAATGAGAATGGTGTATCGATCTCTGGAATTCTTGAACTAAGCTGGGTTGAATTTTCAACATGTTCAGCATTAACAAATGCTTCATTGACAAATGAAGAATAATCTGGGTATTCGTTTAACAATTCAATAACATTGTATATCCCATCAAGGAATAACAATTGATCAAATTTGATATTTTTGCCCACATAATCCAATAATTGATGGATTTCATCCGTGTCATATGATTCATTTGGCACATATTTCAACCCTTCATTGACAATAATTTTGAAATGAAGTAACTGGAGAATCATTGTAGCGCCCACTGAATGTCCCAACAAAGTGATATTTTCAGATTGGAAATTTTCCCGAATAAATTTCAACCCTCTTAAAATATCAACCAAATGGAAAGGATGTTTGATTTCTGGTGATAATCTATAGTTTATTCCAATATGATTGACATCTTTATTATGACTAACCACAGGATCCATTTCATCAAAGGTATTACTGGGGTCTCTCCAAGCTCCTCCATGTATATAAATAAAAGTATGATTGTTCTCAGCCGAGTAATTAAATACCTTTAACTTTTGTAAATCATGATCACCATAAGCAAATATAGCATCATTGACGGAATTCTGTTGAATAGTAGACATGTTGGTAATTGCACTTGGTTTCGTCTTTCAATAACACAGAATTATCCTTGAGTGCACTACTTCTTGAAGTTTTTTTTTTTTTTTTTTTTGGTTTGTCTTGCACTAGAGATGAAAAATTTTCCCTTAACCAGATCATCATCAACCATAAACAAAATCTTGATTACTTATACACATATTAATCCAACACACACATATATATATATATCTATATCAAAATGTCTACAGGATTAATTGACTCATGGGCAGATGCAGGTGATGAATTTTCCGCTCCACCAGAAATCATAGTGAACCCAGATGGAACCAAAACTGTTATTAGTTTCAGAACCAACCAAGATGGTAAAAAAGTCAAAATTACCCAAAAGATAAAAGAAGTTAAAGTTCAAGAAAGAGTACATCCTTTGATTGCACAACGTAAGAACTGGCATAAATATGGTAAAGATAAGAATTCTCCACCAGGCCCAGATACAAGTACCACCCAATTAGGTGAAAAAGTTGACTTGAAATTAGGTACTTCCTGGAAACAAATTGAAAAGAAAGAAGAAGAAGATAAAGCTCATGAAAGAGCTCAAAAAGTTGCTGTTCAAACCATTAAATGTAGACTTTGTGGAGGTGACCATTATACCTCAAAATGTCCATACAAAGATACTTTGGGTGCTGCAGCTGGTATTGGATCCGCTAATTCTACTCCTGAACCTTCTCAAGAAGGTGCCGGTGCTGCTGCTGGTAGCGGTAAGTATGTTCCAAGACATATGAGACCTGATGCTAGTGGTAATATTCCAAGTAAAGAAGCTAGAGATGATTCTACTACTTTGAAGGTCAGCCAGTTGAATTCATTTGTTGATGAAGATATGATTAGAAATGAATTGTTTGCTAGATTTGGTCCATTACAAAGAGTTACTATTGTTAGAAACAGAGAAACTGGTGAATCTAGAGGTTTTGCTTATGTTTCTTTTGCTACTGAAGAAATTGCCCAAAAAGCATTGGATACTTTCAATGGTAAAGGTTACCATTCTTTGATTTTACACTTGGAATGGTCTAAGAAGAAGAAGAACTAGAGGTGCCAAGTCTCAGCTAATTGTTGTACAAACATAAATAGAAAGTAAATGTATAGTAGTAATTCAATAAAGATGGTTAATGTCTTGTAACCGGTGATTTCTTGCTGTGAGGATGTCGGTGATAGTCTTGGATCACGTTTCGTTTCAAGTAGTATTGAATAAATTCAAGATTAAACTTCTTTGTGGGTAAAACACTCAAAATCCTTATACCCAACAACAAATGGCATACCAGTTGATGTGTGAAAATATCATTTTGATTTGAAATTACTGAGTTTGTGATTAGTGACTTAATTATGTGAAGATTACAAATTATTCCAAAGCAATTAAAAAAACTAATCATCCAATGTTGTTCTTTTGCTCATTTCTGATATGATCATATTATTAATGTATATTTATTTTCCATTTTATAATAACTTCTTCTTCCTCTGAAATTGAACATCTAATTCTTACATTTATTATAAATACAGTACAATACATTCTATTACAGAATTCTATAGTTTATTTTGTTTTACTAAATTGGATGTTTTTCTTTTTCTAAGTTCCGATTTGTTCTATTACACACACAAAAGAGTCTCACCAGTTTACTTTGCCTGTTCTGCTTGCTTGCTTGCTCGCTCACCCACCACGACTCACCCCGCCCCTTTTTTTATTATATTCTTTTTGGTTTTTTTTTTTGGCTCCTTGCGATATAATTATTCATTCTTGTCATTCAAGCAATAATTGATACTCCTTCGGATACCGTGGAAAAGATCAACCAAAAATTTTAAACCCATATCAACAACTATCCATTGTATGCTAGATAAACCAGAATAGGCACTAGTATTATATTATACATATATTTATATTTTTTTTTGCATTATATCTTATTTATATTAAGGTTTTTTTATTTATTTTTTTTATTCAAGAAGAATATCAGTTGATTAAATACTGTCTACATTTTATTTTGAACTTTTAAATTACATTATTTAATTTCCTTTATCAGCCCTTTTTTTTGCTATTATTATTTTTGTGCAGTAGATGGCTTCAACAACTCAGACTGAAGTATCTAATGAATCAAGATCACCAAATGGTCGGGCTCAGAAGAAAGGTGGGTTTTTCAATAAGTTGATTAAGAAATCTGGTCACTCCAAGAATTTATCCCCGCAACCTACTGAGTATGCGAAATCGTTTGCTTCTTCAAACCCACCAAGTAGGAGATCTAGTGTCAAACGAGATAAACGGAATTCAATGGAAAACAACCATTTTGTTGACGATGATGAGGATTCTTTATACGACGACGATTACGATGAATCTAATTCTATTGGAGAAGATGATACCGACGATTCTATTTTTGATTCAACAAATCATGTCTTGTCTAGTGCAAGTACCTTACGAAAAGTGAAATCATACAACTATACAACATTTGATAATCACAGTGTTGGGGAAAAGGTGGCGTTTCCAACCACTCTGGAAGGTTTGGATATGGATTTGGATATTCCCGAAGAGAATGAACCACCATATGCTGGTTTAACCTATGAATCTTTTCTTACACCGAAATATATTAAAACTACAAGAAGAAATAAACATAGTCCAAGAATTATCAATAACTTATTTCTTGCCCAGGAATTAAATGTTGTGGAAGATGTTGGCAGTGATACAGAAGATGATCGTCTTGAAGACGAGTCCTTTATTAATAATGATGAAGATTTACTGCATGATGAAGAATTAGGAGGTGATATTAGAAGAGAGATTTTTGTCATGGAGTTTAGTCAAGATGGAAAATATCTAGCTGCAGCAGGTAGAGATGCTGTGATCAGAGTATGGAAAGTGATTTCCTCGCCTTTGGGAAGAATGGAATTTAACCAACTTGAGAAAGTTAGTGGACCTCCTCCCCGAAGCAACAAGAGAGATTATGTTTTTGACCCGGCACCTGTTTTCCATAGACAACCTATACGTGAGTTTAGAGGTCATTCGAGCAATATATTATCATTAGCATGGAGTAAAAACAATTTTTTGATAACAGGTAGTATGGATAGAACCGCTAGATTATGGCATGTTGATCGTGATCTGTGTTTGCAGGTATTTCCACATGAAGATTTCGTGACTGCTGTAAAATTCCACCCCCATGACGATCGGTTCTTTTTGAGTGGATCACTCGATAATGAGGTTCGTCTTTGGTCAATTTTGGAAAACTCAGTTGCATATAATAAACATCTTGGAGATGATGTGTTAATTACTGCGTTGGAGTTTGCGCCAGATGGTTTGCATTGCTTTGTCGGAGGATTTAATGGAGCATTGTTTATATTGGAAACAAAGGGATTGTTCTCTGTTTTTCAAGTGGAAATTAAAGAAAGATCCATTGTACATTCCTTCAATAGTAGCAACAAGAATGGAAATAAGATTACAGGCATAAAAGTATTCAATAACCCATTATTTGAAGAAGGAAGAGGTAAGAACGCAATTGAAAAATATGCAGTGCTTGTAACAACAAATGATTCTAAAATTCGTATGATTACTGTTGCACAGAAGAAGTTGATTACAAGATTTCGTGGTTTGACAAACAACTCATCTTCAATAGTAGCAGATAGTACAGAGGATCAAAAGTATATTATTTCTGGCTCAGAGGATCATTATTGTTATGTGTGGGAAAATAACAATAGTATCATAAATAACAAGCTTAAACAATCATTAAAAGAGTTTGTCATTGATGGTAAACAGCATATTTCAGATTTCCATCACAAACATGAGAAGTATTCCAAGTTCATGGCCTTGAATAAGTTTTTCAATAAGTTTTTGGAAGAAGATTATGATAATAAGCATGATTTTGTTGCCAATGAGAATAACAGCTATACATACTTTCATGCCCACCACTCGAAATGTAACGTTGCCATTTTTGCGCCGGAGTCTACCAAACAGTTATTACAATTATCAGATGATTTAATTTATGATTTGAAAAAACGTGGTGACGCGTGTCGAATTGATCCTTCTAGATGTTTTACCTGTAACGGAAAGTCTGTCAAAGTCGACAACTCGGTTCAAACAGGGGATATAATTGTTACCGCCGATCAATTTGGTATAATTCGAGTATTCAGACAAGATTCTGCTTATCTTTATCGGAAGAAATTCATTGAATTTTACAAAAAGGGACAAACCAAGAACAATAGTGATCTCGTGCTGCTTAGTCCATCCGATAGGGGATTATCCATTCGAAGAGGATTATCACTTGCTGATAGAGGTTCTTCTCTTGTGCGCGAAACAAGTATGAGTCCTGTGAGACATTCAGAATCACAGATGAACATAAGGAGCATGTTGGCGTCTAAAATTAACCCATCTTCTTTTTCTGCTCCGTCAACTCCACTTTCGGAATCCACATTTGCTGTAAGCGGTGGTTCCATTGAAGGAAGACCACATTCACCTAGTGGGGCATACTTGTCGATGAGATCAATTGCTGGTGGTGGTCCGTCTACAAGAAATGGAATGTTTGTTCAACCTAATGTTGCCTTACTGGTTGAGCATGATGAAGTTGTTCAATCAAGCCCGAGTGGTAGTGACATAACATTAGGCGAGCCAACACCACATAATTCCAAATCCAAACTTAATTCAAGTCTAGAAAATTTCAGTAATCCTAAAGATAACTCAAGGCCAATTATACCTAAAATAGTATTGCCACAGGACGATGAACCAAGTGCAAATCAGGTTGACTATCATTCACGATTAAAAGATTTGAAAATAAATAGTCACGTAGAAGCAAGAGGCAGAACGAAATAGGTGTTGTAAAAGAAAGAGAACAAAATGTATATTTATTCACATGTATTATTATTATATTAACTACAAAAAACTGTGTATTCACAATATATATATATATATATATAAAGTTAATTAAAAAATATTAAATAGTACAAATGCTTTTTTAACCAGACCAAAATTGGTATGCCTTTGGTTGACTTATGCTAACTGGCAATTTAGACTCGTCTTGGTCACTTTCTTCGTTATTTTCATCAACATCCATATTATCTTGACCATTTTCAGATGAATTATTCTGGTTAACTGCTTTGGCAAGTTCACTTATTTTTGCAGGTTTTATTAAATCATTCAATACATCTGCTAATTCTGGCTTGGATTTCTTCAATTGTTCAATTTTTTCAAATTGTACCCATCTTTCAACTAAAACTTGTTTTCTTTCCAAATTTAATTGATTCTCAAGTTTGATTAAATTATCTTGTAATTCATCTACTTTTTTCAATTTGGCGTTAAATTTTTCTAAAGTCAATTCAATTACTTGGTTAATCAAATCAGTCTGTTCCAATTGTGCCTGTTTCAAATTTTGTTCTGCGTTTGCCAGTATAAACTCTTGCCCATTTTGTGTGGACACCAACTTTGCAACAATATCTTGCACTAAGGTTTCCGAAACACCTTGATCTTTTCCAATTGGTTCTTCTTTTAGTAATTTTGTCAAGAATTTATCTTCAATCGGTAACTGAATAAATTTGAGTATACATTGTTCTCTCGTCTTAGAAGCAACGTGTTCACTTATTTTGTCCCATTGATTGTTCGAATTAGCATGGATATTGGATGCACCATTAACAGTAGCCGGTTCATATGAACCAAACATTTCAATACCTTCCAATAACAATAATATTTCTTGTTCATTCCATTCAGCACCTTCTTGCTCCTTATGCAATTGAACAAAATCAGAAGATTGGAAATTCAGTGGGAATAAACCTTGATCATAACAAATGGTACACAACACACTGGCATTGTTTATGTTTGATGTTGGGTTATGTGTATAAGACTTTATTTTCAAATTATGATATCTAACTTCAGTAGCGTCTTTACCACAAATACTACAAGAATAATTGACAATGTTATTTGTCTTGAAATTTGTTTTCTTTTCCGCAGTTGCATAGATGTTTCTTCTAATTTCCAAATTCAAAGGCAATCCAATATCGTTGGTACCAGATTTCTTTTCAGGCTCTTCATCGGTTGGTAAAGTTTCTGATTCTTGTTTATTATTCACAAATGTAGCATTCTCTGGAATTGCAGGGACTAAACCTTGTGGAGTATCCAATGTGATTTGAAAATGGCCGGTATACTGTGGTCCCAAGAGTGTTGATTTTGTTTTTGGATCAATTTGATAGTTGATCAATCCCCATTTTTCCAAGAATTGATGAATTCTTATTATAACTGAAACATCCCCAGATAAATTTCTTCTAACAGCAGTAACAGTTAAATATTCTTTAGGGTTTAATCTAAAGGTGTTTACGATAAAATCTCTGATGTACTTATAACTGGCTGGTGTCCTGTAAATAGACGGATTTTCTTTGAAAAAATCAGGGAATGATTTCTTTTCGATCGGATGGATCTTATTCAAATCAAACCATTTGGCAAATGATGGAATAATGACATGAACTGTTTGTTCTACCAAATATTTTTTCGCAGACTCTTGAAACTCAGCTTGTAGTTTTTCAACATCAATGACTTCACCAGTTTTGGTTACGTCAGATGCCTTGGTGGAATCAACTGAAACTTCCTCGGTTTTGGAAACTTCGACACTTGTTGTTTCTGGTTCAACTGACATAGCTAAAAATGATATGGATATGTGATATCTTTTTTTCTTCAACTAATTCAAGGTTGTTTTTCCTCTATTGTATTTTTTTTTTTCGTTTTTCCTTATTCCTTTTTTTTTGTTGTTGTTGTTGTTCAAGATTCTCGTTGAACCAGAAAGATTTTTTCTGCTGTGGTAGGATTTTTGAAAACAATGCACGACGGAATATTTGAGCAATGCACACGAATCGATTTGGAAAGACTAAAAAATTTAAAGAATGAAAGTACGCGTCTGTGTGTGTTTATTTGCTGCCCAAGAGTTTTTCTTCCTTCTTCTTCCTTTTTTTTCAGTGTGCTTTACAACCAATATAACATCCAATTATGATCAGAAGACTGTCTAGAAGAGCAAATGCTCCACTGGTGTCATACAAGGAATCAAGTGATTCAGAAGATGATGTTCAAGCTCTGGAACATGAGGAGCAAACAAGAGTTGTTAAGAGAAAAGTGAATCGTAAATCGAGACAGCCATCAAAAAAACAAAAGAAATCAAAAAAATCCATGAAACAATTAGAAGATGAATTGGAAGAAAATCATTTATATAAGGCTTTAGCAAATACGGAGGTAAATATTCAGGATGTGGCACTTGATTGGGTTGAGGAATTTGAAGAAGATCTTGGACAGGACAAGCACGACTCCATAACTAGTTTAATTAATTTAATTTTACGAAGTTGTGGTTCATTGCATTTATTTCAACCACATGATTTAAGCAACTTGGAGTCAAGTGCAGATACTGTTGCCGAAATTGCCATTGCATTTGGAGAGCAGTCATTCCACAAATTCCCGTTTAAAGCATTACCAGTCTTCAAAAAGAATGTGTTGCAACTTTTCGTGGCTATAATTGAAATTGCTCATGAAAATGGGTTGCTATACGTGTATGATAATGAAGATGATGAAGAGTCTTTGGCTTCACCGTTAATGTCTTATTTTTTAACATGGACAACATCATTGTCAACAAGTGCAATAAGATCTTTGAGATACACTGCCAGTGAGATTATTTACTCTATTCAATCTCATTTATGTGTAATTATCAAAACTATAGAAGGAATCCTTGAAAGATCTCAACGTCAATTAATTAAACTTAAGAATTCAAACACCTCGAAATATGAAACCTTGACAAGTACAATTGCCAGTTGTCAACTTCAAAAGAATACCTGTTTGGAGTATTTTAATGACATTGTTACTATTGTGGTGGACAAAAGATATAGAGACGTTGATCCACAAATACGATGCACAACGTTGAAGCATTTAGGAGAATCAATTGTGGCATATCCGGAATTTTTTTGTCAAGGTATTTATTTGCGATACTTTGGTTGGTTATTGTGTGATCCAATTGGACAGGTAAGAGTGGAGAATATCCGAGCTTTAGCTAGAATATACCGTTCCTTTTCAGTTAATAATTTACCCTTAGGTCTCCGTCAATTTTCGGAAAAGTATAAGTTGCAGCTCATTAAAATGAGTCTGATTGATAGTGATTCGCAAGTGAGAATGCAGTGCTTTGGAATTTGTTGTGAATTATTGAAGCTTGGATTTTTGGACGACGATGATACTAAGTTAGTTATTGAAAACTATCCGTTTAAAGACAATGCAAAAGTTCATGTTGAAGTGGCCAAGTTTATTTTCATCTTGAATAAGGAGAGTTCTTCCAGTTTGCATGATCAGTATAAATTGTTCTTGGACACATATAAGCCAGATCAACTTCATGATGATTTGGTGAATTGTTTGAGCATAAAAAGCTTGATACGATTACTACTTCCACTAGCTGAGAAACCAGTTGATATTATTTTCCAATATTTGAGTGATCATCATGAAGAAAATTGGGAGTTATTATTGAAGTACTTCTTAGTGGATGTATTTCTGATCAAATTCTTTAAAGGAGAAGATGAATCTCATTCGGATAATGAAGAGATTAATGAGTTTAAACAGCAAATTGATTTAACAGATGACGAAAAGGTTGTCCTTCTCAAGTTTATTTTTGGTTATGTTAAGTATCTTTATTCCAAAAAGTATGATGATGAGGTATCGGCCCAATTGGTAAAGTTGGTTGAATATTTGCCACCAATTCTGAATGTTTGTGTCAAATCTGCGAAGCTATTCCCAGTGTTTTTACAACTTTTGACTGTTGTCACTGTTGAAAAGGAATCCGTATATGGATTATTTGAAAAGTTAAATAAATTAGAAGAGTATGATGAAATGACATCTCAAATTATCAAATATTTCAAAGAATTTGATATATCAACAGAATTTGGTCCGTTCTTTTCGGCATTGTTTGGGTCACCTGGACTAACATCTGCTGTCAAATTTCAAGTACAAACAATGCTAGATGAATTGGTGGAAGAAGTTATGCAAAGTGTCGATGGAAATACTGATGTTTTAGATGTGGACCGTACTAATGATGAGTTGACTGAACAGATTAGTCTTATCAAGTTAATCAATAGCATTGCCCCAGCATTAAGAAAGTTGAGAGAATTGGGTGACTTTGTAAACATAGCCAATTTGACTCAGGCTACGGAGTTAATAACTACATTGGTCAGCAAAGTATTGAGAAAATTTGATTTGGCGTTGATTAAATCTCAATGGAAACACAATTTCTTGCAACAAATGGGCATGTTTTTGAAATCTTTGACGAGTCTCTACGATTTAGTATTAGTCATAGTTTCATGGAAGTTTGAACGATTAATGGAAACAAGTAAAGATGATCAACATCACACTGCTATTGATTTAGAATTTGATGGGATTGTGGATTTGATAAATCAAACCATGAGGTTAGTTTATGAATGTTCTACCAATGTTGAGTTTGTTGACTTAAAAACGATCCTAATCATGAAATATATTGACTTTATGTTGTCATTTAAAGTCTTTTATGTGAAATTTGAGGCTGATAATGAGTTTGATAATTTCCAACTGTATTTCAATACCAATATGCAATTATTGGTTATAAAGCGTGATATGCAACTGCAGATTTTGCAACTATTCTTAGTCAAAGAAGTCAAGCTTGCAAGTTTGTTACAGGTAGATCTCGACAGAGCTGATGAGGAAGATGTTAATTTTGATGACTATACTGAGAACGATAGAACTATTGCTGAGTCAAGCATGTTTGATGATGAGGATCTGCAAACAACAAGAGGTTCTACAAACAGTGATGAAAATCTTAGATTGGAGAAAATATGGTCGTTTGAAAAGGATTTGTCTGTGTATACATTAAAATTGTTGTCGTTGGTCAATTTACTGTTGGTTCACGAAGATGTTTATTCTAGAGTGAGGATGAATAAAGATAAATTAGGAAGTGTGTTTGCTAAGATTATTGAACAACAAGAAAGTGTGCTGAAAGAGAAGGATACTAGAGGTGATGCACAACAAGAAGATATCATTTCTGAAACCCAAAACGAATTACTGGTTGTTGTTGATGAAGAAACTACAAGTGCTATATCTCAGAATTAGTTACTTGGTTATAGTTTTGCAGCATACCGAAGTGTGCGGCTGAATCTTGAAGAAAAATAACCTACCGTATTCCGAAGGGGAAAAAAATAAAGGTCATACTGCCGATAAAAATAACCCAAAGCCCTGAATCTAGGTTGGACTGTGCTCGTAATCGAACACAGAATAAAATGATTAGGCTAATACGAATCTTTGGTGTTTTTCTTATTTAGATGCAGTGGATCTCTCTCTCTCTCTCTTGTCTATTTTGAGTGATTATAATTACATTAATTTTGATTGGTTAGAGGTGAACAATGTAGCACAAACAAAGAAAGTATATGCAAAAGGTGTAAAAGCTGCTGTTCTTTTTTTTATTATTATTTTATTTTTCTAACGTTTGAACCTTTAACAAGGTTCCACTAGATTCAGCGGTACCCTACTTCAACATATAAAAAGCCATCTCTTGAAGTGGAACCAAAATGGTAATATGATCAGGTAGATTACAATTGGTTCAACAAAATAAAGAGATATCATCTATGTATACACTATTAATAGTGTAATGCAGTTCTTAATTTCTTGTATAACCTTTTAAATACAAAAAAAAAGCAGAACAAAAGAAGAGCAATATTCTCAGTTACTAAAACGAACTCTTCGGAATTTGAAAAATTTACTCTATAAATAGCGTCCTTGAACCTGGTGGTTTTATTTATTTCACATTTAATCTTAATAACAACTTCCCTTTCCAATCCCATTTTATTCAAAAAGATGACAGCTGTTTTCAACGTCCAAGTCTTCTTTGTTGTTTTCAGAGAAGCACTTGAAGCAGTTATTGTTATTTCTGTTTTGCTTTCATTTATCAAACAATCTTTGGGAAAAAATGACCCAGCATTGAAGAAGTTACTCTACAAACAAGTCTGGATTGGTGCTGCCCTGGGGTTCGTAATTTGTCTCATCCTTGGTGGTGCTTTTATTGGGACCTTTTATGGACTTGGCAAAGACATTTGGAGCAAGTCAGAAGACTTGTGGGAAGGTGTCTTTTGTACAATTGCTGCAGTATTGATCACAGCTATGGGTATTCCCATGTTAAGGATCAATAAAATGCAAGAGAAATGGAAGGTTAAATTGGCCACTGCACTTGTTAAAAGTCCTAACAAAAAACTGATTTTTAACCTTGGACATCTCACAAAGAAGTATGCTTTGTTTATTCTTCCATTTATTACTGTGCTTAGAGAAGGTATTGAAGCCATTGTTTTTGTTGGTGGTGTTAGTATTAATTCTCCTGCAACTTCCTTTCCATTGCCAGTTGTTGTTGGTTTGATTGCTGGTGTTTCTGTTGGTGTCTTGTTGTATTTCTTTGGCTCCAGTATTTCTTTACAAATCTTCCTTGTCTTTTCTACTTGTATCTTGTATTTGATTGCTGCTGGTTTATTCTCCAGGGGTGTTTGGTTCTTTGAGAATTATCAGTTCAATAAACAAACTGGTGGTGATGCTGCTGAAAATGGTTCTGGTCCAGGTACCTATGATATCAACAAGTCTGTCTGGCACGTCAACTGTTGTAACCCGTTAACCGATAATGGTTGGGATATCTTCAATGCTTTGTTGGGATGGCAAAACTCTGCCACTTATGGTTCAGTCATCTCCTACAATGTCTATTGGCTTGTTCTTATTATTGTTTTGCTCCTTATGAGTTATGAAGAAAAGCATGGTCATTTACCATTCACAAAGGATTTAACTTTGGTTCAATTGAATCCAATGTACCACATCAAGGGTAAGAAGAAGTTTGAATTGAAAGAAGCTGAAAAACAAGAATTGTTTGCCAAACTTGAACAACAAAATTTTGGAGATGTTGAAGAAATCGTTGAAGGTTCATCAACCAAAGATGAATCGGGCGAAAATATTATAAGCCAGAAATAATCAAAGTTCTTAATATTCCTTTATTTTCAAATATCGCACACACTTACACACACACATATGTTAATGAAGGTTATTATTTTCTTTTTACTATTTCGAGGCTGTTTTATTTTTATTATCATTGATCGATTATACGGGATTGGGTTTTTGTTTGTTTGTTTGTTATTTATTTATTTTTATTGTTTTAGATCTAAGGGTTTAGTTTTTTTTTTTTATGTATATTATCTCCATTTTTATATTTGTCTACATTTTTGCAGCAATGAAATATCGTCGGGTTGAAACAAAAGCAATAGTGCAATTAATTGTAGAAACTTGCAACTGGGTTTTTTCACAAGTATTCACGAAAGCCTAAGAATAAATACCTCTGTGGATTGGTATACGACTGGTTCAGCTTGATTGAACCCTCGTGCCAGACCCGAGCAGCAAAGTTATTGGTGTTAATTATACAGAAAAATTTATAACATGACTGTCAATATTTCTGAATAATATTATGCAATGTTGATGTTACTTGTCCACTTTGAATTCAGATTTGAAATTCATGATAGAAACTAATAATCTTTACCATTCTAAAAGTATGTTGTTTATTAGAACTATTAGTATGAAATAAATTTGTCCCAATAGTATTGGTAGTTTTTTTTTTTTTTTTTTGAAGCTGGTATAGACAAGAATTGGTAGGACTTGCGTGCCTTTACCAACCCACAATTCATTGTGCACAATGCTCTAAGATGAGCCAATAGACTGTTTCAAATCTGCATTAATTTCATGTTACTGGTGGTTTTCAACATACCAACTTACAAGTTGCGATCTCAGTGGGACTCCAAATTTAATAGCTGTAAAGTTATTCAACTTCTGTTTCCTTTCGTGATAATGATGTGTGTGGCGTCTTGCCATTTTGGGACACACGTTCACGTGCATACGATAATAGGGGTAATCAGTGTATTTGAGACAACTTACTGCAAAACCAAAAACAAAGAATAAAATAATGCAAAACCAAATCTACATTGTGACAGTCATACAATAATGTCCTAAAAATTGGGCTATGTAATGGGGGAAGTTCACCTCAGGCGCTGTTCTGTCACCTACGCCCACCTTGCTTTAATACAAAAAAGGGGGGAAGACGCGGGGAGAGAACGAGAGAACGACAACGACAACGACAGCAACAACAACAGAAGAAGAAAAAAAAGAAACTCTAAATTTTGCTTTAGTAAAAATTTACAGTAAATTTTGAAAAATAAAAATAAAAAAGGACAACACGGAAAAGAAATTTTACTGAATTGTTCATTGATACTTCACGTGTCGTATCAAATTTTTGCATCAGACTAAACAACCTAAAAAGAAAGAAAAAAAAAATAGAAGATAAAGTTCTATTTGAAAATTTCCAGTGATCTTTTCACAGCCTACAATATTCATCTTCATCATAAAGAAATAGCTATTCAGAATACACCACTACAAAAGCCACCAAATCAACTTCCAAACCAAAATCAATCACTACAAGTCACAATCTCACGTTGATATATTTCACCAGGGAAGTTATTTTTGATTGTTTGTTTTTTGTTTTTTTACTACCGTTTCGCTTCGTATTAAATCCCTCAGGATACACAAAACAGACTCTTTCAACACTCAAATCAAGAAACAAAAAAAAATTATCCAGGTTGCTCCGGTCGTTGATTCTTTTTTTTTTCAAATACTTTGATAAACTTTGTTTTGTTTGATCTCTTAACAATCTGCCTATATTCATAGTTCTGCCCCCGCCATTAAGTTCACGTTGTTAGTAAAAAAATGTTTAAAGGGTTAAGGAAGAAAGCATCTATTCTATCAATATCTTCTATAACATCAACTCAATCCACATCGTCTAACGGATCAAATGCAGATGGGAGTTACGATAAGATACTAGCACAAGTTTATGACTTTGAGGTTGCTCTTAAGGCAATGGATTATTTGTTGGACGATAGAACTAAGCAAGGTACTGATCTATTACAGGATGAAGCCAACAAGAATAAAGATTCAACCCAACCCCATGCTATTTTCCCTTTGGCATTAGGGGTTATGGAATTCATTGAAGCTACTTTGGGTTTTGAACCAGAAGTCATGGCTAAGGCTCATAAAACATTATCAGAAGCAGAAAATGCATCTTTGAATAATTCAAAATACAATGTGAGATATAGATTGGCCACGTCATTGATCTATCCACCAGGAACCGAGTTTGAAGTCACCTATGCTGAGTCGACATTGTTGAATGCCTTATTAATGTTATTGACAGAAAATAATGGTATGGTTGAAAGTGTCAAGGCGTTGTATAAATTACGTCGTGCTTACCAGACGTTAGACGCCGTCTACAGGAAAATTAAAGAACTGGAACCTACCTTCAATAAGAATTTGGCAAAATTAAAGAAAGAAGCTGCCGCTGCTGCTGCAGTTCCTTCATTAAATAATGGCACCTCAAAGTCAGGTAATACAATTTTCTTAAATAACCAGTCAATCAGTACTGTTGATCTACCGGGTTATAGTTCCCAGTCCAGTTCTTCTGCTTCTTTGCCACAAGACATAGCGTTGATGAAAAATTTGGAAAAAGTTTACAATATGAGAAAAGCGAGAATTGAAGGTGCCAGCTTGGGAAACAATGTTGACCCAGAAAAGGTTAATTTGTTTGGTGATCTGAATAGTTCTCTCACATTGGCCAAACAGAACAACAACACCAATATACCTAAGGATTCCATTGAAACCCCACGCGAAGTTGACGAAGAAAATGAAAGCGATGACGAACGTGAAGATGAAGAGGACGACGATTTTTGTGATGCTCTGGAGGATTTTGAGGATTCACAGGACCATACTCTCCCGCCACCAGCAACTGATTCTAGTGCCCAATCTGTTCTTTCTTCAATTGAGACAACCCCAAGTGGTTCTCAGAATGCCTCAGATAATCACTTGCATGTTTCTACTGTTGATGAATACATTCATTCAGGTGTTCAATTATGTTTTGGTATCTTGCAAGTTGTTTTGTCGTTGATTCCACCTGCTATTGGTAAAGTATTATCAATTGTTGGTTTTAAAGGTGACAGGGAAATTGGGTTAAAGTTGTTGTGGAGAACTGCAATTACCTGTAGAAATATTCACGGTGAGTTGGCTTTATTGTTCCTTTTGGTGTTTTATGATGGTCCGGTACAATTCGTTGACACTGGATTTCAACTACCAAATAGCAATCTGGCAAAAAGTATTATTACTTTGGACAACAAAGCAACTGTTTCTGATTCTGAGTTGGATAAGATTTTGGATAGCCCTGAGCTTTATACCAGTCAGTTATTAAGACGAGCAAGAAGAATGTTTCCCCATAACGCTCTTTGGATCTTACAAGAGGGAAGAATGTTGGCTGCTGAAGGTAAATTGGCCGAAGCGTCTAAAACCATGCAAGATTTCACCGACGATCCAGCTACCAAGATCCAAATGCAGCAAGCTGAAGCATTGTTGATTTTTGACAGGTCGATGATTTACATTTTCCAACACGAATATGATAAAGCTGCTAAAGATTTGATTTATTTGATTGAAATCAATTCTTGGTCTAAAGCAGTTTATTTGTTTATGGCAGCTTCCTGTTATTTAGAGAAATACAGAATGATTAAAATGGGAGTCATACAAGTAGATGATAAAGCAAAAGAAATGGCTAAATATTCCGCACTTTTTGATAAATACCTTGATCTTTCGTTGAGTTACGTCCCAGGTGTTGGCCGTAATGCTGTTGGTAAGAAAGGTGGTATTGGTGGTAGCAACAAACAAATGCCATTTGATAAATTTTTGTTGCGTAAGAATAAGCATCTTGAAGCGGCAAAGAAGCAGTATCCAAACTTACCAAATGTTGACTTGGTGGGAACTTCATTAATTCATGAATTGGTTTATTTCTGGAATGGGTACAATAGAATGACACGTCAACATTTGGAAGTTGCCTTGAAAATGTTGGGTTACTCTGGTGCTCCAAACTCTGATAACTCAGCTAACACAAAAGAAAATTCATATGCTTTAATTGAAGAAACAGACGATGAAGCAATGATCAGACATTTTTTGCAGTCGATTGCCATGCGACAATTAGGACATGTCGAAGATGGTTTGAAATTATTGAACAACCATGTCATTTCCAAGTATGTGATTAATGATTCACTTCACCAATTTAGATTTAACAAATTGACTTATAGTCCTTATCTTTATCCAACAGCTTTGTATGAGAAGACTATGTTTACTTGGTTATTGGGAACTGGTCCATCTAGCAAGATTGATCCTCGCCAGGCTGCACAAGAAAGTAGAAGCTGGCTTAAAAGAGCTGAAATTGTTGGTGAAGGTGATTACGAATTAAGTAATAGAACTGGTATGAGAATTAAAGCAGCCGGAGATAGATTAGATCAATTAGCAAATCTTTAGAAGTAAGTTCAATTGCGATTTATATTTAGAGTATATTGTTTGAAGTTGTAATTTATTTAGTTCGTTATATATTTTCTTTTATTTGCAACAGATATCTATAACATCATATTTTTTTTTTTCTTTCTTGCTTATTCATTACTTTGTATTCATATATATTAGTTGAAATAAGTGTCTACCATACTGTCGGCAACATTGAATCTAAAAATTAAGGTTATTAACCAGGCTACCGCCAATAATGGCACCACACCAGCAATAACCACTAATTGTAGGGTTCTAGCTGGGCTCTTTTTATTGTTGGTAGAACCAAAATTTGCACTGATAAATGGCAATGAATTAAATCCATAAAAGGAAACAACAAAATAATATCCAATACTACCAAAATACAACAGATTCCCAATAACCAAAGAAATAATTGAACCTTTGATTCGGATGATTGGTAACAACACAAATTGGACAACATATAATAAACACCATATAATCAAGAATGAATTACAATGTATATCAAAACAAAATCCCCAGGAAACATAATTCACATTATATTTACTAAATTGAATCCCGTCATTAAATAGCTTGTTCATAAGTATCCAAGTAACAGTGGCAATTACAATACCAGTCAAGTAAAAATCAACAAGTACCATATAGACAATCAATTTGAAAATATCCAACAAACTAGGCAGATAGGCGATCCCCCATGCAACAGCACTCATTGATAAAAATCCAGTCAAAAGAATTAGAAAGCTTGGATCATCTCTGGAATATGAATTCGTGCTAAACAGATCTTGTTGCAGTTGCTGTTGTTTGTAAAAATAATGAGATCGGTACATTTTACGAGGATTTATGATTAGATGGAAAATCTCCCAAATTGCCGTCTCAAAATCCAATGTTTTTGGTTTAAATAACCTCTTTATCATTGTTTTAATATTATTCAATCTAGATGCTAAATTGGAACCTGATGTTAATGAAGATGAAGATGATGACCAGCCATAATTTAAAGTAGGACGTGGCATATACATGGAAGATTGATTTGATACAATTGATCCAGTTCTTGTACTTGTACCTCCTGCCATCCTCAGGGATGAAGGCGTTGTTACTGATTGAGGGAATAAATCCTGGGTACTATATGGTAAATTGACACGTTTACTCATGGCATTGATCAAGGATATTTGAATTTGACAACGACCTGTAATAATGTTGATTTTCAATAGTGTACTGCTTCTTTTTTTTTTTTTTTCTTTTGTTGTCTCTCTCATGGTTTGTCTTTGCTCGACTTTACACTACCAGCAAATTCAAAAAAGGGAGGAGTGTGGTTTGTGTAATAACTACTATGCACCTTCTATTTTTCCTTGTGCTTTTCTTTTTTATGGTGTGACTATGTGAACAGGTACATTAATATATAGAGAGAGATACATTTATAAACCAACCAATTCGCTAGAAATTTCAAAAAAAAAAAAGAATTTCGCCGTACCTCATTTGTCTTTAATCTTATATTCACAAATAATCATGTCCCAGCAACAGGTACCTACAGACAATAGAACAGTTAGTCAAACAATAACTACGACAGCTCCTCCCGTTCTAAGGTTGGAAGCAGGACAGCAAGACCGACCAAGAGTCACCTGGGATGAAAGTGTAATTGATAATGAAAATTTAAATCGAAAGAAAACCAAAATATGTTGTATTTACCATCCTACTGATGAAGATGGAAATCATGAATGTGACTCCGATAGCGACTCGTCAAGTGATTCATCTGGTGACGAGGCAGACAAACCAAATAACAAGAAGCTGGAAAAGAAGAATGATCAGAATAAGAAATCAAAGCCAAATGCCTATGAAGTGCAGCCAAATTATACAAATCGATCACATGTTCCACGGAATACATAGTTGAAGTACATTAGTTATTAGCGTATTTAATAGAGGTAACATAGATATATTAGAGTTATAACAAAGACCTACACGCCTCCTAGTTTAACACTTTTTGCGAGTGAGGCCATATTTGTGGTTCCTGGTTTGTAGATATTTTGATCTTCTCTGGATTCAGTATTAGCGATTACAGGTGTAGTTAGGACTGAGCTTTCAAAAAGCAAGTTGTATTCATGTTCCCAGGCATCGTTCAATTTGGAGTTGATATCGTCAAAGCATGAATATGTACTTGGTGTGCTTGACTTGTTGTGCTCTTGGTACCTTTCAATAAACCCTAAAACTCCCATATGACGAGATGAAAATCTCAATCGTATTGTGTTATATTGTGATGATATAGTCTCATTTTGAATTTTCCATTCATATGAAAATGTAGTTCGACTATTATCATTTGAATCATAATCATACAACTCTTTATAGTCTAATTGTCTTTGTTGACTTCTCAACGTGCCACTTCTACTAGATTGCTTGTTGACAAAATTTCCTTGGAAGTCATCAATTTTCTTAACAAGATCCTCAAAATTAATAGGCTCTTCCTGTTCCTGAGTTGATAAATTTGATTCGACTTGATCTATTGGATATTGAGTGTCCGACTCTGGTACATTCTCTTTATTTGTATTCCCCCATATTTCATCATCGTCTGTGTTCGAATCGTCATCATCCAGTTCACTTTGTATCCGCGATATATCACTTGACCTGTTGGTTACTTTATCTTGAAAACTAACTAAAGAGCCCATGCTTGCGTTTGCAAAATTTTTCATCTTTTCATATAAATTTGGCTTCTTTATCATTTCAGTTGTGATTGAATCATCAGGTTCATTGATATTTTCTTTTGATAATGACTTGAAGGAATTGTCCGTGGGCATAGTGACCACATTATTAACTATGGGTCTTTTAGTATTGAAATTATCTTGTAACACGGTCAATGGAGACACACTATCTTTACCAAGTATCTCAGGACGACTAAATACATCCAGTTTCAGATCTCTTGAATTAGTACTTGGAATATCATACGAGTTCCACCTTTTAAATTCGGGTCTTTTATTGTAGGATATTTCTTGGTGAACCATGGGGATATTCTTTTGAATTGCTGTGGGTGGTAATAATTGTGAGGCATTACCTTGTGATGACATTGATTTAGTCAATTTTGATTTGAATTGATGATTTTGGTTTATTGCTGTGTATAATAATTGTTCGGAATGATTTCGTCCAGCATGTAGTGGTAATTGTCGTTTTCTGTTAGCCATAGCCAAAGAATCATTAGTAGATTTCGATCGAAAAGTTCGCTTATTATTTATAGAAGAATTTGAACTTTCTTGAATGGTTTTTAAATTATTCAGTCTGTTTTGAGAACCTTCAGCTGATCTTGTCAAATCCTTACTCTTTGACCTCCCGCGTTCTTCCTGGTGTGGGTGCACATTGTGCTGTTGTGCTTGAAGACTTGTCGTTCGTAAAGTCATACAAATATTAGTGCAATTCAATTCAATTCAATTCAATTCAATTAAAGACAATAACGATAGCAAGAACAAAATCTGAAAAAATACAAAATGTAAAATGAAAAAAAGAAAGAAAGAGAAATAAACCCTGGTATAAGTAATTGCTTTAATTGTCTTTTTTTTGTATAAACTTTCCAAGCAAAAAGGATAATAATTAAAAAAAAAATCAAATCCACAAATCCAGCTTATCACAAATCAAAAACGTTCTGGTGGTGGTGTTGGTAATCCAATGAAATTATTCACTGATAAGGAATATCATGTTACACAAAACCAGATTTCATTATTAGGGAGAGAAAGAAAGGAAGAAAAAAGTTCACTAAATTTACCTTACACATTCACACAATGCAAACACAAACTACAATCTTTCATTGTATGTATATAAATATATAATTTTCAACCGATCATTACCGCTTCGTCACTAGAACTACGTGAACCATTTTAAGTCTCAAAATTTAACCATCCATTCAGTAAATTTTCTTGTGCACTTTTGATCAATGTTTTTTGTATTGACTTCACTGATTCACTCAAGTTAATAATCTTTGTCTTGTTCTTGATGATCGTATCAACTTTGTTCAAGTTCTTCTTGTCCATGATACTTTCAAATATTTCAGACAAGTCTTCCACAGTTCTATTCAAGAAATCTTGATTAGATTCAAAAATTTGTGAAAAATTCGACTTGGCCAAATAATAAGCAAAGCAATAGGTCCATTTCAAAGCCTTTCTACCATTTTGAAGTGCTCTCATCGCATCCAGTAAGAATTGAATGTCATTCCATGACAAATTCTCTTGACCCATTGCACGTCTATCTTCCATGTAAAGGCGAGTAATATCCTCAATCTTCTTAACCGTTTTAAGATCTGCCTTCATTGAATTCTCGTGAATAGCAAAACGCTTGTAGAAATGCAAGTACCGTTCCAACGATTGTCTACTTCTATTCTTTCTCAGTTCATCCTCTGCCTTATCATCACGGAAACGGTTACAAGAATAATTATTATTATGCTCGCTCCATTCATTAAGACATACCCAGCAAAATTCGTGCTTACATTTTCGACATGTCATATGATTACAGCCACCATTCTTTTCAATTGACGATTGGCATTTGGGGCATCCGTGTGTATTTGCATCGATCCAATTTGCAGTTTCAGAATCATCACTACACTTTTTATCCCACTTTTTAACTATCCAGCATGGACAAGGTAAATGGTTTTCTTTGGTACAATAAAAGCAAAACTGGTGTTGTTCAACACAACCAACAATAGGAACCCTGGAAATATCAGGGGACTGTTTATCTTCTAATTTTTGGAAATTTTCTTGCCATGATGACTCCTGGTATAACAATTCGGCAAAACTGTTACAATCTGGAGCAGGACAAGCGACATATTTCTTGTGTCTTGAATCAATAAGAGCACGAGCACTGTTGCGCAATAACGGATTCACTGATAGTGGTTTCTCGATGTAAATGAAATTTTCTTCAACATCCTTGACATCGTAGAAATGCTGGATATCCTTATGAGGGATAACATACTGGCAATCTGGCACCATACACGTAATTAAGTCCCCTTTGGAAGCATCAGAAAGATAGCCATTGATATACTGGTAGTAACAGTTAAAACAAAACTGATGATTACAAGTAAGCGAGTAAACAGTAGTCTTGGGGTATGACTCACAACAAATCATACAATCGAAATCCTTCACCTCTTCAAATTTATTGTTGGATGGTTTACCCACGGGCAATCCACATTTCTCCAAAAATTTATTATGGTCTTCAAAAAATGCATCCACCACGTTATCCAGTTGCCATTTCTGCTTCTGCAACATTATTAACAAATCACTATCAGTGCAATCTTTCAACTGGAATTTCTGCAATTTCTTCAAAGGCTCTAAAAACTGATATTGTATAAACAACTCATACGTCCACGGTAGATAATGGGTACCATTACATCCAACCATGGCTGGTTCATCTCGCGCAGTAGTGGTACCAGCACTGATCTTATCACTAAATTCAAATAAATTCTCTCGATTATCGCCATCATCAGATTCAAAGGAAAATTCTGAGTCACTGTCCATTTCGACTTCCTCATCATCATCGTCGTAATCAAACGAGATATTTTCATCTTCTATATCACTCATCTTATTGTTGCGTATTCCTATTGGATGATTGGCTTCTTGATGTGTAGTGGTGGATACTCTTAAGTGCCCCTGATTAATGTGTTTGAATGGCAAATAAGACGTGTACTCTATGATAGCGAGAACTGTTTGTAAAAATTGATAAAGAGGAGTAAAAAATAACATTCCTGTTGCGAGACGAGAAGACAAGGGAAACAACGACAATGACAAAAAAATGAAAACGTAAAACAGGACAGTACACAATGTGAGCTGTGTAGCAAAATTATCATTTCTTGATTTGATATTGATTGTATTATGAGATATTGTTATATATATATGCTAAACAGTAAGAAGGAAAACAAGGTATCCTAGTCTAAATGCAAGTGTCTGTTTGATTAATAATGGAAACAATAATAGTAATGAATGCGTGTACCCCTGTCAGAAACGGTACATTAAAGCAAGTTCCAAATATGATAAAAGACACATGCACACCCTTATGATGATAGTGTTACCTAATCAGCAATTTAGATATAGCGTGTAAACATTGGGAAACAACTTGAAATTTATTCTAGTATAATAATTTTTGACCACGATTTTCTACCAAAATTTTATAAAATTTTGCAACTTTTAAACTAATTCACACAGAATAATCCTCAAAAATGCCACAGTTGTGAAAACTGGCTGGTTAGCTATAAGAGACCAACAAGAAGTATTAGATCCGTATATCAATTGTTCGTATCTTTTTAACTATGTAAGGTTATAAACTTATTCAATATCTTCTTCTCCTGCTTGACTATTCTTTCAATTATTTCGCTATGTTTACTTTGCGAAATTTCTTTAGGATAGTTATTCAACCGATTTTTACACCAGTTAACAATAGTTCTATCGAATGATTTGATTTCGTCAGCTGTATTGTTCAACAAATACTTTTGAATGTTTGTTATCAAATGTTTTTCATTCTTAATGTTCAACAACTTTTGACTGAATACAGAATGCTTTAGCTCGACTAATTTCAAGATTGCATACGATTGAGTTGAACACTGTCCATCAATATTCTTAACTCGAATGCTGAGCGGCCATGATTCTGGAAAATCTGTCACCACATCTGTTCCACAACAATCATCTTCACAGTTATCATTGGCACATCCTGCATCTTTGTCACAACACTCCCCATTACTATTGTCATGTTCATGGTTATGATCATTGTCTTGTTCAATGCTGTTGATGATTTCATTCATTAAATCGTACCCTGCATCCTCTAACCACTGCAATTTCTCATCCACCTCTTTCGCTTTCTTGTTATTACCTAACTTTTGTTTTAAGGATTTAATTTGTTTGAAAAATTGAACAGATAAAATACATGTATCGTTTGGATTATCATCCATATCAATAAACCCATATTTTTCCAATAATTGACAATTAGTCAACTCATTCCCATAGGAGTTAAATATTTCATACCCATACTCTTCTTCTGGTTCACTTATTAAAACCACATCGCAACATTTGGAGCCGTCAGATAATTCAGTGGCCAAATCCAATCCTGCTCCATTGGTTGCAACATCACCATCAATAGAGACAGTCGACACCTCTTCTGGATCAATATCGGTTTCTGCATCACTCATTTCTTCTTCAACGATCGATTCGATGTAGTACATATCGGATTCCATGGGAACTACTTCTTGTTCATCTTCCTCTTCGTCAGATACCTCCATGTGATAACAATCCTGTTCACCACATTTGTCGCATACATTTCCATCGCAAACAAAGTGTATGTTTTCACGGTTCTTCACATGTCCGTCCTGAATAATAGGGGACAAATGATTGAATAAATCAGCAGCTGGAACTAATGCCAATTGGTAATAATCATCAACCATAAATGCTCTTGAAGTAACACTTTGTATTATTTTACCAAATTCTATCATCTGGACTTGGTATTCTTTTTGTAACACCTCGGGTGTTAGTTCCGATACATTTATGTTTAATACATCGGGGATGCTGATAACCAGTTTGTTTGCACGAGCAAAACGAATACTTTCAATGTAAAAATCAATCAATTGTTGTGGATCAAGCAAATCTAATAAATCCAATTCTGTATTCTGTAAGTTCTTCTTGTCTTGTGTATCCCACAAACAAATTGGAATTTCTGAACTCTCAAAATCAATTGTACTCAAATATTCTGACCAAGGTGACGACGATCCACAATGACGCTCATAAATCACAGTAATTACCAACCCAAACATATATTCAGATAGTATAATATCCTCATTGCCTGACTCATAATCCACCAATAAACTATAAATATACGAATTCTTAGGACTCAATAGATTAGATTTGGGTATACGTAGTAGCAATCGATCTTCCTCTTCCTCTTCATCATCTTCTTTGAAAGCCATTGGACCTTTACTAAATACACCTATGCCTCCAAATTCAGATTCTTTTATAATTAAATCATCCCTCCAGTATGAATTATTCTTTAACCAATGGGTTAACGAATCTATCTTGTTTATTGATGTAGATGACATTTTGATGATGTAGAAAAACAACACATCGAGACTTGTCTTAAAGCCCTAAAAAAAAATATTCAATTTCAAAACTCACAAATGCATCTCAAAAGAAAAGGTAGTGTAACTTCGTTGCAAAATAGCAAAGGAATGAAATTGGCAAATAAAATTTTCAATTATATGCAGTACTGATTATTTACTATAAATACAGCACATTCCTCACAAATTTTTTTTAAACATTTTTTTCCCTTTCTTTTTTTCTTCTCTAATCATCAGTAGTGGTTATACTATACTATATAATATAACTTACTTTACTATAAAGACTACGGCAGGTTTTACTGATAGTATATCGTAGATGTGTACTATTTAAGATCTGTCCCATTCATTAACCCAATAGCTAAGTATTTTGATTGACCTTGCTAACAACTCGGCCACAGTCAATACTTCGTTTCGGTCTTTTAGATGAATCACGGCATTTACATGTGTTTTTAAATAAGTTCTGGTAATTTAGTGAAATATCAATGATTATCCAGATGAAAGCATGGTGCTACATTTTTTTCAATTTACTTTTGTAGAATTTTTTTTTTGTTCTGTTTTCTAATCACTCTATTGGGGTATTTGGTTACCGATGACTTCAAGAAAAACTGTTAAGATTAGGATCATAGAAGTCGTTACTTACTATGGGTCGTGTATATGTGCCGAATTTGTTTTTTTTTTCCTCTGTTTCAGTCAAACGCTGAAGAGAAAAAAAAAATTATTGTTCAAAGATACAGACACTTTTGGCCATCAAAGGAAACCAAATTACTTATTACTTACAAGCTACCTACCATGGCTCATAGATTATTAGTTAACGTTATTTTCACTGGTGCATCTGTTTTTGGACGTGCTTTTACTGAAGCTTACAAGCAAGCTGCTAAGGCATCAGCTGCTGGTGCCGCTGGAAGACCAACCAAGGCTGCTTCTGCTGGTGGTATTCAAGTTGATGAAGCAATGAAAATCTTGGATTTGGAAAAGAATGAATTAAGTTTGGATAAAATAGATGAAAAGTATAATTATTTATTTGATGTGAATTCTAAAGAAAAGGGGAACTCGTTCTATCTTCAGAGTAAGATATATTATGCCATGGACACGTTGAAGAAAGAACTAGAGTACATGGAGAAGTTACAGAATGAAAAGTCAGAGGCGGCGAACTAATTACATTGGGAGTCGAAGTTTAGTCATACTTGTAAATAGATACTTTTTTTTTGATAATACACATACGATGTTGAATTTTAGGTTAAATTGATATTGCACCAAAGATCTTCGTACACTTGTTGATGCTGCTAGTTTCACCTATCCATGATATTTAAGTAAGTATACGTTTTGCAGTGGTTTCTTTTTTTTTATATCTTTCTATCTATCTTTGTCCTATTGTTGTCGTAGCGGATACTGTTGTACTATCCCTCTGCTCAGTGATTTAATAATTTGTTGGATTGCGGGATGTATACAATCAGATGATCTTGTACAAAGTGCTTGCGCAGGGAGAAAGATAGCTAGTTAAGTAATTCTGGAGACTTGGTGTGGGTAAGCAAGGCTTTATACGACAGTTTGGTAGAATGAATGGTCGTATAATCATCAACCACAATGACTAATTAACTATCGTTTCAATGGGCATGCAAACGAAGTCTGTAAGAAAAAAAAAAAAAATTCTGGTCGTATAGCTCGACTCAACACATATGCGGAAAAATGATTCTTGGAACGAGAGTTACTGTGTAAAACCAGGGAATCATTTCGTAGGGTATAATACTAAAAGAAAAAAATAAAAAAAAAATATTCTTAAAAAAAGAAAACGAAAACAGAACGAAAGGCAGGATTTGTCTCATTTCAGTATTTTACGATATACCACATTTTCTTCATCAAAAATTTTTTTATAAATATATTTAACTCATTGTTTTTTCTTTTTCGTTCCAATACCAGCAAAGTAATTATTGAAGTGGATTATATTTATAAGTCATCATTCAGATCATATCGTTGATTTTCCTTTTTTTTAGGTTTGGTCTTGAAATATCAATACAAATTTTTTTTTTATCATGACAAATAAGGACGAAGAACAATTACTTCAAGATGCATCGACATTGTTGATGTTTGCCAATGTGGCAGCAAAACAACAACTGAATCAGCCATCTCCAACTTCAAATGTATCTTCTCCACCAACTATTCAGCAACAGCTACAATCACAACCGCAAGCACCTAGAGTTCATCAAAAGAGTCCCACAGCCTCGGCTACATCGCCACGGCCAAGTTTTAACGATAAAATTTTGAATTCACCGACTGAACCAGAAACACCAGCAGTAGCGAAAGTAACCCAGTCCAAGCCACCTGTTATTATCGCCCACCCAAGGAAAAGCTCTATCAGTTTATTAATGAATACCCCTGACCCACCTTCTTCAGAGGAGATACCAAAACAAAAATCCACTTCCCCCACATCCAGTTTACCTAGAAAGGGAAGTTTCAAACCTACTCATGAAAGATCGAATTCTACTCCTGAGGCAACAATAGCAAAATTGGAACAGCACCAATTGCAAATGAAGAAATCAAAAGAATTGACATCTCCTACACCGACTTATGAAAGAGGCATTGATATACGATCCAAAGAAAGAAATACAAAGAATGCTGAAATTGCCGCTGCTGCCTTAACCGCAGCCGCAGATATACCACTTCCGTTGAAAGTAGTAAATGAGCCAAAGCAAGTCTTGGTTAAGGAAAAGGCACAAGTTGTTCCTGTTGCTGAGACAAAATCTATTAAAACCGAAGAAGATCAAGCCACTGAACCAGAAGACGATGATGATGAAGAAGAAACAACAACAACTGCTGTTGCAGCTACACCTGCGGCTACGGCTGCATTGCCTGTTCAATCAAAAAGAATTCCCCCATTTGTTGCACCACCGTTATCTTCTTATCAGGTTGAACCGGATTCGGGGTTAATTGGATGTATATGTGGTATTGAAGATGATGATGGGTTTACTATCCAATGTGATGTATGCTTTAGATGGCAGCATTGTGTTTGTATGGGCTATGAAAATGGTGAAGAAGTTCCTGATGATGAGTATAAGTGTTATTATTGTGACAAGAACAAATGGGGTAAATTTGATCCCGAGACATCAAAATCAAGGACCTTACAAAGGTTAGACAATGAAAAACAGCAACAACCACAGGAGACAAATATACCACCAGCACCAAAAAGGAAACAACTGAATGGAGATGGTAATGGGAATAAACGAAGAAAAACTGAAGAGAAATCATCAAACTCTGGTGGCAGTGCATCACAGACTCCTAAGCGTCAAAGTCCTCGTCCAGAAGAGGTGGACGATTTGCCTAATAAAGACAATGAGTTGTTAGAAGATGGTGTCACAGCAGAATCGTACCAAACAGTTTATTACAATTTGAAGGAAAATGATTTCAAAACTCAGTCTCTTAAAGAGTTTATTGATAGTATTGGACACCAATTTGCTGAGGACTTTTCCCGGTTACCTGAAACTGAGAAACGTAGTATGGTCTACAAGAATGTTTCAATCATGCTGCAGAATCAGTTTAGAAGCATGAAAACAAGTCGAATAATTTTGCCAAAGTATAACAAATATTTACAAGAACACAACAAACTCAGAAAGAAGAATAGCACAAACAAGACGAATATCCAAGTAAAGCCATATGCTGATAATCAAAAACAGAAATTTAACGGAGTTTCCAAACTTTCGTTGTTCATTGGTGTTAACAGTGGAGAATCATTAACCATTCCTGAAAACACACCAATAATAGAGTATCTTGGAGAAGTTGACTTGTTTAAGAATTATTGTCGAGATACTATTAATCAATATGTGATGTGGGGTACCACCAAGCCAAAAGTTTTGAAAACTTCTTTGCCAGCAGAATCACCGTTAAGTATTGTATTGGATTCAAGGTTTGTGGGGAATGAGAGTAGGTTTATTCGCAAGTCGTGTCCTACATCTTCTAATTGTAAGATTCAACCTGTGTATGTGCCAGAAGAGAACAGGTTTAGATTTATGGTGTACACTTCCAAGGCAATTACTTTGAAATCCGAAGGACAAGATGAAGAATTGAGATTACCTTGGGAATGGGATGTAGATCATCCTATATTGAAACTTTATGAGAACAATAATCTGGAAAAATTTGAAAATTTAACTAATGAAGAAAAATCTGCATTAATTACCTACATTGATAATATCTTACATTTTGTTGAATGTGGGTGTACTACGTCAAATAATAATGGTCAATGTGCAATATTCAAGATTAAGAAGGCTACATCATATTTAATGAGATCAACAAGAAAGGCTGCTTCATTAAGCAATATCAATTTAGCCAAATCAAAAGATGAATTGATTTTACCAAGACCTGAAAAGAAATATACACCATGGTCAGAACGGTTGAATCAAAGAAACGAAAGAATCTCAGGGGAATTGTTGAAGGTAGATAATAAAGAAGAAGTTTCTGAGACGACGGTTGTACCAGAAGAGAAAGAGGATATAATTGAAAAAGTCAAACCAAAGATGTTGTTTAGAGTACCATTTAGACAACAATTATTGGAAAATACAAGGATTAAAACTGAAACTTCAATTCAAGAACTCACACCAGTTGCTAGTGAAGAAGATGATTCAGACCCAACAGGGCAAGAGATTCCTATTCCAGTTGTACCTGAGTTGATGGCTAGTATAGAGAAAACTATTGATGATGAGTTGAATATTAAAAGTAAAGTTGTCGACAAAGCGATCGAGCCGGTAGAAGAGGAAGTTTGTGTTGCTGCACCACCGAAGGTTGTCAAGAAGTTGTCATTCGCCGATTACAAGAAAATGAAGTAGGGTTGTATGTATAATGGTATAGTAATGGTTGATACAGCCAGTATTATATACTGATAGATAAGTATGATTAATGGATCCTTATACTGGGATAGACTTTGTTCTTGCGTTTTAAGTCGTCAAAATTGATTTGTGTTTATACGTCTATCTCTGAACAACAACTAGGTTATTACGATCAGCTTGAAAACCACAAAATATAATCGACTGAACCAATTAACCAATATGTGCGAGAACTCAAGGTGACTAAATTGATAGTATTTCTCTACCTCTAAAAAAAACATTGGTATCACTCGATAGGATACAACAGGACATGACAGGACAGTAATGACTCTATTTTGGACAATTGAATTTAGGATAATTTCAATGAAAAGATTGCCCATCTATTGATGGTATCTAGTACCGATAATGCTTGTTGTGCTGGTATCTCCCACGTTCCATGAAGAGAACAATGAATACCCAAACTTTTTTGACATATAACCTAGGCAGTATTATTCTTGGAGAGCAAACTAACAAGTTAACTAGCTGGGGGAATTGTTTTTGTTCAAAGGAAGGTACAACCAACTTGAAGAGCTTATTGAGCCATATAGATGGGGAGACAGAAGGAAGTGATCAAATAGAATACAGATACCAGAATTAAATATATCTCCAGTGTGGGGAGAGAGGCACCCTATCGGCATCCAGCTGGGATGTATACAGAGAAATTTATTTATATTGGGGGGGAGTTAATGATGTAGCTATGAGGAGGTGTTCTGCTCCATAAGATGGCATCAGTAACTTGCACTCGATAGCTCACGATTACTGCTTTGGTCAGTCTATTCGTGATTTTAATAAAGCCAATGATACATATATAATTCAAGAATACTTTTATGTAAACAATTAACGTGTGCCACTTTTTATTGTTTAGAAAAAGAGAAATGACACCGTAGGTGGCGCCGACAAAGAATTACATAAACGCTGGTAGAAAGAAAGAAAAGTAAAAGATTGACCATCTACTCTAGGTACTTGTTGGTTAAAATGATGAACAAAGTATACGCGACCCGCAATACGATAACCTAATTTGACATAAAAAAGCCGTAGGTGGTTGGATATTCTTTTAAAGAAAAGCGGTAAGTTAATTTGAGCCCATTTTGTGATGTTTTGAGTGATAATTGGTTGGTTACAGCTCTTATCAAATGGTACTTCCCACGAGTCATGTTTCAGCAATTATAGCCCATAATTCAGTACAGCAGAAGTTTGAAATTGTATGACTTTATAAGAAAGGTTATTTATTATCTCCCTTTTTTTTTGCTTGTTGTTGACACCCCTTCTAATGATAGGTGTTATTAAATGACGGTGGTTTTATTACTACTGCTTGAAATTTGATTCTAAATACCACATAACAACACCAGTATTTTTGCTAGCAGTTTGGTTGTTGTTATTAATGAAATTCATTCCCTAAAGTATTATTATATATACAACGCGGTAGCCATTAAGTGGATTGGTTTGCGTTTCAGCAGGGTGGTATAAAAAGATCAATTCATGGACAATATTTATCATTTTTTCATGTCCAAAAATACCCCAATAACAAAGTCACAATTCATGACTATTTAATTCTTCAAAAGTTTTATCTTATTTATTAGTGGTAAATGCATTTCTACGCAAGATTTGGTAATCCTACTATGAATTTTAATATTCTTTTGGTCAAGAGAAAGAAGTGTATTCATGCAATTTTGGAACAGGTCGGTTTTTCGCAAGCATGTGTACATTATTGTTGGTATGTACCCACGGCAGAATGATTACTGCAAAATCCTGACCCCGATAGGTTTTGTGTATGTGTGTGTCTAGCGTGTAAAGCTACCGTATAAAGAGAAAAAAAACTACACTATACAACGTTTTAAATCCCGTTTATGTATTTAAAAAAAAAAAGAATAACCCTTAAAAACCCCTATATTAAAAAAAATAAATCAACAAATAGACCAATGCTCGTGATACCCTTGTTGTTATTATATATATGTGTGTGTGCGATTCAACAAGGACATCATTCTCACAATTGGATCTATTTTTCATTAGCAGTAACCAACTTATTGGAAGAAGTTTCATCGTCGACATCAGCGTCACCGAATTTTTGATGTTTAAGTTTGTCAAACAATTCATCCTTTTCAGCTTGGGACAATTCAAACTTCTTCTTACCCTTGATGTGGTACATTGGATTCAATTGGACCAAAGTCAAGTTCTTGGTGAATGGCAAGTGGCCGTGTTTTTCTTCAAAGACCATCAAAAAGATAACACAGATGATGAAAATCCAGTAGACATTGTAAGAAATAACAGAACCATAAGTGGCAGAGTTTTGCCATCCCAACAAAGCATTGAAGATATCCCAACCATTATCAGTTTCTGGGTTACAACAGTTGACGTGCCAGACAGATTGGTTAATGTCATAAGTACCAGGACCAGAACCATTTTCTGAAGCATCACCACCAGTAGCTTGGTTGTATTTGTAGGTTTGGAAGTACCAGACACCACGAGAAAACAAACCAGCAGCAATCAAGTAAAGAATACAGGTGGAAATAATCAAGAAAATTTGCAAAGACATAGAAGAACCAAAGTAGTACAAGAACAAACCAACAGCAATACCGGCAATCAAACCACAAACAACTGGCAATGGGAAGGCAGTAGCTTTGGAGTTAAGACCAACACCACCAACAAAAACAATAGCTTCAACACCTTCACGAAGAACAGTAATAAATGGAAGAATAAACAAAGCATACTTCTTAGAATAGTAACCAATATTCAACCAGTTTTTCTTACCAGCAGGTTTTTTGATTAAAGAAGTAGCAAGCTTGACTCTCCATTTTTCTTGCATTTTATTGATTCTTAACATTGGAATACCCATAGCAGTAATTAAAATGGTTGCGATAAGACAAAAGATACCTTCCCAAAGATCTTCTGAAGATCCCCAGACATCTCTACCCAATCCATAGAAGGCACCAATAAAGGCACCACCAAGAACCAAACATATGAAAAGCCCAAGCGCTGAACCAATCCAAACTTGTTTGTAGAGTCTTTTCTTCATTGCAGCATCACTGGACAAGGATTGTCTAATGAAAGCAAGAAGAACAGAGATAACAATGATTGCTTCCAAAGATTCTCTGAAAACGATAAAAAAGACTTGCACATTGAATACGTCAGCCATGATTAATTAATAATGAAAATTAAGTTGATTAATAAGGGGGAGACTCAATGAAATCTGAAGAAAGAAGACTTAAAACAAAAAATTTTATAAAAAGAGAAGCACCTCCTGGCCCTATTTATAGCTTATTCCCACGGGTAAAATTCTAAGGCAATTGTAAAGTCAGACAGTCTTCCCTGCAGGCATTTCTTATCACAAATACAACACAAATTGCAAGAAAAAAAAATTTTTTTTTCTTTAACCCTGACAAGTCCCATCACTTCCCACATCTGTACCTTACAAGAAAATTTCTTACATCAGACTCTTGGATATCCTGAGATCTATCTTGAGTAGAGTACCCATTCTCTCACATTAATTGCATCCTGAGAACACCTTTAGGGAGTGAGAACCTTTCAAGGAGTGAGAACCTTTCAAGGAGTGAAAATCACCCCTCAAAAAGTAAAATCTATTTGAGGGATTAAATTGTATAAATTTTTTTCCTTTCTTCCCCGAAAAACGAAATGTGCTTGTTTGTGATTGGCTATTTCTCTTCGAATTCTACGGCTAAACCTCATTGTTGTTAATTTTTACACTTTGATCGAATAGATTGATGGGGCTTTTGTAATCTTCGCAAAAGCCTATTCCTGCACGCGGTGCCTCTCTCAGCCAATAGAATTGTCCCAAAATAGTGCCAAGAAAAATATTGATCAGATTATTTTACATTATTTCCACAAAAATAAAAATCACCTTACATTATATAGTGCGAAAAAACAAAAAAATAAAAAATTTTGATTACTCTGACTCGTGCGAGATGAGTTTTGAACGAAAATGAATCGACAGAAACCATGCTTGTTTCACGGTCACGACAAGAGCCAGTCCATTTTTCTTAGGCAGGAATGTCTTCATTCTTGCCTAGTAGTAAAAGTGTCAAATGTCTCGTATTTTACTCTTTGTTTTCTTGTGGTTTAGTTTATAAGTGTCAAATATAGTAGGTTCATTCTTGGCACGTTTTATTGTTTGGTCTTTATAAAAAAAAGTGTAGTGTGTGAACCATACTTCACGTGTCTAAATGCACGTGATGTTTTACTTGTTGCGAAATTCATTTTGTGTTTCCTATGGGTATTTTTCAAAAGTTTAATAAATCTAAAGGGATACGAATTAATATCATGGTTGTTCATGAATTAAAAGAACAACAGCTTTTTGGGTTTTTTTAATTAAAACAGACCAATAAATGATTATAAATCTAGAAAATACACACAGGTGATAGTTCTATCAGAATATTTCTAGTGATTGTTAGTGATAAAAAAAAATGTGATTCTTGTACCTTTTTCAAAGTTCAAAGCTATGTCAAACAATAATTAATTAATACAGAAGTATTACAGACAATGGTGTATACGGACCCATTTCTATATAGAAGAACAGACACTTGGTTGACAAAGATAGTGAGCGCTGAATATCATGCGACAAACTTGGAATAAGAAACTGAACAAGACAAATATAATATTGGTGTTGAACGCTATTAGTTCCACGAACTATAGATTGATAATGATAATATCATTCCAATGTTTCAAATCAAATATCCATTTTAACAAATTAGTAAATTATGCTGAAAGTAGTGGGATTTATTATTAGTTACCAGTTGTAAGGATAAGGATACCCCAAAGGGGAACTTTACCTAGGTTTGAAACCGTATATTGGCTAGATACGTATGTGAACTATAAAGAAAGAGTAGTGTTGAGTGGTGCGAAATATGTAGGAGCGTCAGCGAGGGGTTGTGATTGGCACTCAGAATTGGTACACACACGTACTACTTCACACCAGAAGGTGCAAACTTAATGTATGATTTTAACTAATAAATAGTTTGTTTTCAATATGTATAAGTTGCACTTAATTACTTGAGGGTCAGCGTTACATAAAAACATAAAACTTAAGCATGCTATGCCCTGTTCCGTTATAAACAAATAAAAGAAACGTCGTGTCTAGGTCATGAGGATTGACTGCGAAAAAAAAAACAAATGCATAACTAATCTCTTAGGTTTTGGCAAAAAGCAATTTATTCTTTGTAAATTCTGTAATAATCTTGCTAATTATGAAGAGACTTGCTTCCCAGTTATCGGCTATTAGAGGACAATTACGTCCGAGAAGAGATAAATCGAATAATAATCAAGGAATGATTATATCCTACGACCAAATCCCAACAGTATATCTTCCAAGTTATGGTAAAGGCAAAATCGATGAAGTGTTGGTATCAGCTAGTTTTGACCATGAAAGATTCTTTAATCAATTAACAAAAGAGTCAGTGTCTTTATTGTTGAATCTGTTCCATGTACTTCAAGATATATCTAGAAATGAAGAAAAATTTGCGTATGAGGAAGGTATAAAATTAGAGTTCCATAATCAATTGGACACATTACTAAATCTGTTGCCATTTGTAGAGTCAAATTTTTTCAACCAATCAAAAATTCCTGTCATTAAAGTATTATTTGATGATTTGAGATGGACAAGAAATGTAATCACTATAACTAATTTGTTAATATTAGAGAGTAGTGATAACTTTAAAATTGCTATCAGAAGATATTTCCAAGAAATATGGAAACTACAATTGGCGGGTGGTGCTGAAGATTTCCTCAGAGATGTATTTTCAGCAATTTTGAAGATCTGGGAAATTAAAGTTGTTGATGCAACAGTAAGATAATAACATTGGCTTTACTTGGAGTAGTTCTATTCTTAAATATATGAGTTTGGATTTTTTTCTCTTAATTTTTTGGTTGAATTTTACTGCGAATTTTTAACAAGAATTGACAAAGACACAAACACAAAATGAACCAAAATGTGCCACAAACATGAATATTATAATCGTACGTGTGTGTCCAAACTGCTTGCATTAAATCTCTACTAAAGTAATGTCTATTCCAGCTTAGTCATTTCATTACCAACTTGGATTATTACAAATCAATTTGGTTCTATCATTGAATTTCAAATTAAATTTAGGTACCATGTAATGATTATTTATTCGGAGAAAAATGCTTCTCGGCCGAAGGTGAAACATGTAAGTCCAAGTACTTCACTTTAATGAAAATGGAGTTATACTAATATTATTCTTGCTTGTTACAACGTTGGACGTAAATAATATCGTATTGACGTATGCATAAAAAATATATATTTGCTTGACTGAATTAAGAATTAGTAATGCTGGATTCGGATAACAATGGTACCAAATAGATAAAATAATATCGTAAACCAGTAGAAATTAATAAATAAATGGGTTATGATCCTGGAAATGAATATCGTCCTATTTTTTTTTCCCATTGTTCATGACTATGTATAAGCCATGCCACTTTTTGGATTTTTTTTTTTTTGGTTTCTGCTTTTTGAGTGCGACGCCCAATCCATCATTCTTTGTGATCTTCGTGGTTTTTAGCAGTATGAATCTTCGGGGAGTGAATCCAAGAAACTAATGCATATTACTATACCGTCTAATTTTTTTCTTCTTTATCTTTTAAACCAAAAAAATAGTCGATTAGATAATATACTTGAAATAAGGCGTTTCGATGTGAGATTCTCACTCAAAGTTTTTCAACAATTAATAAGCAAACTCACACACCTACGCACGCACATAAATGTTACATAAAATAGAATAAATTATTCTCCACATGAATTATAATATCCCGTTCTGAGAAGTGGTGCTGGGGTTTATTTGTATTATTTACAGCTCATCAACCAGAAATTGTTGGTTAGTTATTGTTGCTGGAACCAGCATTAAACAATAATAACAACAGAATAATAAAGAAAACAAAGAAAAAACACACACAAGTAAGACCTAAAGTAGACACAAGATACCAGATAGCACAAAAACACACCATGCACATGGTGCAGATCTTCAAAGATTGAGCGAACAAAAGATGACGTTATTCAATGCGACTGATTTTCTTGTAATTTTTTTTTTTTTTCTTTTGGTTCATTTAACATTACACGCATCACCGAGATTGATTGATTGCAACAAAACTATACCAACATGTGGGAGATTAGTAAATGAGTAGTCAAAATCTATGAGTAGCTTAAAATAAGGCCAAACAATACATCATCTAACATTTACTAGAGTTGCATATCTTGTAAACAATAAGATTCATATTTCTTTCATTATATTTTTCTTCTTTCGGATTTTCAGTACTTTTTAATTATGGAACCAAAAATCGTGAGTTTGTGTAAAGATGTAAAAATTAAATAAATAAAATTTACATAATCCACAAAAATAATTAGCCAGAAATAACAAAACAACAACAACATTGAAATTTTTCTTCGATTGCAAACCAATTAACCTGTTAATGGGAGGATGAATGAATTTATTATCACTGACTGATTATTTAAATACTCAATAAATTTCCATAAAGTTGTAGTTTTCTTTTTTTTTTGTTTTCTTTGATAGAAAAGTTTCCTTTTTGAAAAAGTTCTCTCTACATTAAGAAAAATTTCAAGCATCAGATCAACAATGAGATTTTCAAAGACTTTATATGCTATTGCAACTATACTAGCCGCCGCTGATGCTGCAACCTTAACTGAGTATTTCACTGCTCCAACACAGACTGTTTGGTACACTCACACACTTCAATCAGTGTATACTACTAGAACACAACTTGCTACAGTGTATAGTGCTCCTCCAAACTATGATCAAGATACTGAAACTTTTTCCTCTAGTGTTGGCCCACCACAAACTTCATTATATACTTCATCAGAAGCTACTGATGCTACATCATCAGCTCAATCAAGTTCAACTTCTCAAAGTTCTTCTACTACTCCCGAAAGTTCTTCAACCACACCAGAAAGTTCTTCAACCACCCCAGCATCTTCATCAGAATCATCATCAGAAACCCCAAGTTCTACAGTTTCCGAAGCTGATCAACCAACTGAGGATATTCAATTTGCTAACGACATCTTAGCTGCTCACAATTATTATAGAGAATTACACCATGTTGGTGACTTGGCTTGGAACAACACCTTGTATGAATTTGCTAAAGAATACGTCAATACTGCATTTGATTGTAGTAATCTTGAACTTGTTCACAGTAACTATCCACCATACGGTGAAAACTTGGCCGCTGGTTATGTAGGTGGTAGTTCTCCAGTTGTTGATGGTTGGTACGGTGCTGAAATCGATTTAGTTAAAAGTTGGGACCCAATTTCATACTCCCAATCCACTGGTCATTTGACTCAATTACTTTGGAGAAGTAGTACTCAAGTCGGTTGTGCTAGATTAAACTGTACTAATCCTAATGATAGTCCAAATTGGAGACAAATTACTCTGTGTAACTACTATCCAAGAGGTAACATCATTGGTACTAACTCAACTAGTGGAAACACTTATTTTGTTGACAATGTTTTCCCAATTTAGTGTTGAATTCCCAATAGTTGATTAGAGACAATAAAATAATCCTTAAAAAAAATAACTAGCTTTCTATTTCTCGTCCTTTTATTTTTATTTTTATCCTTTTATTTCTTTTAGTTCTATAGTACATTTTATTTTAATACAGTTATTATTTTTCATACTTACACTTTCACTCTACTGAGTTAGAAAATAACGGACTTTGTATAATTGCAAATTCAAAGAGAAAAAGATCTCTTCTGTCAATGTGAATTTCATCTCTCATTATTCTGTGTCTAAGATGAATCAACAAAGAAAATTAGTCACACATGACAAGTGAACGAAGGAATAGAATAATGAAAGTAAGCTTTGCATTATAAATTCGGAAAGGGGGAAGAGAGGTGAGTGTATTGTAGCGTTCAAGTACTGTAAGTGTATAATCCAATTAAGCATCTCGTACGTTAATCCTGCGACCTAGAATAAAAGCCGAGTCTTTTTTTTGTTGCATTTTGTTCCCCATTACTAATATCCGAGGCGAACTGGGGGGGAGGGGGAAGGCGAGAGAGAGAACGAGAGAGAGCGAGCGCGTGTGTTCTTCCGTGTTTGTTTCAATTTGTGTTTGGTGTAATGAATATTGCACAAAACTAAACACCGCAAACTTTTACTTTTGTAACCTGTCGGGAATTGTTCATGGGCGTGCAGGTGCTTCTAGCCTTTTTTTTGAAGTCCACCACCATTTTTCTTGGTCCATGGCTTTAAAAATAAAAAAACTTCTATAATGCAGTGCAGAGTTTAAACACTATGCCTACCAATTTCATTTCATCTCTACTGCTAATTCATCATTAAGACATCGTCCAGAAATTCTACAGTAATGTTAAATTAAAGATCAAAAAAAATTTGTATATGTAACTTATTATGATACTATTCACTTGCAGGAAGTACTCATTATATATTCTATATACAATTTTTAAAATGTCATATTTCTTTTATTCATCATGACATCCGCTTAGTTTTTCAAGACATCAGCAAATTGACCTTTAGATGGCTTAGCCTTAGATTTTTCAACCTTAGCAGAACCCAATTTTTCAGCAGCGTAAGCTTTGGCGTATGGGTTCAATCTCAACAAGACTTGTTTGTTCTTCAATGGGTTCTTCTTCAAGACGTGAGATTTCTTTTGAGATTTTTCACCGGCTGGTCTAACAACAGCTTGAACTTCAGCAGAGTTGATGATTCTGGTAACATCAGTGTTGGAGATGATGTTAGCTGGTAAGGTGTAACCAGATTTGACGGATTTGGTGGAGTCAGAACCGTAGACAGAGTCCAAAGATTCAAAAGCACCTTGGGTCCAGATAATGAATCTACCCAAGTGAGCACCTGGAGCCAATTGCAACAAACCCAAGTGTTTAACAGAAGCGGTTTCAACACCTGGAACGTTTCTCAAAGCTTTGACAATACCGTTGTCTTGAGCGTAGACAACCAATGGACCTCTTCTTTGAGTGAATCTTCTACCTCTCAATTTACCTTTACCGGCTCTCAATTTCTTGGATTTGATAACCTTAACAACATCCTTGTGAGCACCAACAGCCTTCAAGACAGCAACAGCGTCCTTGGTCTTGGTAACAGATTCAAATTCGTTTGAAACAACCAATGGCAATTCTTTAACTTGTTCAACTCTGTGACCTCTGGCTAAAACCAAAGAAGTAACAGCAGAAGCGGCAATGGCAGAAGCAGTAGCATAACGTTTTTCGTTGTGGTTAACTTTGACATTCCATCTTCTCCAAGTTTTGGTTGGAGCAAACATACGACCACCTCTACACATGTTACCAAAAGCAGCTTGACCGGAACGGTGAGTACCACCACCACCAACTCTTGGAATTCTGGCAACAGCTCTACCAGTACCCCAGGATTCAGCAGAGGTTTGGTGACCAGCATTTTCAGCAACAGCGTAAGCTTGTCTCTTGTTCTTGTTAACTCTAACGAAAACAGAGTGGACCAAGTCTGGTCTGACTGGAGCAGAGAAAACAGCTGGCAATGGTAATTGGGCAGAACCTTGTTCACCTTTAACGGAAATAACAGAAACTTGTGGTCTTGATGACATCTTTAATGTAGAATAATGATAAGGAAAGGGAAAAAGAAAAAAAAAGAGAAAAGAATCAAGTGAAAAAATTTTAGTAAGGTGAAAAATTTTTTTTTTCTCTCTCTTCTCCCTTTCGATACATCAAAATTTGCAAAGTGATGGTCGTGTGTGCACAATAGTTTTGCACTTCAAATTTTAATATACAGGAAAATACCCTCGGAAGTTCAATATACACGTGATGGTACCCTCGGCAGCACTCAATTTTATTTTTATGTTTGATTATTTATTCCGTTTAAAGATAACTATATGTTTGTAAATCAAATATGGATGTATATATATAAAAAGTACACAATAAAAACTAACAACAGGAATTATTATTATTATTAGCAGTTGCATTACGATTCAAGTCAATTCTTCTAGTTTCTGGGACTTCTTGAACAGCAATCTTGTCGGAAAGTTTCCTAGCAATAGCATCAAATATATCATGAACACCTTCACCCGATTTCGCAGAACATTCAAAAGAAAGCAAATTCTGTTCCGTGGCATATTCTTCAACATCACTTTGTTCAATCTCTCTTTCATCTTGTAAATCTAATTTATTCCCAACTAAAGCTATGATTATCCCATCATTACTAGAATTTTTCCTTAATTCTTCAATCCAATCCTTAGCTCTTTGAAGTGACGAGGTTTTCGTGATATCATAGACTACTATAGCTGCATGAGAATTTCTATAATACATAGGAGCCAACGATTTATATCTTTCCTGACCTGCAGTATCCCATATTTCAAACTTGATAGTAGTTTGAGTTTCTGGAATAGTGATACTTTGTGTTAAAAATGCCGCACCAATGGTTGATTCTCTCAAATCATCAAAACTATTCTTAACAAATCGATGAACTATAGATGATTTCCCAACAGCACTTTCTCCTAAAAGAACAAGTTTAAATTGTGAAAATTTCTTATTACTATCAGGCTTGGACATATTTAAGTTTATTATTAGTTTTCAGTAGGATAGTTGGTGGTAGAGGGGCTGTATAGGCGAATTCCTTTACAATTTTTTTTTCCCCGTTGGTCGTTTTTTTTTTGGGTTGCCTTTCTCACTCACCTTTTTTTATTTTATTTTTTTTTTTGTTTGTACAGTCAAAATCAAAATACTATTAGAGATCACGTGCAAAACTATGAATATATCGGAAATTCATTAAAAACATAAAATAAATAAATACCAATCAAGTATATTCCAACTTTTTATTTACAAGATTTGATGGATAAAGCCTATATACCCAATTAGTTGTCTTCAATTTTAGCCAAGATTTCTTTATCAGTGAACAACAAATATTCTTCTTCACCAACTTGAACTGGGTTACCACCAAAAGATGGCAATAAAACCTTATCACCTTCTTTAACAGAAACTGGAGTAATTTGACCAGTAGTCATATTGGTGATACCTGGACCAACAGCAATAACAGTTGCTTGGTTTAATTTTTCTTGGTTCTTTTCTGGAATATAAATACCAGTGGCAGTTTTAGTAGCTGGTTTAACTCTTTGAACTAAAACTCTGTCAAATAATGGTTTTAAAGACTTAGCAGATCTGATTATTGAGGACTAATGGGAATATCGTTAGTACATTATTTCACAACGCAAACTCAATCAATTCAATTAAAAACATACCATGATGTATCTTTGTTGGTGCAAATATGGAGAAGTGGTGATGAAAGAGAATGATTGAGTTTTTTTTTTTTTTTTTCACTTCTTTTTCATTTTTTCGTTCGTTCTCCGGTTGGGGGATGCTCCCAATAGGAATTTTTTTTGTCCGTTTCCATGGAATTTACTAGAACATTTACCGATACACACGACTTCTAACTGGTAGCATTATATTCAAAAACTATACACTAACTTAAATATCTATCTAATGGTTCACCCAAGACGTTTTCAATAACTCTAACCAATCCACGTCTAACTTCCATTTCAACTTCTTCATCATCATCTTCTAACAATTCAGCAATATATGGCACCAATGTTGGCAAGTAAGTCAACCATTGTTCACCCATTTTTTGGAAAATAGTCTTTAATGAACGAATTGTCCAAATCTTAGTAGATGATGAATTTTCATTTTCATTAGAAATAAATTTAATCAAACCATGGACTAAAGTTTCATTATATTCTTCTGAGGAAACATTGGTAACAAATGTACTGATGGCTTTGACTAAATATTTACCAATGGATTCTTCAATATTTGATAATTGATCCAACAATGGAATACAAATACTGTCAAATCTACCTTGTTGTGACCAGTAATCATCTTGATCAAATTTAAATGAAGTGGTCAAAGAAACTAAAACAAGTCTTCTCAAATTAGAAGCTTCAAGTTCACCTTCAGAAAATCTCTTTAATAATGCCGAGGTTGGATCTAACAAGTAAGAATAGTAAGAAGTAATAATACTCTTTAATTCATCTTGAAGTTTGTTAAAGAAACGGAAGAAGGCCAACAATCTTGAAACTTCACCTGATTTCAAAGTAGCACCTTCCCCTTCAACTGCCCATCTGACCAAATTAGCAAACAATGGACGGAAACTCTTGTCATTCAATTTCATGACAAATGCAATGGCACATCCATGGAATAAACCTTCCAAGTCATGAATGGTGTTAATATCAAACTTGTCATCATTATCTTCAGAATATTGTCTGAATTCAAATGCACTAATAAGCCATTTCATAAACAAAGTAGATTGAGTAATAGCCTGTTTCTTTTCCATCTTATCAATAGTGGCTTGCATAGCTTCCAAGAATAAAGTAATGTTATTAGAATTATCATTAGTGTAAAACTCTTTGCTGATCCAAACATTACACAACGATTTCAAAACTTGTGCCAAATCCATGTGATCCACAATCAAATTCAAAATGCTGGAACGGATTTGATCTTCAATCAAGTCACTAGATAAAATAGTCAACAAAACCGAGTCCAAAGTAGTTGTCATGAAAGCAGGAATCTTTTTAATATAACATGATAATAAAACTAACACAGAACCTTGCACCAACTTGGAGATTTCACTATCCTTCTTGGTAGTGGTTTCCCAAATCTTAAGAGCTGGTGGAACAACCTTAGGGAACAAACCAAGAGTTTTAACCCCCAAAGCATTGACAATACTGGTGATGGCATTGATAGAAGCAATGATAATTTCTGGCAGTTCATTTAACAAACCACGATCAGTGGTGATAGTTCCCAATGATTCAATAAGAACCTTGGAGATATCAGCATTGGCAAAATCTGCACTTGATGAACCAAACTTGTTAACAATAGTAGAAAATGCATTCAAGTAAGATTGTTGTAATTCAACATCAATGTTCTTCTTAATGCCTTTGATTAATACTGGCAACAAATTATTAATTACAGAATCAAATGTAGATTTCTCACAGTTTGCAACATCCAATTCGGTTTCAAACTTTCTTGATGCTAAAATTGCATAATTTCTAGCAACTTTGATGGATAATGAATCAGACAATGTATCAATATCCAAAGATGAAACAATAGAGTCAACAAAATAATTTAATGGTAACAAGTCTAACAAATCACCCAACAAAGCATACAATTGAGTACACAATTTATTATCTGGGTGGCTATGAGTGAAAGTATCCAAACTAGACAATGCAAATGAAGTTACGTCTCTGAATTTACTCAAAACCAATTCTTTATCTTGTTCGTCGTCAATCAAAACCAATGCCATTTTGGTTTTCAATGATGAAACTTCAAATCTGTTTTCAGAGTGAAGTATTCTGATCAAAAATTGCAACAAATCGATTCTTAATTCGGTTAATCCAGCATTTTCCAAACTAGCAATAGTACCGTTGAAAATTGCACGAGTGTTCAAAGCATCAAACTCTTCAGATCCAGGTTCAAGTTGAGTAATTGGAATTTCGTTCCACAACTTGGTAAATTCGGAAATTCCATGCAATTGTTCTTCAGCTGTAAATGCCTTCATATAACCTTGAACAAAGTCAACAATAGATTCAACTTCACCAGTTTTATTTTTGTGAATATTATTAGCAAACTGCTGACCCATCAAAAATAAGATGATATGCATAGTTACTTGACAACCCAAAGTCTTTGATAAAGAAACAAACAACTTAATACGGCGGTGTCTTGGAATATGTGGGAAAGCTGTAGTAAAACTTGTCAACAAGAATTCAATTTCACTAGAGACAGAAGTAGTTCCATTAGCAGCTAATGCAGGGATGACCTTAGCAACTGTTTGTTGTAGAGCAGAGCTGGAAAATTCATCATCTTGTCTAACGGTGTGAGCACCCATGAATGTGAAAATCGGCATAACTGAATGTAAGATGATTTCTGGAGCCAATGAAGCCAATTCAGAAATGACCAATAATAATCTGTTTTGAACTTGTGGAGAGTTTGAGGCTCTAATAGAGTTAACAATCAAATCAGCTCTGATGAAATTGGAGTCAAACTTAACTTCTTTACTACTTGCCTTCAAATTAACAATACTCAAAAGCATACAATTGGCCAAGGTTTCTTGGGCATAGAGAACTGGCAAGTTACCATCATTACCAAGATACTCCAAATCAGTTAAAATCTTGAACAATGCTTTCAACAATTCTGGACTGACAACGTCTCTTTCTTTACGGAGTCCAGATTCTAATACTTCTAACAAAACAGTAAGCTTCTTTAAATGAGTTAAAGCCATGTTGTTTATTTCATCTCTGGCCATTGCTTGTTTCGCAGAATTAGAAGATCTTCTTCTTCTTTTGGCTGGCCCTTGTTCTGGCATTTGATCACCAATTTGGACACTGGATAAAGCTTGTAAAAACAAAGCATTATTTAAAGGCAATTCTTGCAAAGTAGCCATTGGATCGAAATCAACCATATCTTCATCAATCAAAAGATCGAGCAATTTGTTGACAATCTTCAACTTAGAATCAATAGCTTTAAATTTGTCAAAAATGGCAAGTACTCTGTTGTTCACCGCAATTTGCAAGTTACCAGATTCATGTACCAATCCTTTACAAAGCCATTCCGCTTCTTTTGTAATACTCTTATCATTTCCAGATGATGCAACACCTCCAACTAATCCAACGATGGAAACTTCAACATTGTCAAAAAATTCAATTCCAGCAATGCTGGCTTGTTCAATCCAAACGTTTCTTTTGTTGAAATAAGTTTCAACATCATTATCAAGGAAGAAAAATCTATCATCGGTACCAGTTTTGTTGGCCTCAGAAACAATCTTCCAAGATCTAGCTTTCAAAACAACAGGTAAGAACGGCAAAGCCCATTGTGTAAGGATAAACAGTTTGAGATAACGGCCGGCCTTGGATTTACCACTTTTGGCTTTAAAAATATTTTCAAATACGACATTGACTATTCTTGATGAATCCAAAACAATGTCTTTAACAACATCTTCAGTTAACAAATCACACAACAATAAACTGTCTTGGGATGTAGGCAATTTCTTTTCTTTGTAATCACCATATATTTGGTTTTCTAAAACAAGTGCACTACTCATCTTTTTGTTAGCATGAATTTTCGATTTGACGTCAACAATCAATCTCAAAACCAGAGAAAATCCCATTCGGACAGATTTGGAATCATCAAACAACCCTAATAAGATAATTGGAAGCAACAAATAGAAGTCAGTTTCACCACTGGAAGTTCTCTTAATCTTAATTCTAAGGGCTTTGATGGCAGACAACCTAATAGATATTGGGACGGCAGGAGTTAATGCAACTCTAACGACAAAAGTGAATGCAACATCTTGAGATGTGAAGACTTTGTGCAAAAAGGACAAAATGACTGAAACTTGTGATTTAACTTCAGTAAGAGACAAGGCGCTACTCAAGCTCTTCAATAAAGAATTGAACTCAGAATCGAATTGTGAGTTGAAGTAACTTTGACCAACAGCTTTCAATTTGTCAGCATCAATGTGTTTCAACACATCTGTTGTATCAACAGTGGTTGTTGCTGAATCCTCTTCAGCAACATCAACATTAAACTCAGCGTCTTCATTTTCCTCTTTCTTTTGAATAAGTACTGACATGAGTTTTAATTCCAATTCATCTACTTTGACATCTTCTTGTTCAAGAATAGATAAAAATAATCCCAGGTTGGTCTTTATAAGCAAGTGGGCAATCTTCACTAAACTTGATCTTATTGATTCGTCTTGGGTAGTCAGATTACTCAATACAAGTTTGGTGGTTGTTTCAAAGAACACTTTGGAAGACAAGTCAACATACTGTAACAATTTGTATGATTGAGCTGATGGGAACGTGGACACCAAGTAAAACATAAATAATTTACTCAAATTGTAATTCTCGGAGCGTAATTCGTCCAATTCTTCAACTTTCAAATCATCAAACTTTAATTTGTTGAAGCAATCTAAAGTTTCCAATCCACTTTGATAACTGTTCCACAATTGAGCCAAGACAATAATAGTTTGCTTGAAGAAACCCTTTGTGGCACTTTTATCTTCCAAAATTGAGACAGTTAAAGATTTTAAAATCGAAATGGAAAATGGAACAATGGAAGAAAGAACTGAAATGAGAGAGTAAGCAGTTAATTTTAAATCTGAATTTATTGATGATGAATACTTTGATTCCTTTTGTGGCAATAACATCAATCCAACAGTTTCAAGAACCACTGGTACGTGATTTTCATTCAATTCATTGATATTCTTAGCATATGATGCCAACACTTGAACTGTGTTAGACAAGTAGAATACCAACTGTTCTTTGTAGACGGTATGATTCTTGATTTGATCATCCAAAAATTTAGTATATAAATTGAAAAAATGGAAATCATTATAGAATGCTTTTAATACAGAACTGGAAGGGGGGGTTTTCAACAAATCTTTGTATCCACTAACCCATTCAAAAATTTTTGGAAAATTTTGTTTTGGAATAACATTTAAAACTTTAATAAAGATTGGTTGTTGAAAATATGGCAATGAAGTCAAGATCATAACTTCAGCATTATGAATATTTGCATGAAATCTTCTAACTAGCCACTCTACTGCTTTTAAGGAAGAAGTTAATCCATAGTAAGGTCCAACTAAGGTCAAAAATGCATCAATATTTTTATTCAACTGATCAATGACTTCTTTTGATTGTAAGTTTCTATCCAAAGTAACAGATGTTTCAGAAAACAAAGTTTGTCTAAATTTGTTAAATCTTGAATCTAATTCAGATAAATCATCTAAACCTTCAATGGCAACATCATAGATGGTTTCATAATCTTGACCTGCAGCAACTTTTGGATCAAAGATCAAAGAACGGGAATGTAATTTTGATCTTTGTTTTCTGTCTAATGCAATAGACGCAGTCTTTTCGTTAATTGACTGTAACTGCGATGCTAAACTTGACATGTGTTTGATTGTTTAGGTTTTGAAGGAACTAATTCAGTGGTAGACTTTTCTTCATTTTTTTTTGAAGATTTTTTTTTTTTTTTTCATGATGAGATGAACCTCATACATATTCTTTTCGAAGTGTCAGAAAAAAACAGTATCGCAAAAATAGTTTTAGACATTGAACTACGACAATTAAAATTTAAAAAATGAACAAAATATATTTGATCTACAAACATAAGTAATTAAACGTAAAATAATGCTAAAATACAATAGAAAGAGTTTCTTTAGCAAATCCAGAACCAGATTCTTTCCAAGAAATTCTTTGGAACAGGGACAACGTAATCAAGTTCTTCTTGTTCAATTTCATCCAAATGAGTAATCAAGTCGATATTTTCAACTGGAATAACCCAGTCGGTGTCACCAAGAACCATGCGAGAGTAGATAACGTGACCGAAATACAAAACGACAACGATTGGTAAGGTAATATAAGCAGCCAAGAAATCACCAATGTTAAAGTCAAAGAAAACAGCATAACCATTGGTAATGATAATGATGGATAAGAAGATAACAACAAAGTAGGCACCGAATGGAAGCAATTTTGATCTGTATGGGAGTCTATCCATAAGACCATTCAAAACAACGGCTTTTCTCCAACGAATGTAGGCAACTCCAACGGTAGCCCATCCAATGAAACCAGAAATGGTGGAAAGATTAGACAACCAGGTGAAGACAGTAGCAGAGGAAGATGACACATTCAAGTAAGCCAACAAACCAAAAGCAGATGAAACGGCAACAGAGTAGTAAGGAACACCGTATTTGTTAACTTTGGCAAAGATCTTTGGAGCATTACCACGTTCAGCCATGGAGAACAACATTCTAGAACTGGAGTATAAGAAGGAGTTACCGGCAGAAGTGGCAGAAGTCAAAATAGCAGCGTTAATGATGTGGTTTAAGACATGGATACCGGCGTTTTGAATACCAATTACAAATGGAGAAGCAGAAGCATCGTAACCATCACCGATTAATCTTGGATTGGTGGAACTAACAATAACACCAATGATTAAACTACCAACAACGTAAAAGAAGATCAATCTGTAAATGAAACGACGAGCAGCTTTACTACCGTTTTGTCTTGGACCAACGGTTTCACCAATAGCAGTGGAGATCAATTCTGGACCACAAATGAAAGAAAAACCAGACTTAATAATAGCAGTCCAGAAACCCAAGAATCTACCAGTTGAACCTCCAGTTAAATGTTCAGCAAATGCCAAACCACCTTTCCAGTATCTGAAACCTAATCTGTCGTGATTTGGAGCACCACCAAGCATAATCACCAAACCGGTGATAATCAAGATAATAAGAACAATAACTTTAATCAACACTAAGCAGTATTCAGTTTCACCGTAAAATTTAACTGGCAAGAAGTTCAAAATAATAATCACGGCAAGAAGAATGGTAATCCATGCTGCGACCGGCACAGCATCAGTCCAATATTGAATAAGCATAGCAGCGGCTGTAACCTCAGCACCAATAAGTATACTAAAAGAGTACCAGTAGTTGTAACCAACTGCAAAACCAAAGGAAGGTGAAAGATAGTCATTGACAAAAGCAATAGGACCATTACCTGGGATAGGGCGGAAAAGAACAATCTCAGCAAAATATTCCATGACATTATAAACGACAAAAGACATGATGATGAATGCAATTAAGAAACTGGCAGGACCACAGGTAGCCAAAATCAAACCAGATCCAAGGAACAAACCAGTACCAATAGAACCACCAAGGGCAATCAATGACAAGTGTCTACTTTTAAGACCTCTAGCAAGGGTATCTGGACCCAAGGCAGGGTCTAATGAAGTTTCTGAGATACTTTCATTACCTTTTTCTTTGTATGGCATATTTTTTTCTTCATCAGAGCGTTGATAGCCCGATTCATGAATTGAGGATACAGATGTAATCAAGTTAGCTTCTTTTGCTCCCATGTTGGATTAGTTGAATAGTTAGATGATTTGATGGATATGTAAACTAAAAAGAAAATATTTAAAATTTAAATCGAAGAAAAACTGTAGGATTTCAGGTTCTTCTTATAATGTGGGAAAATTCCTATGGTTATTAATTTCGTAGGATGGCTGTTTTGAATGCAAAACTACCAAACAATAAAAAGAAAGTAATCATTCATGAAAAAAGCAATTTGTTGCACAAAATCTAAAACCCACAAAAGAAATTATCGATAATGTTGGAGGTGTATTTCCTGCACACAGACCCTCAATCGGTGAAGGACATAATTTGGGCTTATCTAAAAAAAGATTATGATAGTCTAATTGCCTATAGCGCCATTTCCAATCAGACATATTTTTGATATGACTTGCCTTCATTAATTTCAACAACGCGCTTAATCATATTACCCTATTGGTTGAAATACAGAATTCATGATGGTAACTGTAAATTATTTCCCTAAAATCTTACTATTTGAATTTGGTTGTTCTTAATTCAACAAAGTCTTTCCGTTCAGCCCCACCTTTACTTCATGCCCCTCTTCAAAGTTCTTTTATATTTTAGTTTCTGTTTATTTCTACGTCGATTGCCGCGATATTTCGTGCAAACGTTCCACTTAATGGAAAGAAAGAGTGGGAATTATGAACTAACTCAACTCCATGACCAAATTTTGGCCCTCGTACTTTGACAAATTTTTCAATTGCTTTTTTTCCTTTATTATTGTCTACTCCGGTGGGTGGGCATTTGAAATCTTTCTTTTTTTTTTTTTTTTTTTCTGAAAAACTGATAGCTTATCTAAAATGTTACTTTATTAATCAATGATATATTTTTTTATCCTCTTTTCTTAACTTCTTATTTCTATTATTCTTTATTGGGAGTTTCTCCGGTCAGGAGATGTCTTCGATACAATTTTTCTTGTAGATTATCTCCAGGGTCAGGTACAAAGGGTATTTTACACCTACTATGTAATTTGAAGAAACTTGGTAATTTAAAATAATATTATTTGATTAAATTGCTTAATTTGTGGGGTAGAAAGACAACAAAAATATAAATCATGGGGTAAGCCGTATTACCCTACAAGTGGATGTGACTAGCAATATAATATTAAATTTCTGTTCTTCCAAATGTTTGCCTAATTATGCTCATGTTGTGTTCATTAACGTCCCAATTGATACGGCGTTTTGAAAAGATCCATTTTGCCATAGTGCGTGCACTGTGACAATATTATTTTTTTTTTCTTTCTCTTTGTTGTTCTCGCTCGCTTCATCGATCCTCAAAACATTATTTTTTTTTCTGGGCATTTTTCATTGCACCTAACAAATTGATTGGCTCGCTTGTCTTTTCACCATTTCTAATTTGTACAAGTTGATACCGCTAGCGAGCAATCACATCCATACTCAAACACTTTCCTAATTGGTTATGATAGATCTCTATCTTCTTAGCGGCAAATAACATACGATTTTTCTTTTCTTTCGTTTATGTAGATATTTCATGTATTTACTGCAAGATATTCTACAAAATTTAACTGAAAATAAAAAATTTAACTGCAAAAAAAAAAATAAAACTTCTGCAAGTAGGAACATCAACCTCTAATCAGTAACGTATCAAGTAGTAGTTTCGTAAAATGATTGCAAACCTTGATCAAAACCTTGTTCCCATTCCCAAAGATACTTCAGTCCTTTTTTGAACGCTTCTGATTCCTGCAATCTAGAGCGCTTCCATGCTTTCTTTTTACCAATCTTGGAACCGTTGAATTTGGCAAAGGCATCTGCATCCTTCCAAGCTGTCTTGAACCCATCTTTAAAGTTATCATGCTCGTATTTTCCATTAGGATCTTGATTATCCCAATAGTTTACGTGCCCACTATAAGCATTGTTTAAACTTTCGTCAAATTGATCTTGAGATGGTTCTTTAGTTGGTATTGGTGGAGGAATCAAAGCTCCTTTATCGGTCATTGTTCTGAAATCCCATTCTCCACCATTACCTGATTGAAACTTATAAGTCCAGAAATAGTATCCACTAGTTCTCTGTGCCAACAATTCACCTTGACGCTGACCATATTTTTCAACCAACGCATCACGATTGGCGTTTTTATCATTATCCCAGGATTTACCATCCAACACACACGAATACTCACCAACAATGATTTCCACCCCCTTACCATCATCCGTTAAATTGGTCAACAAATCCCCATTCAAATCATCAATAATTTGTTGCGGAGTCTTGTTCTTATCATCATCAGAAAAGCATCTGTAAACATGTTCATCTAAAACAACACCAATGTTACCATCGGGGCCTTGTTTCTCTTGAACCCATTTAACCCATTGGTCAGCCCACCAACCATCAGAAATAATAACTGGAACCAGGGAATCACTCTTTCTGATCTCAGTGATACAAGCAGCATAATAGGTTGATTGTTTCTTGGCAGGATCAGAAAACTCAGCTTCATTGACAACTTGAATACCTGCAATGTTGTCAAACTTTTTCAAATCTTTGGCTATCCAACCCATCATTTTGGCAGCAGAAAGTTGTGCTTTTTCATCCTTCCAAAAACCACCGCCGCTACCAGATTCACCAGAATGTCCGGAATTGTTTGCGCCTCCTGGTAAACCATGAATGTCAACAAGAACAGAAATATTATGGTCTAATGCTTTCTGGATATACTTTTCTTTAACAATAGTCCAAGCATTCTTGTAAACATTCTTGTATTTCTCAAATTTACATCCAGAAGTATATGCACCTCCGTCGATATCCCAATACCCAACTGGTAAACGAATCGACGTCACGTGGTGTTCTTGGAGCCATTTCCAATCATCATCGTTGACAAAGTTATTCCAATGGTTTTCAAACTTGGATCTAGCTTCGTCTTCTCCAAATTTTTTAACTAAAGACAGAACAGCATCCATTTCGGTATCACCATCTGTTTCTGAGAATAAATCATGATAGATCCATTTCTCTAAGACAAAACAGGCGCCAAAATTGACCCCGTAATTTTCTCGTGATTGGTAAATTTGTCTAGTCGAAGGTGGCTTTCCTGCAGTACTTGGAGGATCAGCTTCAGGGATATCAGAAGCTCTACTCTTGAGTTTTAATTTTGAAAAGGCAGCTTGCATAGTTGTGCGATAGTAATATTAAGTCAATTGATTTGTAGAACTAAAATAAGGATTAAGTGGCAAAAATAAAAATACAACAATTGAGTTGTAGTCTGTCTTTCTTCTTGCCTTTTTATAATTAGTATTGGAACAATATCGAATTGATCACTAAGGTTGCTGAATTTTTTTTATAGGGGTTTTTCCATTTTGGTTTTTTTTCTTGCTTTCTTTCTAATTTAAAATTGCTCCCTTATGCAGATGTGTGTAGTTAACTGAACATTTATTGTTGCAACGTGACGACTGCGGTTAGATTGTTTGTAATTGACCTGAGAAGTAGAACCAGAAAAATAATCTCCCTCTTTAAGTCGATTGCGCCTGATGTGGGCTATCACAAAATTATCAAACAAAACAACCCCGGTATAGTTTACTTTGAATGACAATCCGTTGATCCAGTATGATGAGTAATGAAAAACCACGGTCTTTGTTTTTTCAAAAGATATCTAGAATTTTTTATGAAATCAACACTCATCTCACATTTTTGTCATCGCATTCCAGAAGCGTGATCCCATCTTATGATCTACTTCAAAAATTAGACAGTTCCATAACTCCATTGGAATTATCCATCTACAAATATTTATTCCCTGAAGGTGAAATATTTTTTGATTATGTTGACGAAAACCAAGTAATGCTTTCCTTTGTAGAGGAAGTAAAAGTGGGAAATCAAGGGTATCATCAGTCTGCTATTGCTGAAAAATTCGAAGAACACACGCGTCAATCTAAACAAATATTGATTTTTACTTTCCAAGATACCAAGGTTCACGGAATAGGTAAAGCAATGAGAAGTTTGAGTAACAAAAGAAGGAAAGCCAATAGTGGTGATTATAAATCTGAACAAAGACAGGGATTTTTTTTGGAAGATAGTAAGTTTCAATTACAACCGTTGTCTAAACAGCAATTGACTAACCTTATAAAGAACCGGAACGAAAAATTCAACCGGTTGTTACAAGTTTTCATGGATAAGTTTTCCAATCAAGAAGAAGCAGAGAAAAAGTTAATCGATGCAGCAACAAGGCGCATACCAGAAGAACCTATACTTGATGACATGGTAAAATTACTAGAGCAAAGGCCAAGTACAACTGCTACAGCTAATGTCACATTAACTACTGATGAAATGATCCTGGCATTAAAGAAGTCCAAATTTTACAATAACCAAATTTCATCGGTCCAATTACTCAATAAGGAGCGGCCCGCAGAGAAACAAAGCTTATTACCCCAAATCCAAGAATTCATCCACCCAGAACTTAAAGAGGCATTGTTACAAACAAAGGGCATTTCGATAGACAACGATTTGTATTCCCACCAAGCAGTGGCATTGAATACACTTTTAGATCCGACAAACAATTCACATGTCATAGCTAGTACCCTGACGGCTTCAGGTAAGTCGTTAATATACCAGATTCCTGTTTTGAATTCTATTCTTTGGGATATTTCCAATGGTTTTCATGGGCGTAGTACCACAGCTTTTTTCATTTTCCCAACAAAGGCATTAGCTCAGGATCAGATAAGGCATTTCAAGGACTTTATTAGTCAATTACCTAGTGCACAAAGTCGTCCAATTGTTGTCAATACATATGATGGAGACACACCATTCCAAGAGAGAGTTAAGATTCTGAAAGAATCAGATATTATATTTACAAATCCAGATACTATCCATGCATCAATTCTTCCAGGACATAGTTTTGACAATTGGAGAGAGTTTCTTCGTTCATTAAAGTTTGTTGTAATGGATGAATTACATGTTTATAAAGGTACGTTTGGTATCAATGTTGGATTTGTTATGGCGAGACTAGCTAGAATTAAGAATAAGCTTCTGCAGGATGATGGCGATCAAATAAGGTTTATTTCATGTTCAGCAACCATTCAAAACCCCATTAGCCATTTTAGAGTCGTTTGTGCATTACGCGATAGCGACGAAATAGTTCATGTCAATCAAGATGGTAGTCCTTGCTGTGAGAAAAAATTAGTGGTTTGGAATCCACCAGCATTGATGAACCAGCGGGGACAAAAGGAAAATACACCTGATAAATTAGTACCAAGAGTGAGTATGATTCTGGAACTGGCACGATTGTTATTGAATATTTTGACAATAAATGACAATTTAAGAGTGATTGTGTTTTGTCCTATCAGAGTCATTTGTGAAACTTTAATGAAAGAAGTAAGGCATTTGTTGCAAGATGTATTTAGTAAATCAGGGATAGATCAAAGTGATATTATGGCATACCGAGGTGGCTATAGTAAAAACGATAGACGAGTAATTGAAAAGAAAATGTTTGATGGGCAACTTCGAGCAATTGTTGCAACCAATGCGTTAGAATTAGGTATTGATTTATCTCATTTAGATGTGGTGATAACTTGTGGATTCCCAATGCTGAAACTGAACTTACATCAACAATTTGGTCGAGCAGGGAGAAGAAGAAATGCCAAGGGAAGTTTGGCTGTATTTGTTCCTGGTAAGAGCCCAGTTGATCAGTACTATTTAGAGAATCCTCATGAATTGATTGGTAATAACTATGAGGATTTATGTGTTGAAGGCTTACGCGAAATGGAATGCGGACGATTGATTTTAGAAAAACATTTACAGTGTGCTGCATATGAAGAGGGAATATCTCTTGAAGATATGCACTGGTTCATGCCTACTGGATCCAAAAATGATTTTTCAAAGATTTTGAATGAAAATTTAATTCTTGATGTTGATGGAAAATACAAGACCAACCCACGGTATACCACAAAACCACATAATCAAGTGGCCATACGAGCAATTGAAGAACCTGCTTTTGCTGTGGTTGATATCACAAACAATAGAAATATAGTAATTGAAGAGATTGAATTACTGAGAACAACATTTACATTGTATGAAGGAGGAATTTTTCTTCATCAAGGTCAACCGTACTTAATCAAAGAATTCAATCAAGAGGATCGTTATGCTAAAGTTGAGCGAGTTAATGTTGATTGGACAACACTGCAGAGGGACTACACTGATGTTGATCCAGAAGAAGTTGAGTGTGTCAAGCCATTATTCCCACCGAAAGCACAACAAGCACTTGATATACCAGCATTCTCTGGTAGAATCAAAATCACCATGAAGGTATTTGGATTTTTCAAAGTGAATCGACGTGAAGAGATTTTAGAAGTAGTTGAAGTGAAAAACCCACCAGTTATTATCTATTCCAAAGGATTTTGGTTAAATATACCATCAGAAGCATTGGAAGTAATTCATGAAAAACAACTTTCGACAGCTGGTGGAATACATGCTGCTGCTCATGCAATTATGAACATGCTACCTATACATATCAACGGAGCTCCTGAAAATGGTCGAAATATCGCAGATATGGAATTGTCAACTGAATGTAAGTCTCCATTGAAAGAGTTTTCGGCGAGGGAAAATAGTAGGAAACGACCTGCAAGATTAGTATTTTATGATACTAAAGGTGGACAATCAGGTACAGGAATATCATACAAATGTTTTGAAAGTATTGATGAAATATTAGATGCTACTTTTAGACGAGTTAAAAACTGTACATGTAATTGGGGATGTCCATTATGCGTGGTTTCAAGTACTTGTAAAGAACAAATGAGAGTTCTGTCTCGTCCTGCTGCTTTGATTGTATTGGCTTCTTTTATGGGTATGAATTTACAAAAGTTGAAGGACGAATTACCTAATGGTCCAGAACCTAATCTACCAGATGTTAATATAGAGACCATTGTTAATGCCAATAATACTGTGAGATTTTCACCAAATGTCAAGCTATTAAATGTTATTCGTAGAAAAAACACGTAGATTTATATATAAATGTATATAGTGTAGATTTTTATTTAGTTTTTAATTTTGTTTGTAATAAAAGATGCCTTTCTTGAAAATTTCTTAGCCAAGTTTTCTTTCTGTGGGGGTTGTGGATGTAATGCTTTTCTATCATCTGGATATTTGTTATTGTTACTGCTTCTAGTACTTAAATTATCACTGTTGGTTCTTCTATAAGACATACGTCTACCAACATCAACACTTGGGGAATTTTCTTTCAGGCTTCGACTAGTCAGTCTAGAATTGTTACTATGAAGGTTGGGTAACAGGTTACGTCTTTGAAGGGAAGGACTATAAGGAAGCGACTTAGGTTTAGCCAATCGGAAAACAGTCTGAACGGGTTTCAAGTAAATAGATGCCAATGTTCCAATGTTTAACTCCAATTCTTCAAGTATTTCCGGATTAATATTATCATTCTCTGAATTAATCACTGGGTTCTCGTTTAAAATAATCTTTTTGGTGTTTGACTGAAATTCACCATTTGGACCACTGGCATTTTCTGAAGACAATAATCTCCAGTAGATAAATCCACGATCTCGAATATCTGGATTATCAACCTCTTCTGTAGCCCATTTTAACACTCTTAAAACAATAGATTCACCTTGTTCTGGGAACTTTAAATAATATTTCGTTACTGCCGTCAAGGTGGCATATTGAACTTCAGCAGGATCATCTTTAAAAGAAGTAATGAAATCTTCCAAAATAGTTTTGGATTCTTTAATACTTTCACAATATTGCCCAATAATCCAAATGAAAGCAGTTTTGGCATCTGGCTCATCAATGAGATGGTAATGTTTGATCAACTCGTTTATAGCAAATTCAAACTTTCCAGGATACTTACGAACAATATTTTTTATGACAATAGTGGATTCTTGAACAATATAGGAGATACCATTAGATACCAAATCACAAATTACTTCAACACATTCTTCAGAAGCATTTTCTAGTTTCACAGCAAGATTACCAAATGCACGTATAGCCTTTCTTGCCATAGATACATCGACTTCAGTGGCATATTCTTCTAATTCTCGAAGTACCAGTCCAACATTTGACTCATTTGCCAACAAGTAAATAATTTCAAGTTTGGTGTCTTTAACGTATATAGGATCATCATACCTACAATAAAACATTTCCACATCAAAGCTGACTAAATCTTTTCTTCCCAATAATAATAATATGACATTTCTTAAAACTAGGAACTGTGTTTCAGATGGTTTTGCTAACAAAGATACAAGGGAATTACCCAATCTTTTGGGTAGCACAGGAAGACGTAACTCGGGATTTCTGGCATAATTACAATAATAAATAACAACTTTGATTGCATTTATCACCACCGAGGAATTCTCATGTTGTAATGCAGGTAAAACTGACTCAATTAAATCCAAGGCTTCATCATCAGTTTGCGGAACATATGCCATCAATGCGTTTAAGATATATGTCTGTTGCCATTCATTTGCCGAACTCGATAAATTAATCAAAGTTAATGCATGGTTCTTGTCGATGGTTAGATTCAAGTTTCGATTACTTTCTATAATCGAGCTTAATGCTGCTAATGCATTTGATACAACGGAAGAATTTGAATCATACAATAAATCATTCAATTGTTGGACCAAGTTTTCCTTCTCGGCTCTAGCGGCATCATGTTGAGAAATTCTTGCTACAGCAAAAGCTGCGGACTTTCTAACCTCTGAGTCCGAATCCACCAACAGTCTCTTACACGATGTGATGGACAAGTCTATAAATTCCTTTCTATTAATTGATGACATTGTTTTAAGTGCTAGTACTCGCAAATACGGAGTTGGATCGTTGTGAAATCGAGAAAGATACGGGATAGCATCGTCACCATCAGGATTAGATGCAGCGTAGGCCACCAAGAATTCAAAACATAATTTTCTCACTTCAAGATCATCAATTTTCATTAATGGGATTATATCTTTCATTAAACAAGCTATTTCATGGTTGTTAAAAATAATATTTGCCAAAACTTTCTTAAGAACTAATATGACCCTTGAAACTGGTTTTGATTTCTTAAATGCCTGCTCCAATTCTGCACGCAATTCTGAACTCTTCGATCTTGTAAATAATTTACCATCACTCATGTTAATTAATGACAACTGATGGTTAAAAGACGATCAAATATAGATACAAATTCAAAACAAGTAGATCGATCTGGAAAAAAAAAATCAGCTATTAACGAAAAAAAAAGGAGTGGTGAGGGAAGAAGTGGTAGGAGGGGACAAAAACGCAGACAAAACTAAAATGCTACAAAGAGGGAGGGAAAAATTGAACCGAAGATTTTCTTTATAGAAAAAAAAAATAAAAGAAGAAACGATTACATAAGACGCGACTTGGTTCCAACTTACTTCCTTTAATTCTTTCTGAAATAAAATAACTCAAATTTAGTATAATCAAACCCATAACCACCTATATAATCTAATGATAGAAAACATATAACCAAAAATAAAATCAAAAATAAAATCAAAAACAACAACAACAACAAAAACAAAACGAAAGCATACAAACAATCGCCATTCCGAATTTCATGTAACCCATAATTAAAGCTTGACGTACCCTGAAGCATATGAAACACTACTTTCACTGCTTTTATGAACTGGGTTACTCTGCGAATATCCAATCCAATTGAAAACATTACCGTCAGTAGGAGTGTACTTCAGGTATCTTTCTAATAGCTTAAGAACTATTGAAATTGGCTTTTGGCCACATATAGTGTTTCCCGTAGTATCGATATATTGCTTCCATGCAGCAGATGATCCGGTCGAAGCGATTTCAAGAGCCAACTTGTCCAATAATTCAATCGATTTGTATATTTCTAACCCTTTTGTGCGCTGAAACATTCCTAAGGAGGTTATTTCGTCTTCCAAATTATCCAATGTCACATCACTAGATGATAAATACTTTGTATATCCAAATCTTGAACCCCAATGACAAAAATCAGAACTTATTATAAAATGATTCTCTTCATTATCCATAAAAGGGAGCAAAGAATCAACAATATCCAGTTGCAACTTTTCGTCCATGCCACTAATCAATATAGGAATAATTTTTGGAACACCATGCGGAGAAGACTCACCTTTATAACGAATAAATGGAGCATGCATCTCAAATGAATGTTCATCCTCGTCAATTTCATCAGACATATACTTGAAAATAGGACCCCTTGAACATTTCTTATTGATCAAATCTTTTATGATTTCTTTATCAACTGGAATATCACCCAAAGGTGTTTCATAATAATCAAACGAGGAAAGCATTGCATAACTTTTGAAATACACATGATGGGAAGGTCCCAATAAGAATACTCGTTTCACTTTTGTAGTATCCCAGGCATTGAATGTTTCTGCCAATCTTTCTCCAGAATAGGCATAACCTGCATGAGGACCAATAAGAATTCTTGCTCCCTCGACTCCATTGCTAGCATCGTCTCCATTAATGGGTGATTTTAATAATTTAGCTTTATGAAAAAACTCGTCTAGTTGCTTTCTTAATTTTGTCGGACTATTGGTATACCAAGTACCAGCATGAGTTGCAGAACGAACGCTCATTCTCTTGTTATAATTAAAACTGAAGAAGACAAAGCGGTAATTCCTTTAGTATTATAGTGGCAAACCACGATGAAATAAAGAAGAAGTTGCGACGAATTGCTGAGACAGAAAAAGAGTTCTGGGGGCTGGGGGCTGGGGGGGGGGTGGCTTTGATAAGAACTAGATTTTTTTTCCCCATCTAACTCTCAGTCATCTGGCCCACGATTTACCGCCCGACCGTAATCTTTTCCGAGTGAAGCAAACTACCACACTAGTTGTTACATAGTGTACATTTAGACTTTCTTACACAGCATATGTAGATGAAAATAATAATACAAGAAAGATAGAAAGAGACGATAATAAAAGAAAAAGTGTGGCAACAGATTGCTTTTCTTTTACCTAGGAAATTTATCTTACTGAGTTTCTTGGGTTATCGTCGAGAATGTATTTATCCATCAATTTGACATTTTTCCATTAATATGTACGAACTGCTATTTTAAGATATGTATTTTGTCTAAGCTTTTGCAACTAATTCAAGAGTCCATGGTGTAGCAAATAATTCTTTGTCACCTTCATAATATGTCGAAACATTTTGATAATTACCTCTAGCTAACCAGGAACCTGGAGTATCACTCTCTGGGAAATCTTTAGTATAGATTTCTTCAGAAGGATCATAAGAACCAATTTCTAATTCATTCTTTCTAATAGTAATACCGGCTTTCTTGACAACCTGGATATATTTAACATTTTCATATCTTCTGTTTTTAACTTGGAAGTGTAAGGTCATGTAATATTTAATACCACCTGGAAGTTGAATGTGGATCTCATCAGCATCTTTGACTTGAACCTCTTTCGGTTCTTGTCCTTCAACATGAAGGACAAATTTAATGATTTGGAAGTCTGGGTGAGTTTCAACGGCCATGATGTTAAGTTGTTATCTTTTGGTTAAAGGAGAGATTATTGTGTATATCAATTGGTATATAAAATCAATCGAACAAGACGAGATTGTGGTTCTCTTATATATATATATATAAACTCTATAGCTACTCCGAGTTCCTCGGGGAACAAAGTTCTAAATATTCAACTTACCAGTACTTTAAAATGTTTTGGCATGTGATTTGATTTTAAACATCCCGAAACTACATGATTGAATCTTTCTCTATTTTAATTTTGTATCATTAACCATAAAAAGAAAATTTTACTATCGGGCACATAATGTGAGGGGACTAAGACGTTCTTTTCGCTTATTTATGACCTCATACTCTCTTCATTTGTACTTTCTAGGAATTTATGTATTTATATTATCATTATTTTTTTTTTTTTCAGGTTCTCGCATCCGAATGTCCCCCACATGAAATATGGTTGACGGAAAAATTTCTTTGGCAACTTTTCAAGTTCACTCAATTCCGGCTTTACAAGTTTCTTTGAAATGCTTAACTTCTGATTCAAGAACTTCTTTCATTTGTGGAATATTTCTTCCTTTCTCCTCAAAACTAAAATCAAATATATTTTTACTGGATGGTTCTTCAAAAACATTACGTAAACTCTTAAAGAAACTCTGGGCCAATATTTCTTCCACGTCTAATCTTGCCTTGTAATCCCACTTTAAAAGTTTGTCCAATAGTTGTATGGCATCTAAGGGAGCAAAGGGGTACAAACTCTTCCATTTAGCCGGTCTATATTTAACCCAAAGTAACCCTTCTACTTTCCAATTGTACTTTTTGATGGTCTCCATGGGAGGATTACCTAGTATTTTAAACAATTCGTGGATTTGTTCATGCAGATTCTTACCAGGGAATAATGGTCTTCTTCCAAAGAGTTCTCCAAGAATGCAACCCACTGCCCAGATATCTACTGCTTTGGTGTAACTTTTAGTCGACATAATCAACTCAGGAGCTCTATACCATCTTGTTGCAACATAATTTGTGATTGTGGGTGAACGATTTTTGAAATAATTGGGATTAATACCTCTTGCCAAACCAAAATCACAAATTTTTAAAGTACCTTGAGTTGTGACCAAAATATTTCCTGGCTTCAAATCTCTATGTATTACGTCAGCTGAATGGATATACTTTAATCCGCATAGAATTTGATACATAAAACTTTGTATATGGAATTCTGAGAATTGTACATTTGAATACAATACCCTGGCCAAATCTAAATCTGCGAGTTCCTGGAAACAATACAACCCTTCATATGGTTTAACGTAAACGACATCTAGATCAAGAAGTGTTGCTATCTTTAAAATTGAACAGAAGAAGAAACAGTTAGTAATGCTTGTTTTGTGATAGATTTGGTGTGATCTTAATACATACATTTTTATGACCTCTAAAAAACATCATAAACTTTAGTTCTCTTATTGCTCTGATTAATAGTATGTCTTTGTTGAATATTTTAGTGACCTTCTTGATAGCTATCTTATGTTCCATTCCTGAACTGGAACTCTTAGTATCAATGGCAGAACAGACAACACCATATGAACCTTTCCCCAACACTCGCACTATTTCATATCTTGAATCTACTAGAAAGTGGTTCTCATTGTCTGTGTAGGTCGAGCATGACTTTAGATTAGTAGTTTTACTTTTGATTGATGTCATTTACTGTGGTAACAAATGATTGGTTTTCTGTTTATTGATGGCTGCAAAGATTGATATGTTTGATTTTTTTTTTTTTTTGTAGTGCTTTAGTCTTTTTTTCTCTGTGTACCTATAAAGGTTGTTACAATACAAAATAAAGAAGAAAAACCATTTCATGGGGAAAACATATTGAGAACATCACAAAAAAGAAAGCAAAATATGACACACAAATAAAGCAATATAGTAGTTAAATTTAATAGTAGAGAGGGGTTAATGGACTTCTAGTTATAATTTAAAAATGAATAGGAACAGCCGTTTCGTATAATCTTGTGTGGGGTAGAAATGGACCAATATAATATTGCTAGAAACGCTCAATAAGTCCATTTCTCGTTATCGATTGCCAATTCAATTACACTACACATTCCTCCTCACTGCTTGTATATTTCTCTTGAGGTTTCTTCAAGCGATGAATCCAATTTTAGATGTGTACTTTACACATATTATTTCCAATAGCTGGCAATATTTTCTCTTATCAAGTAATAATAAACCAGTGATTCAAACTTCCTATAGCGTCAAGAATTCATAACTCACACGGGAATTTGACTGTATATATCAATTAGGTGATATAATAAACTTGAATAGGATCTTTTGTGTCAGTTAGAATCAAACTACAAAAACAGGTATCATAAAAGGCTAATCTCGGACCAACCATTCCTTTTGAAGATAAAACCACTTAATTGAAGTTTGAAAATTTACATCGATCGATTACTCGTGGTTGGGAAAAGCGGCGATGGTACTCCGAATTGTCAACTTTTGAAGAAAGTTAATCCTCAATCCACTAAAAACGGATTGAATTAAAAAACTACCAAAGAGGGGGTATCCCATGTAAGCAAGTATTAAGAATTAATGGGTCATACTTTGATCAACTCCCCGTTAGTTTGACAAATCCAAGCTAGGGATAGATATTATTAAATTGCCGTACGATTTTTTCTTTTTTACTTTGATTGAAGTTGTTGGTGTTGGTTTCAATAATATATCTATTCTCCACTGATTGATATCTGCTTGGCATTAAAACAAGAAAAAAAAAAGTAACCTACTTATTATTATGTAATATACAGGAGTTACTATGGGCAGAGTAAAAATTTGTCTGCAAAATTTCTTGCCTACTTTATTATTTTTATTTTGCGCGCTTCCGTACTTTTGTGTAATCATTATCAATAATCTAAAGTCAAGATAGTAGATAACTAGCAACCTTTATAAAATATGTATATATATATAAATGATTGGCATTCAATGGGGGTATATAAAAGGATCTTTGATTTCATAATTAAATTAAATTAGAAATTAGCAATAAATAAATAATAAAAAAAGAAAACCCAAATCATCTAACTATTCAACTAATCCAACATGGGAGCAAAAGAAGCTAACTTGATTACATCTGTATCCTCAATTCATGAATCGGGCTATCAACGCTCTGATGAAGAAAAAAATATGCCATACAAAGAAAAAGGTAATGAAAGTATCTCAGAAACTTCATTAGACCCTGCCTTGGGTCCAGATACCCTTGCTAGAGGTCTTAAAAGTAGACACTTGTCATTGATTGCCCTTGGTGGTTCTATTGGTACTGGTTTGTTCCTTGGATCTGGTTTGATTTTGGCTACCTGTGGTCCTGCCAGTTTGTTACTCGCCTTTATAACCATGTCTGTTGTTGTCTACAATGTCATGGAATATTTTGCTGAGATTGTTCTTTTCCGCCCTATCCCAGGTAATGGTCCTATTGCTTTTGTCAATGACTATCTTTCACCTTCCTTTGGTTTTGCAGTTGGTTACAACTACTGGTACTCTTTTAGTATTTTGGTGGGTGCTGAAGTTACAGCTGCTGCCATGCTTATTGAATACTGGACCACTGCTGTTCCTATTGCCGTTTGGATCACAATTCTTCTCGGATTCATTGTTGCATTAAACTTCTTACCCGTTAAGTTTTATGGGGAAACTGAATACTGTTTAGTGTTGATTAAAGTTATTGTTCTTATTATCTTGATTATCACCGGTTTGGTAATCATGCTTGGTGGAGCACCAAATCACGACAGATTAGGTTTCAGATACTGGAAGGACGGGTTTGCGTTCAGTCAGTATTTGGTGTCTGGATCAACAGGTAGATTCTTGGGTTTTTGGACTGCCATCATTAAATCTGGTTTCTCATTTATCACTGGTCCAGAGTTGATTTCCACTGCTATTGGTGAAACTGTTGGTCCAAGACAAAACGGCAGTAAAGCCGCTCGTCGTTTCATTTACAGATTGATCTTCTTTTACGTTGTTGGTAGTTTAATCATTGGTGTTATTGTTAGTTCCACCAATCCAAGATTAATTGGTAGTGGATATGACGCTTCTGCTTCTCCATTTGTAATTGGTATTCAAAATGCTGGTATCTCCGCTTTGGATCATGTCATCAATGCAGCAATCTTGTCATCTGCCACTTCTGCCGGTAACTCCTTCTTATACTCCAGTTCTAGAATGTTGTTCTCCATGGCTGAACGTGGTAATGCTCCAAAGATCTTTGCCAAAGTTAACAAATACGGTGTTCCTTACTACTCTGTTGCCGTTTCATCTGCTTTTGGTTTGTTGGCTTACTTGAATGTGTCATCTTCCTCTGCTACTGTCTTCACCTGGTTGTCTAATCTTTCCACCATTTCTGGTTTCATTGGATGGGCTACCGTTGGAGTTGCCTACATTCGTTGGAGAAAAGCCGTTGTTTTGAATGGTCTTATGGATAGACTCCCATACAGATCAAAATTGCTTCCATTCGGTGCCTACTTTGTTGTTATCTTCTTATCCATCATTATCATTACCAATGGTTATGCTGTTTTCTTTGACTTTAACATTGGTGATTTCTTGGCTGCTTATATTACCTTACCAATCGTTGTCGTTTTGTATTTCGGTCACGTTATCTACTCTCGCATGGTTCTTGGTGACACCGACTGGGTTATTCCAGTTGAAAATATCGACTTGATTACTCATTTGGATGAAATTGAACAAGAAGAACTTGATTACGTTGTCCCTGTTCCAAAGAATTTCTTGGAAAGAATCTGGTTCTGGATTTGCTAGGTTTGCAGTTGGTTAGTGTTACACGTAAAGAAGTTTGTATGCAAGCCAAATATAAGAAAGATTACTATGTAAAAGATTTGTAGAAAATATTGATCACAGCTCTCTATATGATCTTCCAGCTATCATGCCCATATCATGGTGGAAGATGTTTTGTTCGATTCGCATAGATTTATTCCCTTGTCGGAGAGTTATCTATTGTGTGTAAACTTGTGTACTTCCAGAAGGCGAGAAAAAAAAAAAAGCGAGCTTAATAATTCAGACTCCTAGGAGTTATAGTTCAACAATTTACCCAAACCCCAACTGCCCAGTGCATATTTATTTCAAAAGGAAAAGTTTGATTTCTATACCCATGCCATTTAAATCAAGTCCAACATCTGATTTAGATCAGATAGCCCTTAAACTTACTCATAGAATTAAATCCAATTCCCCTACGTTCCAACAGTTATTCAATATACTTATGGACTTGTTGAAGTTATTTGACAACCAAATTGATATTTTGAATTTGAGAGGATATTGTGATTATGAAGTGGCGTATGTCACATATAACACATGTATTCAGGTCGTGGAGTTGATTAAATCAAAGACTACTCCCAGTACCATGGATATTTTGACAGGACTACAGCTTCAGACACGAAAGAGAGTGAGCACGTTTAAAACTATTATTAGCCATTTCAAAAAATCTGATACCAAGGAAGAAGATCCTTTAGTCAATAGATTTAAATCAATAAGTGGAGAAACATCTCAACCAAATCATATTCAAGATCAAGTGTTTCGAGAGTGGATAACTGCAACTGAACTACAACATGAATTAACGAAAAGAAGAGTATTACTAATAGATTATAGACCCCAAAAGGACTATTTGAACAACCACATAAAATTCAATGATTTGGTACATATTGAACCTAAAATAGTTGAATCATTAGCGGATACTGCAACCGATGAAGAATTGGAGAAGTTATTAAAATCATCAGTACTCCACGAACAATACAAAAAATTCTTGGATAGACGCAAATACGATTTGGTAGTGATATACAATTATAACTTTGGATCGGAATCAAGTGATAGATTTTCTGGTATATTGGAAATAATAGGAAAAACTAATCCCTTTAACAAGCTCGTCAAGATTCTCATGAATAATAAATATATCAGTTCACGATTGAAAGTATGTCCCCTGTTTCTTTCGGGAGGAGTCTTGAATTGGTATAAAGTCTTTGGAGATAAATATTTGGAAAGAACAATAGTACAAAATGGGGTTGACAAAGCTTCTGAAAGTCAATATTTAACATCATTCAGTGATTATGTATCTAGCGCCACTAAAGAATCACCTCCTCAACCACACCAGAAATTGCAAAATGGAGACTACGTAAAACCATCGCATAGAAAAGTGAATCAATTTGATCCTGTCCCAGTTAAGAGTGTATCAAGTATATTTGCATCTCCTAAGGTTGATGTGAAATCAACACCAAGTTCCTCGGTTGTATCAATCCCTCTTCCATCCACCCCTATAGTAACCACACCAACTACTTTGCCTGATGTTCCCGAAAAGAAATCGTCTAGTCCTATTAACAAAGAAGTTACTATTTCCTCAAAGAAATCACAATTTCTTGAACTGTATACCACTGGCTTAGTTAATTTAGGAAATTCTTGTTACATGAACTGTGTTGTTCAATGCCTAGCTGCAACACCTCAACTTACTTCATTCTTTTTCCCGACAATCACAGAATCCTTTTCTGATCATTCTTACAGACAACATATAAATGTAAGCAACAAATTGGGTACAAAGGGTCAATTAACTACAAGTTTTGTTGAATTAATCTTGAATATGCTTAATAACAACGAAAGGTCATTTAGCCCTTCCAAGTTTAAAAAGATTATGGGCTCCTTATCTCCCTCGCAGCAGTTTCTTACTTATGATCAACAAGATTGTATCGAATTTTTAAATTTTCTTTTAGATGCACTTCATGAAGATCTTAACAATGTTACAATTACGGACCCTCAAGAACGTAAAATGATTACAGATTTAAGTCCAGAACAGGAAAAGAGTAGGGAGATATTACCAGTTAGATTAGCATCAACAATAGAATGGGAAAGATATCTCAAATTAAATTTTTCAGTGATTGTTGATTATTTCCAAGGACAGCATTTATCACAGTTGAAATGTTTAGAATGTGGATTCACTTCAACTACTTATAATTCATTTTCAATTCTTTCATTACCTATTCCTCAAAAGTTAAACAACGCGGGCAAAGTTCTGTTAAATGAGTGTCTTCAGGAATTTGTAACTACAGAATTGTTAGATGATAATAACAAATGGTATTGCCCAAGATGTAAGAGATTTACAAAACTGACAAAGAAAATCGCCATAACCAGATTACCACAGGTGCTAATAGTGAATTTCAATAGATTTAAAATGACAAGCACTGGTGGGTTTAATAAATTGGAGACATTTGTCACCTACCCGGTTAATGAAGTCTTGGACATGACGCCATATTGGCCAGATGTTGGATCAAAAATTAATGAAAATAGCACTATGTCTATTGAAAAGGAACAAGAACTATTAAAATCTTTCCCTGTGAGAAACCAGACACCTCCATTCAAGTATAAGCTATTTGGTGTTGCAAACCATTTTGGTAATTTGACAACAGGTCATTATACTGCTTATGTTTATAAACATAGTGATTCTAAAAAGAAACGAAACTGGTGTTACTTTGACGATTCCAAAATCACCTTCAATGTTTCACCATCTCAAGTGGTCAATAAAAATGCCTACTGTTTATTCTTCCAAAGAGTATAGACATTCATATACATATAAACTTACACAAATTTCAGAGATTTATCCTTGCTTTCTTCTATGAATCGTAATCTAGGATGGTTTCCAACCACGTGTTTGCTAACTCCTACCCATAACCAATCAACTTTATCTTCGTGATTTATATTTATATCACCATGGAAACCATCGACAAAGCTTCTATCATTTACTGTTATATTAGTAGTAAAATTAATAAATTCATTAAAGATCGAAATAGCAGACCAAAATTGTAATTTTCGTAAACATGCAACTAATAAACTTGTCACTTGACCACCATTATAACAATGAACATAAATTGGTTGATATTGACTATGAATTATATAATGTAATGCTTGAATAGTTATCTCGTAATCTAATGGAACTCCTCTTTTTTTACCCTTACCAGATTGTGCACATTCTAAATGAATAAGTTGAATTTGATTCGCTTTTGCAAAATTATAAAGCTGGGGGTCTGTCTCTGGTGAAATTGGATTTGGTGTTAATGAAATTATGGTTTTTAAATGTAGGGTTTCAAGAAATTTAAAATTAACTTCTCTTGGATATGCTCCTCTATAAAGATTTGGTTGAACCATACTAAATCGAAGAGGAGGAATATAAGTTTCTGGGATAACTTGTGTCATTATTGTTTTATATGGATCGTGATGTAGAATTTGCTTCTATCAAAGTTGAATGAATCTTCATTGATTTGACTTTCTCTTTTTTTTTCTTTCCTTTTCTTTTCTCACACATTTCACCTTATCGACGACTCTACTCAATACCAGACATGTTACGGCAGAACAGTTATAAAGCTCTAACGGCAGCTAGATTCAATTCGTCAACATCACCTATAACTCAATACTCGTACATTCAAGAATACTTGTCTGATGCTAGCAAAGAAGAAGTCGCCAAATATCTTAAAAACCTTGGTCCATTTCCTACTTATTCCAACATCTTAAACCCACAACATTTCTTCCAGAATGCTGTTTTACTAGAATATCTGAAGAAGCAACCGCATCCGGTATCATTAAGACAATTGGCAGGATATGGGAATACGTTAACACGACAAAAGGTGATCAATTCTGCAAACTTTGTGAGGATTGAATTGCCGATAAGATTGGCATTAAGAATTCGTGATTTGCAAACATTGCCATTTGGTGTGGTTAATAATTTCCACTTGGCACAGATATATGAGAGCTATTACCATCTGTTCAATGCGTTCAGAAAAATCCCGAAGATCCACACCATTGAGGACAACAACAAGTTTTGTGAAATGATGTCAAGTATGTTGGATGACCACATTTTCAACCTATCCCATTTGATGATGGGAGCATTGGAAGTTGCCATCTCAAACAATCTTCCTGAAGCAGAGTTGAACCAAATTATCCACAAGATGTTGTCGTCAAGAATAAGCAGACGTCTTATCATTGAGCAGCATTTGTCCATTAGTCAAAGCTACAATAAGAAACCGTATGACAAGAAGCCGCCGCATTATTTGGGTGAAATTTTCGACGATTGCAATGCTGTGGAGCAGTTAAAGATTGTTGCGGGCATGATCAAAGATTCCATGAAATCCAGCTATCCAGAGATCGAAAGAATGCCAGACTTGGAGATTGAAGGCGATGTGAAAACACATTTCCCATTCATTGTACCCCATCTCCAGTATATCCTTCATGAAATCCTCCGGAATTCGTTTGAAGCAACAATCAGGACTCATTCCACAAAGACATCCAAGTTATTACCACCAGTCAAGGTCACCATTGTTGATCTGACTAAACAAGTGTTGTTCAGGATTTCTGACCAAGGAGGGGGCATTAGCCACGATAAGTTAAAGTCAATTTGGTCGTTCGGCAAGAAACCAGATTTGGCCAGGAAAAGTCTTGCGAACTTCCACCGAATTCCCGGATTGCAACTATATTCGAATTTGAAAGTCACGCCTTCTGGCTCATCAATAGTGACTCCTCAAGCACAACAGATACTACAAAACACGAGTCTTGGTGAAAGTACGGGAAGCAAAAAGAAGTCCACGTTGGAGAATTTGATGGGCCGACCACATCATTATCACTTGGGTATGGGTTTACCTATCAGCGCAATCTATGCCGAGTATTGGAACGGGGAATTAACCATGAATTCATTGGAAGGCTATGGCAGTGATACTTCATTGGCCTTAGGTAAAGTTGGTTATCATAGTAATATCATCCAATTGGATAGAGCATAGGGAATAGTCTATAAGTATATTACATATTCGTTGATTATCAATTCATGTGGTAGATCCGAAGATGGATTTCATTCACTATTAGAACTGTAGTTACATATGCAACCGATTAGAACTGGCATTGCTTGGTTATAAAATGACCAACATGGTGTTGTAGTTGGCCACTGCACAATCAATACCTGCATCAAGAAATTACTTTGTACTATACGTATATATTTCGTCTATGTATTTGATACTATTAATAATAAATTAAATATAATTACATTAAGGGGGATGAATTTAAAATTAATGACAAGAAAGCCAATGCTACATTAATTTTGGCTTTTTACAATCTTCAACATTAGTGGCCAATACTTCGTCAACGGTCCAACGAGGTGGTTCTCCTGGGACTTTTGAACCACCAGCAATACCACTACTGAATTTCAAATAAATCAAATCCCCAATATCACTCATTTTAGCCAAGACGTAATCCAAATCCTCTTTTGTTAATGCAGAACTAACACATAATCTAGCTCTACCGCTAATCAATGGAGTTGCAGGATAACTAACAATGACAACAGCAATACCCATGTCATAAAGCATTCTTGAAACTGCGGGCATCTTAGAAGGAACAAACAATAAAAATGGAATAACAGGAGAATCGTCAGCACCGTAAACAATAAAACCCAACTTTTTCAATCCCAATCTCAAATAACGAGAGTTGAATGCAATTCTTTGTAATCTTTCTTCACCTTCACCTGGGTTCAACTCACCTTTAATGACTTTCAAAGATGAAATGATTTGACCTAAAACAGGTGGTGGAACACCTTCTGAATAACCTTGAGTAATGTAGTTAATTCTTAATCTGGCAATAAAATCTTTGTCACCAGCAATATAACCACCAGTAGCACCAAAAGATTTGGTTAAAGTACCCATCAAAACATCAACTTTAGCTGGATCAACCGAAAAATAATCACAAATACCTCTACCATCTGGACCCAAAGCACCAATAGAATGGGCTTCATCAACAAACAAATAACACTTGTACTTATCCTTTATCTTGACAATTTCTGGCAAGTTACACATGTTACCTTCCATAGAATACAACCCTTCAATTGCAATGATGATCTTGCTCCATGGACGATGAGTCTTTGGTTGACCTTGGGCAATTTGGTTACGTATAAGATTTTCCAAATCCTTCATGTCATTATGCTTAAACACTTTAACAGAAGCACCAGACAATCTGATACCAAATCTAATGGAAGCATGATTCAATTCATCAGAAATAACCAAGGTTTTGGAATCCGCAATAGAAGCAAAGAAATTTGCATTAGTACCATAACCTTGACTGACAATAATAGCATCTTCTTTGCCAACAAAATCAGCAATAACACGTTCACATTCACGGTGTAAGTCGGTGGTACCACTGTAAAGTCTTGGGGAACATCCGGAAGTACCATAATCATCCACACATTTCAAAGCATAATCAGTACAAACACCACTTGATTGAGCAAAGCCAAGATAGTTATATGAAGACAAGTTAAGACATTCTTTTGAAGTTCCATCGTACAAGTAACCTGTTTTACCATCTCTTATACGATTGAAACATTTGATGTATCTGCCAGGAGCACCATGAATAGGTCTGGCAAAGCAATCATCAATTCTGGTTTTCAATCTACGCACGTAGAAACTTTCAAACCCATCATACCAAGGAGCATATCCATCTTTTTCAATTAAATCTGCGTATTCTTCAGGTTTAAAGATTTTGCCAAAGAAATCCCGGATATGACCAATTATAATTAAAATCAAGAAACAAATATAAGTGAATATTAAGATGGCATAAGGTGGTTCATCATCTATTGGTGTTGGTAAAGGTTCCCCAACTGGATGTTTGGAGACATAAAGATGCTCTTTAGATGTGGACTTACCATATTCTAAATTACTCCTAACTTCTAAAGGTCTGTCATCTTCTGGAGCATTGGGAATAGTTTTGGTGTAATGTTTAACTGAAACCTCCTCTTTTTCTAGTGTTGTTGTCGATGTCATCAATGGAAATGTGTACGATAAACAAATAACAAAAAGCGAATGTCTAATTGATTATGTGGGCTATGATAATGAAGTAATTCGTTGGTGTGGATTTCTTTCTTGGAGAATGCTTATTCAAGTGGGTAGCTTTCCCTTTTTCAAATATATAACTATATCTATATACAAAAAAAAAAAACGGAATAAGGGTTTGATATTCTCCTGGGATATGTAAGAAAAACAATTGGTGAATTGAATATATGCTGGAAAAAAAAAGTTACGACTCTTCCTCTGGTTTCTTGATCGTGAAAAAAAAGGAGAAAGTTTCTCTTTGTCGTCTTTCGGGCAAAAAAAAAAAACAAAAAAAAAGAAATCACAACTGTCGCGTTAGTTTTTACAATGTTTTTTTTTTTGTTCTCCTAAGCTAATATTCATAGTCAACGTACACGACTTACTTTACATATACTACACAAAGCAATGATGAGTTCATTAACACCGAATGTTCCTAATGTTCCTTCTACGTCCATCCACCCCTCTAATTCTAATCATTCAACTTTGAATGTTCTATAATCTCTTTTATCATTGTCATTGATCAACTTTATCATATAATCGTATTTGGCCAATTCCCATTCTAAATGACCAATGGAAATAACAGTTGTGTTTTGCAACTCATGTTCAATCAATTCATGACATCTGATCATCACATTTTCATCATCCATACAGGAAAACGCTTCATCTAAAATCAAAAGCTTTGGTTCTTTGATAATTGCTCTTAAAAAGAGTGTTAGCTTCTGATCTGTCATCGATAATTCATTAAAAACGGTATCTCCATACATGTCAAGTCTATCTTGAAAGTAATTCAAATATTTTTGACCTATTTCGGAAATATTCTTTGGATCACCTTTAAAAAGAAAGTTGGAGTTTCCGACATTCTTCACTAAACCATTGTAGATTATTTCCTTCATCGTTTTCGTATGTTGTGGAACCAATGCATGTAATTCAGGTGATGATATCCCAATTCTGTTGTTTATGTCAAAGAAAGTAACCCCAGATCCTGTTTTTCTCAATTGACCATAAACTGATATAACGGACTTCCATGATTGTGGGTGGTCAGCTGTGATGATTGATAATAATGTAGTTTTACCAGTACCATTATCACCCAAGATTCTCCACTTGCTACCTTGAGGAATTCTCCAATTGAAGTTGTCAAATATAACCAATTTCTTATACGCAACTGACGCATTATGAAACTCGATGTGTAAACCCTCTTTCTGAAAATAATCTGTAGGTATAGGAACTAGCTTTGTATGTTTATTATGACGAGACTCATGAGCCTTGTGAGACGTTTCAGTTGATGTTGTTAAATTTTCATACTCAGTAGAAACGGTTTGTTTGTCACCAGCAAGTCTGACACCATTCTCATCAACATAACATAAACTCTGAATCCATTCTGGGATGTCATCCTGAACTCTTAAACCAAGAATCATACTTATATCCAATTCTTGACTTACGGTTTGTAAAGCATCACTGACGCTTTTGGTATTAATTGGATCTAATCCTAAAAATGGATCATCAATTAGCAATAATTTGGGTTTTGTCATCAAAGACTTGGCAATCCTGGCTCTTCTTAATTGTCCGTTACTCAAACTGTTGATCCATTTATGTTGCAAATGTGACAACTTGAAATATTTCAACAAACTGTCAACAAACTCTGTGTTAATGTTTTTGTTTTTAGTGTTGTAGTTGTTCAACCCTGTGACATAATTATACACAGAATTAACATCATCCAGCATTTCTAATTTTCCTTTGTAAGAATATGTTTCATATCTAGCTGACATATGTACTTTATCCAATCCTGAAGCATCTCTAAAGTTCAAAAACTGCAATTGTGTTGGCGAATCGTTGATTAATGGATATGTTCTGGATAATGGTGGATACAGAATGAATTCACCTGCTAAGATTTTTAACATTGTAGTTTTACTACTTCCGGTAACGGCCCAGGTTGACTGTTTGGCTCTCACCGATGGTGGATAGATTTCTATTTCGGTGATCGGATCAGGGTAAACGAAGGGAGTTTTTAGTAAAGTATCCTTTTTAAATTTGGCATTCTTAATTGCAACCAAGCAATTCTTCATCGACGAAGTTCCAGTCATTATCAATAGATCTGGGAATTGAAAACTGAAGGAAAAGCAATTGTTGAAGGTAATAGAAAAATATTGAGAATTTTTCGAAATTGTCGCAGTAAATATCTCCGTTATGTTTATTACCAGATCCGGACTAGTGGACATTGATTGAGTCATTAAGCTACAAATGAAATTAAAGCCAGTGTGGACACAGCATCATTTTATAATTTGTTAAACAGTATTGCTACTCACCACCAATGCACCAAACGTCTTCATGATCATTGGTTATTCTAAAGGAAGATTCATGTCATGGGTGAGGATTTTTATTCATGTGCCAAGTTATTCACCCCAATCTTAACACAAGAGAACAAAAAAAAAAAAAATTACAATTGCATACGTAAACCACACAATATCTTTTTATTTTTTTTGTTGTTTCGAAATTCTGGTTGTTCCTTTAGAAACACTCCACACATACAAATATGGATTACATTGACCCAGTAACTACTCAATCAAGTAACCCAACTACGGATTCTACTGTAGTGGGTGATAAAACTGATGAAAAGAACCCAGTTCAACACGATGCAGCTACTGTCAAGACAGAAGAAACAATTGAAAAGTTGGAATCTGAAATTGATAAGGCATATGGATTAGTAGAAACCAAATTTCAAGAATTATGGTCAAATGCTTCTAAGAATGTGGAAAAAATTAAAATTGAAGAACAGAAACAAAAGTTGATTGAACAATTAAATAATACTAGAAAAGCGTTGAATGATAAAACGAATGAATTGCATGTTCAAGAAAGTTTAAAGAAAATTGAAGACAATTTAAAACAAGTTTCACTTGATGATTTTACCAAATCTGCTAATAAGGCATTGGATTTGTTGGATTCCAAATTGGAAATTGTTGAAAATGAAGCAAGTAAATATTTTGGTAATTTCACCTCGTTTTTATCCAGCATTGTTTCGGTTAATCCAGTGAATGAGGATGAAGGTAACGGTAAGAAAGAAGTTGTTTTTAATTCATCATTGAACCAATTTAACAACTATGGTACTACTAGGTATGAAACTGATTTGTTGAATTTACATACTACTGAGAGTTTTTATCTTAATGAAGAGTTGGACGTAAAGGATGAAATTGAATCATTTAATGCCGATAATAAGACTAAAGAAATAAGCGGATTGTTAGAAAAGTACCCAAATACCTTGACCAAAACCATGAACGATTTGGTTCCACTTAAGATTTCTTATAATTTATTTTGGTACAGATATTTCAAGAATGATGATAAATTAAAAGAACAAGAAAAGAAGAGAAAGGAATTATTGGAAAAGAAAGATACCTCAAAAACTGATGGAAATCAAGAAAATGATGACGATGAAGAGGAATTCACTTGGGATGATGATGAAGAGGAAGAGGAAGAAGAACAAGTTGAGGAGAAACTGGTTGTCAGTAAGAAATCTAACTCTAAGAAAGAATCTACCAACGATAAGAAAAAGAAACAAGGTTCTGATGGTGAAGAAGAAGAAGAAGAAGAGGATGATGATGATGATTGGGAATGACTTTAATTTGTAGTTATGTAAGTAATATTGAGAGATACACACATTTTTGTTTATATGTTATAAAATACCATACAACCATGATAGTTGCGTAGTGTAGTTTGGTACAGGAAAAAAAAAGGCAAACTATTTTGTTGACCTTTCAATATTTCGCGGACTAAATTTAAAATTCCGCCTCATGAGAACAAAACAGGAGGGTAAGAAGTAAAAACCAAAAAAAAAAAAGGTTTAGTTTTGTATGTGGATTTGTTAAAAAGAGAATCACATAGCGTTGCTAAATTTCCTTTCTACATCAACAAATACACAGGAAAAAAAAAAATCAGTTAACCATAACGATCTAAATGAGTAATCTATACACCACGGATTATCCTCCTTCGTATGGTAAAAGATCTCAATCATTTTCCCAAATATCACGATTACAACAAATGTCATCATCTTCATCAGGACCATTACAGGGAAGCACAACAACTGCTACTACAACAGCAAATGCTCTTCCTTACGGGTCAACAACCACGAACCCAGCTGCTGCGGCGGCAGCGGCCATGGCAGCAACGTCACAAACAACACCAGCGTTAACCAATACACCACTGAGTAAATTCAAAAAGACGTCAATGTCCGATTCTCCAATTCCGAAAATTGAGATTGACAAGAAAGGAAAAGGGGGTGCTGGTGCTGGAAGTAGTGGTAATGGCAATGGTAGTATTGGAGATGAATATTCCCATTCATCTTTGAATTCAGCAACCAGTGAGGTTATACAGAACAATTTGCCACCACGACGAATCTGGGTTAAGAAATCAAATGGTAATCCAACCACGATTTTTTCATATGTTAATGATATTGTGGACGATTTGAAATCGGCAGTTATTAATAAATATCCAAATAGTATCGGGAGATTTGACGATGCAGCCGATTTGGTAATCAAAGTTGATTTAAGCAATTTAAGAGCTCCTGTATCTCCAAGCATGAATAGAGTTAGTAACAATAGTAGTCGTACTTATGAGAACTATTTGATTTTAGAACCGGACCAGAATGTTTGGCAGCTATTGGATCATTATTTTCCTCATGGAATGTGTATGACTGAAGCTTTGATTATTGAAACTCCAACTTTCACACTAGATAATCAAGTACAACCTCCGACACCATTGTCTGCTACACATAACCTTAATAATGTTAACGGTGTAGGACTAGGTGGTGAACGACATTTGAGTATGGTAGGGTACAATTATAATTTAAATCGAGCACAAGGAGTTAAGCATCCGCAGCCAATGCAGCCAAGTAATTCTAGAATGGCAAATTATAAAGTATATCCAATGACAAGAGGTGCACATCTGGGTAATAATCTAAATAAAGATAGATCGGTTTCTCCATCGGCTTTGGTATCAAGAAATTCTCCTGTTTCTCACAAGAGATCGTATTCCAATCCAGTCTATTCTCCAGTTTCTAATGTAATACAAGGTCAGCAGCAGTCTTTCCAACAGCAAGGTCAAGGACAAGGACCACAACAACAACAACAGCAACAAGGTAATAATCCGCTGGCTGTATTATTACTTCCTAGAAATTTTTCATTGGCTAACAATAATAACAGTAATCACAGAAGTAGGTTATCTGATGATGGTATGGCAGAAACTATTAATGAGAATAATACACCAGATGAAGATGATGACGGTAAACCAGAAACTAATTTCACAGAAAAGGACGAGCGTGGTGCTGACGAAGCAGGCGAAGCCTTTGAGGAAGAACAATCACAACAGCAACAACAACAACAACAACAACAACGAGATACTTCTGCCAAACCAAAATCAAAACACAAGCCTGCTCCATTACCGTTGACAAAACTCAGCAATAGCAATACCAATGGATCTACAAGTGCTGCTGGTACTCCAAAATCAAGTGATTCTACGACTGATAAAGTGTTGCCATCAATTTCAGTATTGGTGGTTGAAGATAATGCGATCAATCAAGCCATTTTGGGGGCATTTTTAAGAAAAAGAAAAATCCATTATAAGATTGCAAAAAATGGGCAAGAGGCTATTGATAAATGGAAAGAAGGAGGTTTTCATTTAGTGTTGATGGATATCCAATTACCAGTTAAATCAGGGATTGAAGCCACTAAAGAGATTCGTAATTTGGAGAAGTTAAACAAGATTGGTGTGTTTGACAAAAATGAATTGAATACTACTAAAGAAATTGAAGACAAGGATAAATTAGACAGTAAAGTGTTTCGATCGCCTGTTATTATTGTTGCGTTGACAGCCAGTTCTAATAGTTCTATAGACAAGAAGAATGCCTTGACTGCCGGTTGTAATGATTATTTGACCAAGCCGGTGAACTTGGTATGGCTACAAAATAAAATCACAGAATGGGGTTGTATGCAAGCTTTGATTGATTTCGATGGTTGGAAAGACAAGAATAGGAGATTGAACAAGACATGAATAATAGGAGAGTAACGAGTAACAATAGAAGGTGATTGTAAGATTGGTTTAATTGGTTGTTTCTTTTTTTTTTACTTCTGAATTGTAGTAATATATGATTTTTTTTTTATTTTTATGTACAATTTGTTATTGCTCTATTTGTGTGTTCTGTACAACATCAAGGCTTTAAGCGTAAGATATATTCAACCTGGGGTATTATGTAATGATCTCATTAGTCGGTAGCAAAAAGGGAACAAATTAAGGTTTTCAAACCTAAAGGGTTCTAGACTTAGCTTGATCTAACGGGTCCAAATTGTCGGCTTTCAAAAGAACAAAACAAAAAGTAAAAAAAAAAAAAAGATTAGGTGATGCATATATATTTCTTTTTCTATTTCTCATGGTGTTATTATTCTGACTTTCCTATCTTGGGTCTAGACTGAATTGGTTTGCAAATACGGTGACGTAAACTTAACCAAATACAATTGTCAATTAATTGGAGGTCATGAACTTAATCTCCGTAGAGATGCCCTGTGTAAGTTGGTCAGAAACAAAGAAAAAAAAAGGAATTTCATACTCGGAAAAACAGCCATCAAAAAAGAAACTAATCTTGTAGTGACATCTCGTAAATTAACTAAAAAAAAAAATCAAGGCAATAATCAGCAATGTTGCAACGGCATCGTGATCTGATTTTTGCCACTTGATGTTTGAAGAGAAAATTTTTTTTTTCTTTGGAAAATCGGAATTGGTCGAAAAACCCTCTTGGGAATGTAACTAATCGCGTCGTCATAAATAATTGTTATTGATCTACATGGAACGATGATGAGATTTGCAATTCAGTTATCTCGATCGCCAAGTCGGGGTGTGTGCATTGCCCAAAAACAAAAATTTTTCGAAAAGATGGCAATAAGAAAGAAGAGAGAAATGAAAAAAATTTTTTCTTCATGTTCCTATTCTAACTTTAATTAGTTAAATTGCATTAGTTGAGTAGACCATATATTGAAGTATATTGTCTAGAGACTAAATGCAGGTTATATACAACTTGCATAGGTTTATTAGCCGTTCAACCAATCATAGTATAGTAGTAGCAAAGCAAAAAGTGAAAAAGAAAAAAAAAATCACTCAAACATTCTAACACAAAACTTGATTATTAGCAATTTAAACAAAGTCCCATACCAAGAAAATTACTAAAACAATTTTCAATTAGATTTCCGTTTTGGGCGTTAATTGGATTAATTTAATTTGTCCGTTTTATATTTTTCCAATATCCATACTAATAAATGATATCACATGGCACAAAATCACAGCCAATATCGTTTTCTTTTGTAAGTAGTAGTTGGTCATTGTTATTTAAGCTATACATTGGATAGACATGTAACAAGTTAGATTGAATCTAGATTCAATTATACAAAACTAGAAAGAGTTTAGTAGATTGTTAAGATTCAAATCAAAATCCAGTGAAACAAAAAGGAAATGAAAGAAATATGAGATACACTGGAGCAATAGTTAATCCCAAGATATGTAGGTGTGAATACATGTGAGTGTTGTTGTTGTAGCTTCAACTCTGGTATTCTTTTATTGTTCATTTGTTCTAACATGCTTAATTGCCCCACTACGTGCATATAATAGACACATTTAACTGCCCTCTCCCCTGGGTTTTCTTTTTTAATGATTTGATAAATCATGGGTATAGTGTGAGCTATAACAAACAATGGCAAAAATAGGAGGGATTTTGGGCCAATGAATGTGTAGGGTTATGAATTCATTTAGTTAGAGCCATACGAAATTTCGATTTTCATAAATTGAATGCAAATCATGTTAAAAACTGAGATGAAACAGAATATGAAAAAATCCTATTGATTTTCACACTTTCCAAACCAATCCATATTATGACGTACACTTCTCTTTACTTGGACTTTTTTCCCCATCTCTTTATCCCCATCCGCCCTTCTCTCGTTACCCTTCTACAGATTGACTTTAAATCGCGTCGTGAATAAGCCTTTCGTCGAAGTGTACAACGAAAGGGCGAATTTACATTATAAATTCCCTTTGAATTTAGTTGAAAGGCACGACTTAAAATTAATGGAAATAATAAAAAAAAAAAGAAGAACTCTTGCACTCACTACAAATCCGTATACACAGGAACAAATATTTAGCTCGTAACGGAGATGACAAAAGTGATTAATTAATTTTATTTTTTGGTTGATTGTACACGCCCTTGTTCAAAATCAACACAACAACAAAACGATCAGAAGAAAGAGAGAAGAAAAAAAAAATTTCTCAATGTTTTATTACCTTTGATTTTCTGTGATTAATTAAACACAGAACCAGATTATAATATATTGAAGAAAGTCTAGATCCCTATAAATTGGAAAACCCTAACTCTATATTTTGTAATTTATTACAATTGTGAATACTAATTTCTTGGAAATAATAGGGGGAAAACTGATTAATGTGTCGAAGTATTCATTTTTTTCTATATTATTTTTATTTCTCTATTTTATATACACACATAATTTGAAGCTACCACGACAACTACCGCCACCAAGTATGGGCATCCCTTTTGTAAGCATTCCCACGCCACGGCATAATACAGAATTTTACTCGATGAGGAATACAAGGGAGTGTAAATCTCCTAATGTCGTCGTTTGTAGTCGGCACTACTAATTGTTTACATTTCCAACGCAATGGGTAGCCTTTGTAGTTCTAGATCTATTGAATCGGGAAATTTTACACCGCACTCTTAAGATTTGTGTAATTATTTCAAATGCACAGGGGGCTAAATTGAAATTAGATTTTTTTTTGTTCGCTTTCCAACCAAATTAAGATTTCACAAAATCGTTGATTGTCAATTACTCACTGTCGCTCAGTGTGTGTCTCCATACAAAAAAGCAACACAAGGCACAAAAAAAGAAAAACAATAGATTTCCCACCTTTCAAAATAATACTAAAATACAAAAGAGAAAAATAAAAAAGAAAAAAAATTTTCCCTATCACACACACACTCACACTTCAATTGCAAATATAAAAACCAAGTTAGTTTTCAACTGTTTTTTTTTTCTAAATATATATATATATATAGTGATTCACTTATTCTACTTTCGTTTATTATTCAAAATCTTTTAATTTTTGTTTTTATTTGAAAATAAAATCAATACCAACTATTGTCTTTCTTTAATTATCTTTGAATAGTTCTTTTTTTTTCAATCATCATTTATTGTTTGTTCAACATTAGCCATTCCTTTTTTTATCAACAATAAATAAACAAAAATCCAAGATTATCAATTTACTTTCATTATGAAATATTTAACTTTATTGACTGTTTTATCCACTGCTTTGGCAGCTCCTTTGCAACAACAACACCATCAACATCATCACCACGCTCGTGATAACGTCAAGAGAGCTGTTGTCACCAAGGTTGTTTACGTTGATTCCAACGGTAACGAAGTTCAAGGTACTGCCACTGCCACTGCCCAAGCTCAAACCACTTCTCAAACTATTGCTGGTTCTTCTGCTCAAACCACTGGAGGTTCTTCTTCTTCCTCCTCCTCTTCTGATTCCAGCGATGTTGCCGACTCTGTCGCCTCTGCTGTTTCAGGTGCTGTTGGTGGTATCTTGGGTGATTTGCAAAGTTTTGTTGACCCATCCAAGAAATTCCAAGATGGTGTCTACGATTGTGATTCCGTTCCAACTGGCCAAGGTGTCATTGCCGTTGATTGGATCTCTGGTTTGAACGGTGGTTGGACCACTATCATGAATGAAAACGGTGACACTTCTTCCAATTGTAAAGATGGTTACTACTGTTCTTATGCTTGTCAAGCTGGTATGTCCAAGACCCAATGGCCATCTGAACAACCAGACTCTGGTATTTCTGTTGGTGGTTTGTACTGTAAAAATGGTAAATTGTACAGAAGCAACACTGACAACGACTACTTGTGTGAATGGGGTGCTAACAATGTCAACTTTGTTTCTGAAATTTCTAAGGATGTTGCCATCTGTAGAACCGATTACCCAGGTTCTGAAAACATGAATGTTCCAACCTTGTTAGAAGCTGGTAGTAACGCTCCAGTTTCTGTTGTTGACAGTGATACTTACTTTACTTGGAAAGGTGGTAAGACTTCCACTCAATACTACGTTAACAATGCCGGTGTTTCTGTCGAAGATGGTTGTATCTGGGGTACTGAAGGTTCCGGTGTTGGTAACTGGGCTCCAGTCGTTTTGGGTGCTGGTACTACTGGTGGTAAAACTTACTTGTCTTTGATTCCAAATCCAAACAACAAAGATCAACCAAACTATAACATCAAGATTGTTGGTGATGACGTTAACGGAAACTGTAAGTACGAAAACGGTCAATACAATGGTTCTGGTTCTGACGGTTGTACCGTTACCGTTAACTCAGGTGACGCTAAATTCGTCTTCTACTAGATGTCCAATTGATATTTTCATACCAATGACTTCTCTTTTTTTTCCCCTTATTTTTCGTTTTTTCACGTTGCCCTTTTGTTATGGTTTGGTAGATAAAAAAATTACTTTTTATTCTTTCTATATAGTGTAATATTTAGATACCTTTTTTTTATTCCCCATTACCTTTCTTTTTTTTGATGTTGTTTTCTTATTATTAGTCTATGAATATTCTTTTTTTAACTTAGCTATTTTCATGACGTCAAAATACTTTCCTTTTCTTTTCTCTCATCTGTATTAAATATAGAACCCATTTGTTGTAACTCATCATCCAAACGCAATTGTATTGCAGTAGCTAATAATCAATTCATTGTTTGTCTTAAAAAGACCATATAATGCTCCAATTTTTTCATCTGGTAATGGCATAAAGCTGTTCTGTATGTATAAATGAAGTATACCTTTATGTTTTAATTTTTTACATAGAAACTTGTTTAATGTAGATATGGTTTGAGTTGATGATATTTTGAAAACTCTAGGTTGAATTGAAGGTGTTGATCCTATAGGTACGAACCGTATCGTAATTTTTGACGATTCTATAGTTTGTGGATTCAATATTTCTTGTTGTTGTTGTTGCAGGGGCAATTTCTTCTCTAGTATTATAGAGGTAGACAAAGGGATTTTCGTTTGTGGTGGAGGAGACGGTTCATTCTGTAATGATGCGTGTGAGGAGGACGCTGATGGTAATGATGACGACGATGATGACTCATCATCTTCAGATTGGACTATTCGAGACATACTTTGATGAGTTGCAGTAGTTTGGTTGCCATTTTTGGTAGAAACACAATTCAAACTCTCTAAAGCACTCGCGGTTACTTTTGACTCCATGTGAACGGTCTTTAAATTTTATTTTTTTGTCCGTTCTTTCTTTGACTCGAATTGCACTACCGGTGTCAACGAAGAACAAGAACGAAAAAAAAAAAAGAACACCAACCTTGTGTTTGGCTAGAACGTTGTTAACCCCCATATCTACGTTTATTTACCAGAAATTCAACAAGAAGCAGTAATGTCAGAAACTGATCATTCTGAAACAAGCGAATCTACAATTGAACCATTACAATTTGAAAAGATTTTAGAAAACTTGGAACATGGAGCAGAAGATGCTAAAGAATCACAAGATTTCTTATCGTACTCCACTTTACTTGATATTTATTTAAATGATCCTACTAAGTATTCCAACGACGAAAAGGAACAATTAATGGGTCATTTATTAGATATTTTAACCAATAATAAAGACTTGACTTTTGAAATTGGCTGGGATTTACCTCAGTTGGTTATTTTATACATTGAATCCGATTACGATTTCAAAGGTCCAATTAGATCGTCTCCTTGTGTTTATAAAATATTGAAAATATTTGAAACATTAGCAATCAACGGGAACCCTAAGGAATTGTTTTTGAAAAGTTGTGAATTGTTAAGTAGTCTTGAAGTTTCTACTGATGAAAGTTTGCCTCTTGAGAGTAGAGATAGTTTCTACGAAATCAAGGTTTATTGTGTGTTTGAATTGATTGATTCTTGTATGAAAAGAATTAAAACCTTGTATCCTTCTAGGTTTTTATTAATGACTGTTAGTGCGTTTATTAACTTGGCATACAAGTTAAACAAGCAGTACACTAATTTAGGAATTCATCATTTTATTTTGAAAAGAGCTTATAGTTTTGCAAGAAACTATATTAATTTACCATTACCAGATGATATTGATGTTCCCAAAGAAGATCTTGACAAGATTTTAAAAGATGAAGAATATTTGCAACGTAAATTGCTAACTGGTTTCATAACCAATATTATTTATTTGAAAAATGTAAACTATGCTGAAGGATATGCAATGGATCATTTCAGTTGGTTACAGAAACAACAATCCCAGTCAAGACATATTTTTGAATATTCTGTGGATTCCAATTTGCCAGATAGATTTGTTGAATTGGCGTATTCTTTTGATATTGAATTGTTAAATGTTTTTCAAACTTTTATAACCGATGCTCATAAATTGCTCATTCCTATAGATCGAACCAAATCTACTGAGGAAATAACTGGGTTGATTTTTGAAAAATTAATTATTGATTACCAGAGAAATGTTTATTCCAGTATTGTCAATAGTGATATGAAGGAAATTAAGGATTCTACAATTGCAGAATTGATTTTATTCACTCATTCAATCGCTATCAAAAAAGAATTTTCAAACCCAACAATGACCATAGCTGATGTGTTGGCAATGACTTTGAGACTTATCGTACCACAAATGGTTAGTTCTCAGTTTGTTAACTTTGGTGTTGTTGATATGGTTGTCTTTTGGATCTGGTTTACGTTATATCAACAGCAAAATTTGAATCATAATAACTTATCATTACAAATTGAAAGAATTCCAAAACCTTTATTCACTATTTTCCTACAATGTATCTTATTCATAATGGTTACAGTATTTAAAGACAAACCAAAATTTAGATATATTGTATTGACTTTATTAACCAAGATTTTGGTATTGTGTCCTGACATAGGTTATGATTTCATTAAGGATTCTATAGAGCATTGTCCATATGAAAATATCAAAGCACCTTTAATTGGAGTTTATAAAGAATTATTATTGAAAAATTGTTCGTCTATTGATACCTTGGATATGGAAAAACTAAAAATTTCAAATGATGCAAATGGTGATGATAAATCTTCCAAATCAGCTCCACCTTTACCACCACGTCAATTAAAGCAATCAGCATCTTATCAATTAACTGATGAAAAATTAGATGATTTATTAGAGTTAATTGAAGTTGCTGAATCAGAAGTATTTGTTGATGATTCTATTGATCCTACTAAATTATCATCAATTGCTGCATTTTTAAACTTATTGGTTGCTATTAAACAAGATCCTGTTATCATTTCAAATAAAGATAAAGTCAATGATAGATTAACTTCTATAGAAGATAATATCAAACAAGTTAAAAATACCACTAAGAATCAATTCGAAATAAATGCTGGTGATATGCTTCAACTTACAATCGAGAGATTCAAAGAATAGTCTAATTAGTACTAATGTATATATATATATATATATGTATATTTATCTTTTCTTTTTGATTTTGGTGACGGTTTTTTCGTCAACCAAAGGACCCCAATATACAAAAAAACCTTCTTTAGTTGATGAAATATCTTCCTCAATTTGTAACTCTTCATCATCGATAAATGGATCCTCAAAGTCGTACTTCCCAACTTTTCTAATCATCTTAACTTCATGCTGTCTAAATAGTTGTTCTTCAGTCAATTCCTTACCCTTTTGAGTGGTTGCTCCAGAATTTGATTCTTTTCCACCACTTGTTGAATTTGCTTGTTGTTGCTGTTGTTGTTCTGATGGGTTTGGAACTTCAATGATATCCTCATCTTCGTCATTATCATCGTCGTCTTCATCATCTATCATATCATCCATCATATCAAGGGCATTTTTGGAATTAGGATGCATTACACTCCATCCATATTTTTCTTCTGCTAATTTCAATACATTTACAATGACTTCAGCTTTACCAGGTTGAGGATTTTTAGAGTCTAATAACGGAATATCTAATGCGATAATAGGAGCTTCCTGTTGTTTCTCTTTCTCCTTTTCTTTCTCTTTGTCTTTCGGTTTATCGGACGACTTTTCGACTGTGGTTGTTGATTCGGGTTTTTCTTCCTTTGAAACAACCTCTTCTTCGTCATCAATATTCAATAGATCTATCACCGTGGGAGCAGCAACTTTAACTGGAATCACCGGGTCACTCTTCAGTGTTGTGGTGGTAGCAGAAGAAGTTTGAGTCCCATTACCTGTTGTACCGGAAGAATTTGACTTTTTATCTATCACTGGTGATTTTTGAAGCTGTTGAGTTTGTGGTTTAGTTGATTTCGATGTTGATTTAGATGATGTAGTACTAGATTTAGTCAGTGGTTGTATCTTTACAGGTTGTGCTGATGGTGTGGAAGCCTTGGCAAGAATTGGTACTGGTGAAATGGTTTGAGTATTGTTATTATTACCTACTGGTAATGGTTGTTTTGGTGAGTTACTTGCTGCTGGTGAACCGGATCGACGTTTCTTTGCATCAAAATATATAACATTTCTTTTCCTCTTGGTACCACCGGTGGCTGATTCAACTGCAGGTGATGGAGTTTGGCTTGCTGTTGGTGCTTGCAGTGAACTATCATCTATATTTATAATTGAATTAATTGATGTTTTACTTGGGGAGGTGTTTACTGGATTCAATTGAAAACTAGTTTGAAACTTTTTAACTTGATCACTTACAAATGCTGAAGTTGCAGTAGCAGAAGTTACTGTCTCTTTCTTGGACTTGCTTCCTGATTGTGTTGTATTATTGTTTGAGGTTTTGGATTTAGTTCGTGGCAATGTAGGAGGTTTATTGGCAACACTTGGAGAAGTCTTCCTTGATCCTCGGGGAGTTGGAGTATCACTAATAACAATAATATCAGGATCATCATTGGTTAAATTAATTGACGTTTTGTATTTGGATACCATTTCCAGTATTGGTACCGCTCGTTGAGTGCCATTTCGATTATTTCCCAGCAGCGACGACGACGACTTTCTTGTCCCTTGTTGCTGCGGCTGCACTTCTGATGATGATCCAGAGTCTAGTAATGACGATATGGATATATTATTATTACTTGACAGTGACATCTATAACGGTTGCAAAGTTTTTTTTTCTTTCACTGTATGTGTGTGTGTGTGTGGGAATTATTTGGTTAAGGGTGAATATCTCTGTATAAAGAAAAGAAAAATTTCTACGGGTGGACTATTGTTGTTGTCAAATTTTCCTAATGCTGTACACAAGTTGATCAGTTTTTTTTTTTTCCTCTGTGTTTATTTTTTTGTTGGTCGTTAAAATTAATTAATTTTCCTTGTTCTCCTTTTATCATTCCTCACTATTACTGAAATCTCCTTAACTATGGCCAGGTAACAACCATCCCCAAAAGAAAAATAATATTGAAAAAAAAAAAAAACTTAAATATTGGGTGGACGCACGACTTTTCTGATCGTTTTTTTTGTCACATTTGACACGCAGTTATGTGGAGACAAGATAAAAAAAATGCTTTCACTTGTACACGACCAGGTTGTATTTCAATTGGTCATCATCAAGGACTTCTAGTTCAATATCCCTAAATAGGCCTATTGTCATTTAGAAATAGTAAAGAGAGATGAGAATGAGATTCATTTTCGGATCTACCACATGAATTGATAATCAACGAATATATAATATACTTATAGACTATTCCCTATGCTCTATCCAATTGGATGATATTACTATGATAACCAACTTTACCTAAGGCCAATGAAGTATCACTGCCATAGCCTTCCAATGAATTCATGGTTAATTCCCCGTTCCAATACTCGGCATAGATTGCGCTGATAGGTAAACCCATACCCAAGTGATAATGATGTGGTCGGCCCATCAAATTCTCCAACGTGGACTTCTTTTTGCTTCCCGTACTTTCACCAAGACTCGTGTTTTGTAGTATCTGTTGTGCTTGAGGAGTCACTATTGATGAGCCAGAAGGCGTGACTTTCAAATTCGAATATAGTTGCAATCCGGGAATTCGGTGGAAGTTCGCAAGACTTTTCCTGGCCAAATCTGGTTTCTTGCCGAACGACCAAATTGACTTTAACTTGTCGTGGCTAATGCCCCCTCCTTGGTCAGAAATCCTGAACAACACTTGTTTAGTCAGATCGACAATGGTGACCTTGACTGGTGGTAATAACTTGGATGTCTTTGTGGAATGGGTTCTGATTGTTGCTTCAAACGAATTCCGGAGGATTTCATGAAGGATATACTGGAGATGGGGTACAATGAATGGGAAATGTGTTTTCACATCGCCTTCAATCTCCAAGTCTGGCATTCTTTCGATCTCTGGATAGCTGGATTTCATGGAATCTTTGATCATGCCCGCAACAATCTTTAACTGCTCCACAGCATTGCAATCGTCGAAAATTTCACCCAAATAATGCGGCGGCTTCTTGTCATACGGTTTCTTATTGTAGCTTTGACTAATGGACAAATGCTGCTCAATGATAAGACGTCTGCTTATTCTTGACGACAACATCTTGTGGATAATTTGGTTCAACTCTGCTTCAGGAAGATTGTTTGAGATGGCAACTTCCAATGCTCCCATCATCAAATGGGATAGGTTGAAAATGTGGTCATCCAACATACTTGACATCATTTCACAAAACTTGTTGTTGTCCTCAATGGTGTGGATCTTCGGGATTTTTCTGAACGCATTGAACAGATGGTAATAGCTCTCATATATCTGTGCCAAGTGGAAATTATTAACCACACCAAATGGCAATGTTTGCAAATCACGAATTCTTAATGCCAATCTTATCGGCAATTCAATCCTCACAAAGTTTGCAGAATTGATCACCTTTTGTCGTGTTAACGTATTCCCATATCCTGCCAATTGTCTTAATGATACCGGATGCGGTTGCTTCTTCAGATATTCTAGTAAAACAGCATTCTGGAAGAAATGTTGTGGGTTTAAGATGTTGGAATAAGTAGGAAATGGACCAAGGTTTTTAAGATATTTGGCGACTTCTTCTTTGCTAGCATCAGACAAGTATTCTTGAATGTACGAGTATTGAGTTATAGGTGATGTTGACGAATTGAATCTAGCTGCCGTTAGAGCTTTATAACTGTTCTGCCGTAACATGTCTGGTATTGAGTAGAGTCGTCGATAAGGTGAAATGTGTGAGAAAAGAAAAGGAAAGAAAAATTTTGCGTAATCGATTTCGTATTTTGCTCTGGGGGAGGAAGGAAAAATCAGTCCATATTTTGTACTCTACTATAGAAAAGTTTTACATACTATTTCTTCTTTATATAATCATTGTACAATCCTTTGAAGACAGTGGCAACTGAATATCTACCTGTGTAAAAGGGAACAAATCCAATAATAATCAAGGTTGCATATAACCAGATCAACGAAAATGTGACATATCCTTTGAAATATGCAGCAGAGAATATCCAATCTTGATATAAAGACATTGGCCAAATAACCCAAGTGACTAAAAGTATAAAGATAACAGCACCAGTAGCAATCTTGATCCAGAAATCTAATTCATTGGATGATAATTGTTGTGTTTTAACTTCAACTAAAGCAACTTTCTTTTCTTCATCTATTTCATTTGGGCTACCATTGGAGTTAGAATTAGAATCAGAAGTGGAAACAGGATCCGATTCAGCAACCTCATCCTTGATTGTCAAGTCAAGGCTTTGTAATTCTTCCCAATTGAATTTCTCTGGTTTAATAAACGAAATAATAACACTAACAATACCCGGTAATATCAACGCAGTTAAAGATCCATATAATGATGGAAATTCGCTACCCAATGTGTTGATATTGATGGCACCGTAGTAATGTTTAGCCGTGGTTAACCATACAGCAATAGCTGATCCTAACCCGATTATTGGAGACAAAACAGCAGCCCAGAACGTTTGTCTGTCCCAAGTGATTGTTAAAATAAGTGGGATAACACCAGGACAAATGATAATAGGGTAAATATAGGTAACCCACGTCATTGTGACTCCAAGTTCGTGGAGTAAAATACAGAACCCGGATATACCAAAACCAAACACAACACACCCAATATGAGCTACACGTATCATGGACCCTTTTAATCCCAACTGATATTTAAAAATATCAAAACAGCAAATAGATGCCACGGAAACCATTTGTGCTGAAAGTGTAGAAGTAACGGCTAAATAAATTACCAAAAGTAAAGATCCCACTGCACCTTTACCCAAGATTGATTTCAAAACATAGGGCAAAACATAACCAGACGCAACTTCATAATCAGTCATTTTTCTAGGATATGTTGGGAATGAAGGGTTGTCTTCGATAGTTAAAGCAATACCACCAGCAATAGTTCCAATTGGAATAACATTTGAAAAAATAAAAACAGCAGTAAGTAAATAAGCAGGGACAGTTGCTTTTGGTGTAGCAGAGAATGTCTTTTGCCAAAATGCCGAATCCATAACGGTCAATCCAAAATTACCAGCAGTTAAAACTAACCCGAAAATCAATGCACCTTGTGATTTACCAGTAATAATGGAACCAGCATAATTACCTTCAATTTGTCTGTCTACCTTGGTGAGACTTGTCCAGAACTCATTTAATCCACCTACCTGATCAGATGTCAAAAGGGATGTATTCAAATAACACAAAATAATGAGCAAAATTGTGGTATGAATAAAATCAGTCAAGAAAGTTGCTTTCAACCCACCAACAACGGTATACAACAAGACACCGAACGGAACTAACATAGTCGACGCAACAATGTGTAAATTACCGGCAATAATAGAAATTAATGAAGCAACAGTTAAAACCATTGCTGAACTAGAAATGATATTACAAATCAATGCCAAAACCAAATATAAAAGATGGGCTGATCTTCCGTATCTTGCACCAACAACTTCTAAACTGGTATGAGCTGTGGGGATTTTCTTTTTAGCATGAATACCAACTAATGACATCACGGCAATTTGAATTGATAACCCAGCACCAAAATAATAAGCTGCTTGAATTCCATAATTGTAAACTTGACTAGTCAGCATGACAAATTCAGTGGCCCATGACCAAGAAGAATAGACTGCGGAAGCAGAAAGAAAAGTACCAACTGAACGATTTGCAACTGAAAAAGTTTCTGTACTACGAGCATCTTCATGAAGATATTTTCGCAACAAAATTGTGGTTAAGATCATACCTATTGCAAACACAGATCCAACTCCAACTAAAACTCCATATCCTGCACCTTGATTCAATAATTCAACTGGTTGATCTGACATGATTGTTGAGTAAAATAAAAATTTAAGCTATCATCAGTTACAATTGTCTGGAGTATTTATACTTCAATCAGTATTAGAATCAAAGCTTCCATTCAATATTAAAGTAGTTAGGCCCGGCTGATGTAAACTGTGGCTTGAATTTCACAAGTTGAATTGTTAATTAAATCATAAATATTATTTTTTTGTTTTGGTTATCAACAAATAGCCAAGAAAGTGTCCTACAAACGAAGAAAGATCTAATCAATCAAGATGCGACATATATCGCTTGACGTGTTTATTGGAGTATGTCATTAAAACTAAACTAATCCAATGGTGGTATCTTCTATAAGATATACATCCGTAGACGTAGTTAAAGCTTCCGGTTTAGACAATACATGGGGATACCTGTCTTGTAAGGCTGTTCATTTGATATTGTAACTATGCCAAGAACGTTATTTTTTTTCATTTGCTTGTTTGTATGTTAAAAGGCGTACATATAAAATATTTTAATTATCTGTGGTTTTTTTTGTATTCTAATCAAGATTAACAATTCGGGTGATATATGTGGTACTTCGATATCTATGATTTCAAGTCCTTATTGAAAAGTTAGGGGACACAAAAAACATAAAATCATACACCCCAAGATCTTACTGTGGATTTCTGGTGGGGTTTTAGTGTATGCAGAGGAAGCAAATTCACTAGTTCTATACATAAATATAAAGCCGTTTGATGTTGGCCAATATACCATCCCAAGAGTATATATTTGTATAAGTCATCGTATAATTGTTGATGCCAACTTTATATTTTACTATTGTGTTTTACCACCAATTAGTGTTGTTAGTTCATACAAACAAGAATTATACTTCTAGATCACAGTTTAAAATATCTGAAGATACTTCTTTATATCTGGTTGTCATAATTTGTTAAGATCTTTCTCTACTACTTCATCTACTATTTAAAATATCCTGCTTGATTTGGATTAGATGTCCAGTGTCATTACTGTACTATTTATGTTCTAACACTACTTAAGCGCTAGATCACCGGAATACATAAACCACTACTCTATAACTATAACAAATCAAAGTTGTCGTACGTAGTAATACTCCCTGGTATTATGTTGTGAAAAAATGTGGTTTCGACTGGGGATACTGGGGATACTGTGGCTTTTATTTCATTACTCAAACCCGATACGTAATATATTCTTTTGCAAACTTGCACGTGTAGCCACATACCTTACATGTGAAAAACCAGGAATTTTAAATGAACAAGAAACTGGGCGTGTGGCGTAGTTGGTAGCGCGTTCCCTTAGCATGGGAAAGGTCATGAGTTCGACTCTTATCTCGTCCATTCTTTTTTTTCTTTCTCACAGCCTACTTTTAGTCGCAGTGATTATTTTTTTGATTGAATTTTTGTACGAAAACTTAACCAAAAAAAAGTTTTTGAATCATTATACTTTCTTCCACATAATTTCTTCGGATTTCATTTTCCTACAATAGAATTCTTCAATACTAGGTGTTACTTTTTTAATAATTATTCAAAGCTGTGTATTAGAACAAGCACGTTTGTGTTAGAGTCCCGTGAACGTCTAGATCTAATATTATTGTTTCCCCGGATTTGAATTGTTAATAAACTATATACAGACAGACATTTTTTAATGTCCCAAAGAGGAAAAATTATTTCCCAACAAAAAGTTGCTTTTTTTTTCCTTTCTTCTTGAATCATCAGTAATTAAGGGAGGCGTATAATTAACTAGTCACATCCATAGCAAACGTTTCCTACTTTATCTAATATTGTATGTACTACTTGGCGAGATTATCTAGGTCGGAAAAAAACAAACAACTTGACACCGATTAATTTTTTTTTTGTTGGCTAGTTTAACTAACACACCAGCAGCAATCAAGAGTGAGTTTAACAGATCAGTGCCCCACCATCGAAGTCCCTTAGATGTTTGCTAATTGGATGATTCTTGATGTTGTTATCTGCCCCCCCCTTTGATTTTTCCATCATAACATCTTGTTTTCTTTCTTTTTTTTTGTTTTTAATCCGTTTGATAGAATACATTTTCATTTGGTACATTGATCACGGGATTATCGTTTAATCTCGGAGTTTTTTTTTCCATTTCAAGCGTCGTTGACTCTTATTTATTTTTGCCTTCGTTGCTTTGTTTCTAGTCATAATGAAATTGTAGAAATTCTTTTGATTTCTTTGTAACTTTCAGATAACTCCGTAGCGGTATTAACCAATTAATGCTATAGTTAGAGTTTTGATTAAATTTGTTCACTATTTATTGTTAGATTTATCAATTAGTTGAACGAAAAAAATTTTCTCTAATAAAAAATAAAAATCTGGGGAAGAAAAAAAAAACACAACAACGCAATGAGAAAAGCAAAAAAAAAAAATTGAATTGCATAAACTTATTGTTTTAAGTGTGTGCAATTTAGTCATAGTTGCTTAAATGAAACGTATGACGCATTGTTTGCTTTCTAGTTTAAGTTTATTATTTTTATAATAATAAAATATCCTTGGAACTCCGAGAGATCAGACAGAAATCATTCCCTAAGATCGGATGACTACCAATAAAGTGTAAACTTTGAAAAGTAAGTTCTAGTTTGTCTTAATCGGTTGAAACACGTGAGTCAAAAATCTAAATAGAGAGAAAGAGACAGAGGGGTAGGAAGCTTCTGATTCTTTGTGTTTACAAGAGAAACACAATATTGGGAAATCAGAACATACAAAATAATAATAGGCCAGGTTACAATTTATAAGAATAGACAAGAAAATACAAAGAGCTAAATGTATTTCGTGGGGCAGGGGGGGGGGGAATGAGGCCCAGGGAGGAAATTTTGTGTGATGTTTCGCGTCATTTTTTTTAATTTTCATTTTCTCAAACCATGCAAGGTGTGTATGTACCAAGTGTTGTTGAACAGAAATGCTCACTTATTGTTCTACTTCTTAGTCTTATTCTTCTCCTTGCACAAATGACGGAAAAGTCAGAATCGGCAATATTTTCCATTATCTATTTTTATTCTCCCTTTTTTTTGTCTTCCTTTCTCTGTATACACTTGTTAGTGGAAATGTCTGCTTAAATTTAACACTGACTGTATAAAAGTATTAACTTTTCTCAGGTAATTTTTTTTTCTTCATTTTTTGTGTGTTCATTTCCTTTTTTTTTATTTCTTTGAGTTTTTTTTATATATATTCAACTGTGGATACTATCAACGATTTCAAGAGTTACCTATCCACTATTAAGAATCAAACATATCCAATCATTTTTTTTATCAATATTATCACTCCTGGGAATCCCAAGAATTTTTTATTGTTCAAGCGGTTAATTATTTTCATTTGTCTGACATCCTCACAACTTTTTTTGTTGTTTTCAGATAGTTCCATAATTTATTTTATTTTTTCCCCCAGACTCAAATTTTCTTTTTTTTTTTTCTTTTCTTTTTATTTTTTGGAATTTGACTTTTTCTAAGTTCCTCGTTGGTTGAAAAAAAAAAATTATAGTTGAGTGATATAACCTGTTGAAAGAACTACATTTTTGTTTTTGATATCTATATTACAAACAAAACAAATAAAATGAATATGCAAACATCTGTTTCAGTCAACTCACCATTATCAACAATGTCCACTACATCTATTCTGGATGCAACTCCTATACCAACCCAACCAATACCCAAGAAATCACAACAAATTCGAACCGACAAACCAAGACCTCATGTATGTGCCATTTGTACCAGAGCTTTTGCTAGATTAGAACATTTAAAACGCCATGAAAGAGCCCACACAAATGAAAAACCATACCAATGTGCCGCCTGTGGCCGTTGTTTTGCCCGTCGAGATTTAGTATTGAGACATCAGCAGAAATTACATACAGATTTACCTCATGTGATAAGACGAGGCTCTTCCAAAGATAATGAAATCAACGAACATATTAATGTATTGCATAACAACACTGATGCTAATGCTCCGCTTCCAAATAACACCAACAACAGCAACAATAACAGCCGAAATAACAGTGTCAGCAAGTCGGATACAGTGGAAAAACCCGTATTTCGAACAACACTTTTTGGAGCAGCACAATACAGTCTGCCTAACCACGATGAAGACGCTACATCCATGTCAAATTCTCCACGTCCAAGTATAACATTACACAGTAGTAACAATCATAGAAGTAGTGTTTCATTTGGATCATCAAATACTCCACCAGCTGTAACTACCGCGAACGGAAAAGTTGAACAACCAGTGCCAAATGGCAACAGAAGGAAAAGTAAACTGCTGCGTCAACAACCCACACCAGATTCTCCCCAAAATAAGAAATTCAAAGCTTCAGTATCACCAGTGGGAAATGGATTGGTCAGCGCTATTCCTACCCACATTGGTCACAACTATAGACACGCGTCGTATTCTGCTGCATCTGGTCCTTGTTATTCTAGTTTTAAAGAGGAATTTTTGGATACTCCAAGTCATGTTGAATTCGCCACTCCACAGCTTGGTCCACACCAAGAAGACTTCACCAAGTTTTTTGAGACAAACGGATTGTTGGATTGGGACTCTATTGATCACTTGGATTTGAATGAAGAAGGCAAAACTGCTATGAAACAAAAATCCATCAAGAATTTACAAGAATTTTTCAATGATAAATTAAAATCTACTCATATGCAGCATTCACAAAGTGTACCATTTGAAATTGGTATGGATGTACTTCATTCCTACAACAATCTCAATAGACATTCTTCAATTCCACAACCACCTCAAATTGCACCCCAACAAATCCATAGTCAACCACCACCTCCACCTCAACAACAAGTGCAACCACCAGAAGTGCAACAACATCAGAACAACAACCACCACCACCACCACCAATCTCCTCCACAACACATTTCGCCTCATTCCATGACAGATTCTGTTTCATCTACAAAGAGTATTAATCCACAACAATTGAATCATAACGGACAGACAACCACGCCTGCTATTGCAAATGGCAACCACAATACCAATGCAAATACAGATATCAATCAAAATGAATGGTTTAGAGATTTGGTTTTTCCACCATTTGATTTGAACTTACCATTTAGTGCTCACGCAAGCACAGAGGATTTGCGCGGTTTTTTTGGTTCAACCAGTTTATTGGCAGACACTAATGAAGCATACCGTAAACAATTGAACAGCAACAGCAACAGCAACAACAACAACAACAATCATATTTTGCCATATACACAAGCTCATATCAACCACGCATCCGAGTTTTCAGTTAATTATTCTACTAGTTTCTTTTTGGAAGATACTTTATTGATTACTGCCGAACTTAGAGAGAGAATAATTGAAATGAGTAACATCGAGGAAAAAGATTTACCACCGTTGAATGATTTGAAACGTTATGTTCAGTTGTATGATTATGGTTTCAACAAGTATTTCCCATTCATTCACTTGCCATCATTGAAGAATCCAAGAAATCACAACCTTGAAACTATCCCATTGTTGTTGGCAATTGCTGCCATTGGTGCATTATATGATTATAATGATACCGATACATTAGTTTTGTTTAATTTGTCCAAGTTTCATATTCAAAACTTTTTTGAAAGGGAGATCACTTTGAATAATTTGCATTTCAAAAAAGTCCCATTGATGGCTCATCAATGTCTTGTGTTGCATATTTTCATTTCAATTTTCCTCAATGAACCAAATATGATGGATACAACTTCTAGACAAATCAAGTCAATGATTGGTTTAATCAAATCAACCAGCTTCAATGAACCATTAGAAAAGTTGATTATCCCACCACCACCAGCCATTCCAGGGTCAGCTGGAGATAAAACATTAATTCAAAAGAATTATGATTATTTCATTATGGCTCAATCTAGAATTCGTACTTTACATGCTTTTTATTTCTTGCAATCATTTAGGACTAATTTTGGTGGAGTCCCAATTTTGTTTAATTACAATTTACTTCATAGCGGTAGTTTCTGTACCAATGAAAAATTGTGGTGGAGCGATGGTGCAAGTAGCTGGTATAATTTACTTGGCAAGAATTTTCCAGGCAAATGGTCTTTGGTTGATGTTAGCAATGGTATTGGTATGGATAAGATTGCTTCATATCTTGATGATCCTACTAGTGCACCTAAAGCATTGTCATACAACAATCTACTTGATATGTTGTTTGTGCTTCATGAACAAATAACCACTGAGGTTGCTCGTTCTCCAGAACCATTTAGCCATTTGATTTGGCAAGACAAAAAGAGACACTTTAAAGCATTGCTCAACAATTGGGAGGTTTTATTTCATCAGAATCATGGCACTTTGAAGATCGTTACTGGTAATAGATCTAACCTTACTGTGAACCATGAATTGAAATTGATTCTTCCGTTGCACTTGATTCTTCAGATCAAATTGGAAGTTAGATTAACTTATTCAATGACTGCAGTTTTTCATAGAGACTGGGATGCCATGAATAAAGATTTGGATCTGTTGACCTATAGAGAATCCAAGTACAGTGTCTTGACTAATGCTTTACCATATTGTTGTGATATGTTGGAATTATGGATTTACAACATTGAAACTATCAATTATGATGTTAGAGAAACATCAAGAAGAACACCAGCCTTTTTCTGTTGTGGAATTTTCACCAGTTCAATTTTGATTGCTACATATTTGGGGAATCTAGAAAGAAACTGTACTACTCGAGATCTTAGTAATATGGAATTGAAGAAATGGTTTGAATGTCAAAAGATGTTGTCTAAATTGGAAACAGTATTGAGTGTTAGTATTAAGTCAGCTCATCTGGAATCATTAATTAAAGAAATCAAATCAACATCATCAGTTGGTGACGAAGTTATCAAGAAATTATTACAATTGAGTCAAGAACGTGAAGTTTGCGATGATGAGATATATGAAGGTAAGAATGTTGAATCTAACAAAGCCAAATTGGTACAAATTAACAAGCAAATTAATCAACTGGTTATTGATGCCCATATTTCTATCAATTCTATATATTTGGGGATTAGAATATTAGCTGATGTTCCTGTCTGGCCATTAGCTATGGTTTTCGCTGATGCTTTAAAACACAGAGGAATGCATGTTGGTGCTTAGCTCTGTGTTTCAATATTTATTTATTTATTTTGTATTTTAATATAAATTTATGTAATTATTTTACTTTCAATAGAATTGTATGTATACAGTTATGGTAGACATATACGAAATTGGTACGTACGTAAGTAATGAAATTAGTACACTACCCGTGGATTGAGAAATAGTTTGCACCACAATATGGAATTAAGTTGTCACCCCCTCTATCTGGTAATATTTTGCAATTTCATACAGTTTAAAAAGTATTCCTTAGAATAAATTAAATTACATTTAAAAAAAAAACAACAGCATTTATAAATAATATACACGAGATATAATGAATTATGAATTATAAGAGAGTTTATGTAATAACACATCTAGTAGAAACCTTGATCTTTCAAATAACTGACAATTTCTTCAACGACAACAGTCAAATCATCATTTGATAAATTGAATTGACCTTCAGTAGAATTAACAATTAAAGAATTACCAGTACCAACAACATCAACAATTGCAGATGGGTTTGAAGTTGGAATAATAAGACCAGAACCAGCTTTAACTAATTCACCAATAATAAATGGATCAGTATTATTAGCTTGTTCATTTGAAATTTTGGTAATTCTACGTTCACCAGAAAATTGATTTAAAGTAGATTGTAAAGCAAAAGATAAATAATCACCCAATTTATTTGAGTTATCAATTAAAATAGCAAAACCTTGTTTAGATCTTGGTGGATTAGTTTCACGTAAAATTTTAACAACTTCTGGATAAGAAAACCAAGCTGGAATTTCTTCACCAGTTCTTAATCTATTTCTTAATTCAGTACCAGAAATATTAGCAGTTTTAACTTTAGTAGTATCAATGGTATCAATTGGAGCATATCTATCTTCATCCGGTAAATAAGTAACCATTCTAAATGGAACAATTTTAATGGTTAATTCATCTTGATATTTAGCAAGTAATTCTTGAGCATCATAAGGACCATAGAAATCAACACCTTGAGAGTTTTTACCTGGACCAGCATGATCTCTACCAACTATAAAATGATCAACACCATAATTGGTTCTAATTAAAGCATGCCATAAAGCTTCTCTATCACCACCCATTCTCATAGCCAATGGTAATAAAGATAAAGTAGCCAAACCATCAGGGAATTTTTTCAAAATTTGTCTATAAACTTTAACTCTAGTATGGTGATCAATATCACCTGGTTTAGTTAAACCAACAACTGGATGAATTAAAATATGACCAGTTGGACCAATATCTTGAGCAGCTCTAATGGTTAATTCTCTATGAGCTCTATGCATTGGGTTTCTAGTTTGGAAAGCAACAATATTTTGATCAGCCCAACCAAGTTTAGTAAATTCTTCTCTTAATTCAGTTGGAGTTTTTCTTGATTCAACATAATCATAATGTTTTGGATAATTAAGACCTTGTAAAGAACCACCAAGATAATAATCACCAGCAATTTCAAATAAATATTTATTAGCTGGATGTTCTGGATCACCACGGAAAACTTTTTTAGCTTCATTTTCTTTATTTGGTTTATAAATAGATTCAAGAGTAATGATAGCCAAAGGAGTTTCATCTCTCAAATCCAATAAAACAATTCTATCACCTTGTTTATAATTAGAAGCAGTTTGTTCATTAACATCTAAAGTGATTGGGATTGGCCATAATAAACCTTTACCATTTTCACCTTTAACACTAGTTAATCTTAAATCTTCAACAACACTGGTATAATCATCTTCATTTAAGAAACCAGTTAATGGAGAAAAACCACCAGTTAAAATCAATTCCAAATCACATAATTGTCTAGCAGTTAATGTCAAAGATGGTAAAGTTTTAGCTTCTTCTAATAATTGTTGTTTAATACTGGCATCACGAATGATTAAATCATTCAATTTACCACCGTGTGGAGCTGGAATAGGCATCTTGTGATAGTCGTAGTTATAATTAATACCAAAAAGTTAACAACTTCTGTGAATAATAAATAATAATTAAACAAGAAGAAGAAAAAGAAAAAGAAAAAGAAGAAAGGGGAAGAAAAGAATGAAAAAAAAAAATTAATTTAATTATATATTACTCTTTATATTGGACTCAGTTGCAAAACTGAGTAATCTTTGATTTTGTTGCGATTCCGCAAGAGAGAAAGAGAGAGAGAAAAAAAATTTCAACGGGTGTGAAAAAATTCAGTGATTGCACGTGAACCACAGTAATATTTTCCTCTTTATAAAATGCATTAGTTAATCAAATGATGTCTGATTGGGCTTAAAATTGAATCCTAGATTTTTTTTTTCTTTTTTACAATTTTGCCGCTTATGTGTAGTTTTTATTCCCGGGGTAATCCTCACAATGATAAAGCTCTATATAGTATTCAACACGTGTATAGGTATGAGTTTTAAAGAACCAATAATTAATAAGATAGGGAAATGTGATTAGAAATATTAACAATATTCAATCCACAATTGCAATTGCAATTAGCAAAACCAAGAAAAAATAAAGTAGTGATGAATAGTGTGAGAGGAGAAGAATAGTGGATATAATCAATGTATAAGATACCAAGATTGATTAAGGCGAAAGTATGCCACAGTTGCATTGATTGATGAAGGGAAACGAAACGACACTCCCATGTGAAACATTGATCTTTATGATTATAAAATGATGATTATCTTCGCCTATGAGCAATTCAGAATCAATCAGAAAGGGTAATCGTCATACATTTGTTGAGTGATGATACGATCGCGTGTTGAGGTCTCCTACTATCCACGAATCGCATACAACAAAATTGTCCTAGTTATAACCAACAATCCAACTAAACCATTTATATACTTACGTCAATTGGTAGTTCTTAAGTAGAACAAAAAAGATAAAAAAAAGGACCCCTTTATCATGTACATTATTATTTTTTTTTGCCGTATTTTGCAATCTTAATTTCGGTTTTTCTTTTGCAGTTATTTGCAGATATTTTTTCCTCCTATTTATACGTTTTCTGTTGCGTAATCAAAAAATCGTCACATTTTACACGACCTCAAATATTAAGGGAACAACTCATGAATCCATGAAGAATCGACATAATTATCATATATCCCCCACTTTTATACACCACCCAGCACCTCGAGTTGATAATTTACAACAAATAAATTCGATTCTATTATCAAGGGTGGGGTGGATAACCCTGTTTTTTTTTTGGGGGTCGTCCAATAAACAAGAACAATAGAAACGTCTCGTCACCCCCCAAATCGAATCCTTTTTGGGGGATATCAGTTGGGGGAGAGGGGGAAAGATCCAATAGATCTTAAAAGATCAAACATAATTACATTCATGACAAACTTTGTCTCGAACCATCTAAATCAAGAAACAATTGAATAAACCTCGAGTTTATGATTTCGCAAACAAAAAAAAAAAGAAAATGAAAAATTATTGTTGACCGTTGGAAACGAAAAGAAGCATGTGCCACCGGAAATGCACTTTTTTCTTCTGATCTGTTCTTCTGGTGCGCTACTGCCTTATGAGTTTAAAATAGCAATCGTAGACAATAGCAAGAAGAAGAAGAAGAAAAAAAAGGAGATCGGAATCACTGGATTTGTTGGGAAATGTAAGACCGGAAATCAAATTGTATCGTCGATTTAGCAAGTCAAGAATAGTAGCACCACAACCTCCTCCTCCCCTTTCTTTTATTAATTAGAAATAATTAACGAGTTTAATAACAAAAAGAGAAAGGAGGGGTGGAGGCAGGTAGATTATTCATAGTATTAGTCCCCATTACATAATCACCGTTCACAAAAATGGGTTAGTGTAGACCGAAATCGCATAAATTGAAGACTCACACAGAAAAAACAAAAATTGAAGAATAAATTAAAATTAATTAGTCAGATCCGGTTATTCACCCACTTCCGACCATAAATCAGAACCTTGTGTTCATTTCCTTGAAAATAAATCCTACGATATCAATTGTTGTGCCTGCTGCAACTTTGAGTAGAGTAATTTAGAACTCTGCAATGATAATCTGATTTTTGTATTTTATCGCATAATAATAATTGTTTACCAATTCATTACTAAAACGTATAAGGGATATTGGGTTTGATAATGGATTACTAAAAAATAAAAAGAGGAAGCGTATCGTTCCTGCACCAAAGCGCACCGTTACTTTAAATTTTTTTCGACCTGAATTTGACTGCCACCTTCGACGTAATGATTCCTAGTTGTAGAATTGGAAGTGATGGTTGTAATACATAAAAAAAGGAGATAATTAGAACCACGCAATTGACACATTTACTAACAACCCATGATTGCATACCTTTCTTTTATCCATTTCCGGATCATAGGTGTATTGGTTATATTTTACTAATTGCTGAGTCTTTTTTTTTGGTTTAAAAAATTCTTACAAATTTCAGTAAGTCCGGAAGTTGAGAATTTTTTTTTCTTTCTTAATTAATTTGACACCAAACATTTTTTTTTTGGCTGTATCCTGTACGGAAATCGCATTCTCGCCATTTTCTGTTGTAAATTCTGTATAAATATTCAACAATTTTCTCCTTGAATAATTTTTAGTTTTCATGAATTTCTCTTCTTTTTCTTTTCCTTCTTTCTTTCTTCCCTTCAACATTAATTCTATTCAATTAATTCTTCATTAACAACTACAATTACAATGTCTTCAGCTCCAAAGTATGTAATTCATTTCATTTCAATTCCAGGTCAATTCTCTTTAACAGATGAATTGATCCATAGATGAGATAACTGAGATTGAGATTGAGATTATGATTAAAACGGAATGACACTCCAATTCAATTCAATTGAGGAGATGGATGAATGGAAAATTAAACTTGGATAATCAATTGATATTATAACTGGAATTTAGTTTATAAATATGGGATTTTTATTTATTAATTCTTTGTTACGAGCCCTTTTCAATTCCTTATCCTCATACGTCCCCCTCTTGAAAATTTTCTCATTCGGTTCAGGTTACAAGAGAAGCCAAAAAAAAAACTTCAACCGAGCTTTCCTGGCGACCGGAATTTTTTTTTCGGCTCACAGGCCATGGAGAGGAGGGGGCGAGAGAAATCAAATATCAAATGAAAAAAAAAAATATAAGGCTGCCAAAATTCCCCCACTACCAAAAATTTATTCAAACCAATGTATTTTTGTTTTTTTTTTTCATTCAATAATAAATACCTATTTAATCAAAAATGTCAAGTCCAATCTCAAGATTATCTATTTTATCTAAACAAATTATGACCAACAATACTAACAGTTCAATTGCCAGAGGTGATATCGGTTTGATTGGTTTAGCCGTCATGGGTCAAAACTTGATCCTTAACATGGCTGATCATGGTTACACTGTTGTTGCTTACAACAGAACTACTTCTAAGGTTGACCACTTTTTGGCCAACGAAGCTAAAGGTAAACCAATTCTTGGTGCTCACTCTATTAAAGAATTGGTTGACCAATTGAAAAGACCAAGAAGAATTATGCTTTTGGTTAAAGCTGGTAAACCAGTTGATGATTTCATTGACCAATTATTGCCATACTTGGAAGAAGGTGACATCATTATTGATGGTGGTAACTCCCATTTCCCAGATACCAACAGAAGATACGATGACTTGAAAAAGAAGGGTATCTTGTTTGTCGGTTCCGGTGTTTCTGGTGGTGAAGAAGGTGCCAGAACTGGTCCATCTTTGATGCCAGGTGGTAACGAAGCTGCTTGGCCACACATTAAAGATATCTTCCAAGATATCGCTGCTAAAGCTGATGGTGAACCATGTTGTGATTGGGTTGGTGATGCCGGTGCCGGTCATTACGTCAAGATGGTCCACAATGGTATCGAATACGGTGATATGCAATTGATTTGTGAAGCTTACGATCTTATGAAGAGAGTTGGTAAATTCTCCAACAAAGAAATTGGTGATGTTTTTGCTAAATGGAACAAGGGTGTTTTAGATTCTTTCTTGATTGAAATTACCAGAGACATTATGTACTACAACGACCCAACTGACGGTACCCCATTGGTTGAAAAGATCTTGGATACTGCTGGTCAAAAAGGTACTGGTAAATGGACTGCTGTCAATGCTCTTGACTTGGGTATCCCACTTACTTTGGTTGGTGAAGCTGTCTTCTCCAGATGTCTTTCTGCTATGAAGAATGAAAGAACTGAAGCTTCTAAAGCCTTGCCAGGTCCATCTGTTTCCGATGCTTCTCCAATCACCAACAAAGAAGAATTTATTGACCACTTGGAACAAGCTTTGTACGCTTCTAAGATTATCTCATACACTCAAGGTTTCATGTTGATGAACCAAGCCGCTAAAGATTACGGCTGGAAATTGAACAATGCTGGTATTGCCTTGATGTGGAGAGGTGGTTGTATTATCAGATCTGTTTTCTTGGGTGAAATCACTGCTGCTTACAGAAAGAAACCAGATTTGGAAAACTTGTTGCTCTACCCATTCTTCAATGAAGCTATCACTAAAGCTCAAAAGGGTTGGAGAACTTCTATTGCTAAGGCTGTTGAATATGGTGTCCCAACTCCAGCTTTCAACACTGCTTTGGCTTTCTACGATGGTTTAAGATCTGAAAGATTGCCAGCTAACTTGTTGCAAGCTCAAAGAGATTACTTCGGTGCTCACACTTTCCAAGTCTTGCCAGGTAAAGAAAACTCTTTGTTGAAGAAGGGTGAATGGATCCACATTAACTGGACTGGTAGAGGTGGTGATGTCTCATCTACTACTTATGACGCTTAGAGATGTGTGTATAAGTTTTATTTTATTAGTTTAATGCCCATTTTGTGATTTCCTTTCATTTTCATTTTTTATTTTTTATTCTTTATTCAAATATTTAGTTGATTATCTTCTCTTTTTCTTTCTTCTATCTACAGATATAAATACAATAGGAATCTTTTTTTTTTGTTATTTTACAATAATGAATCAACTTGTAAATTACTAGAGTTTTTCTTGATGGTACAATGAACAGTAAAGTGAAATAACCTTTAGTCTATAGAAAATATCGAGCTATGCAAACATATATATAAATTTCAAATTTTTCTTTCCTTTCTCTACCCCTTAATAAATATATATATATAATTTTTGTTCCATATATGAATTGAAACCTTAGATCTTATAATGGTACATCATATCCAAGAATCATACTTCCAATCAAGTACAAGTTTAAAAATGCGACGAATGCCCATACCAATACAGCTAGAAATGTAGCACCAGGACCATTACTGAAATCCTTATAACCTTTAATACGATATATATCTTGGTCACAATCTTCAAATACTTCAATTGGTAAAGAAGGTGTGGATAATGATGAAGAAGCAGTTGAATCATCAGTTGGTAGCACTTCCCCTTGTGTAATGGAAACTGAATTGGTTCTTGATTTCATAACTGTTGATTGAGAATGTGAATAAGCAGCAGCTTCTATACTTGCATCTCCAATCAAACGTCGGTTTTCTTCAATTTGTAAATGATGATCTTCATCATCTTCGTCCCAACCTGAACAAGGATGTGATTTTCTCAAATCTTGTAATCTAATAGCTGGTTCAGAACTTTTAAATCTTGAAGTTGCTACCGCAGTAGATTGTTCACTATGTTCATCAGAATCATCAAATAAAATATCAACTTCTTCATCTCCATCTCTAACAAAAATAGGAACTCTCATGGTGGTTTTATTACATGTAAACCAAATAAGTGGAGCACTTACAACTGGTAACAAGACCGATAAGACAACTTGACTAGCATTCAAAATCTTACCTAAACCTTCTCTACCAGCAAAACTAACAACAAAAAGACAAGGGGCAATTGCCAATGCACGAGTAATCAATCTTCTTGTAACTGGTGGTAATGTCCAATTTAAAAATCCCTCAGAAACCATTTGCCCTGCCAAAGTACAAACAACACCTGCACTTTGACCAGAACATAATAATGCCAATGCGAAAACAAAACCCGCAGTTGGAGACAAATGTTTAGATAATAAATGATAAATAGTAAACAAATCAGCATTTTCATAGTCATAATCATCATCAGAATCAGAATCAGATTCGTTTCCTGAATCATGATCGTCTCTTGTGTTGTTGGTTCCAGTATCTAAAGTTGCACCGGCAACAATTAAAATGGCAGCATTCACGAAAAGTGCGACAGTGAACAATGAAATAACCAACTCAATAATAGTATAAGTCATGGTATCTTTAATAGCATGAATAGAAGGTCTATAATGATCATCTTCATCTTCATTGGAAATTTCAAGAGTAGCATCATCATCTTTTTCAAAACCTTGCTGATTATTGTGAACTAATGGTGTCGCAATAGGAGTTAAATTCTCGTCTTCTTCGTGTACCAAAGAGTATTCGGCTTCTTCTGGGGTTGATGGTCTTGGCTCTTCAACGGAACGTTTTCCCCAAGGTTTATAAAATCCATTCTTGACATCAAAATCTTTCAATCTTGATTGCACCAAGCCAGAACCGAGATATAATGAATGAGGCATGACAGTGGCACCCAAAATGGCCAAACTTAAAAATAACCCACTTCCGCCTTCTCTTTCTGACATATCAACAACATCTTTGTTTGGTAAGAATCCTTTTAAAACTTCACCTACTGAAAATTGAATGGTTTCATCATGACTAACTTGATATAATTCAATAGCAAAACAAACCACAGTGGCTGCAACCAAAATCGAAACAAATCCTTCAAAAATTCTAATAAATAAAAGTGGTCCCTTTGGACGATATGCCATTAAAACTATTAGCACATCAACAACAGTAACAATGACCCCAGCAAATAATGGTATTTTAAACAAAATATTTAATGCAATAGCAGTACCCACAACTTCTGCCAAATCTGTCGCTATAATGGCAATTTCCGTTAGACAATACAATATTAGATTAGTTCTACGGGAGAAATGTGCTTTACAATTAGCGGCCAAATCTAATCCTGTGACCGCACCCAATTTTGCTGCTAGAATTTGCAAGAATACTGCTAAACAATTTGATAATAGGATCAGAAACAACAAGTTGAATTTATAAGCAGATCCAGCTGCCACTGCTGTGGAGTAGTTACCAGGGTCCATGTATGCCACACTAACCATCAATCCTGGACCGATGAACCTGGAGTATTTCTTTATAGTTGATCCAATACTTTTTAAATTTAGAAATTTCGTTATGGAACTCATATTTATGATAATTTGTTAGAATATAAATTTGTGAATAGAAAACGTTTTTTTGAGTTGTATGTTTAAAATCCTTTAATCTCCTGTAATGATATTTCTCTTTCTGAATCAATATGAAGGAATTGAGAAGAATATGATCTGTTAAAACAATGAATAATAGTTGGTTGGTTTAAAAATTTCGTAGTGTTGTTTGTATACAAGATTTCCAGTTCGTTTTTTTTTTTTTTCTGGTTGGAATTTTATTTTTATTTTCTTACCTTTCTTCACAGTGGGAGTTTTTTCTTTCTTTCTTTCGTTCTTTCGTTCTTTGTCTTTCTGTTTGTGCGTGTGAGTGTTCCTTTTATCCCTTTTAAAGACAAAATCGAGAAATTTATGGGGGCAGGGCCAGTGAACAGAATATAATAATTGAACGAATGAATTAAACAAATCGACTGATCAAAATGATAATCTGATCCTTTTCAAAATTAAAATAGCAAATTTAAAAAACAGAAGAAGAAGAGTTAAAGTCACAGGTAAATAATTTTTTTTTAAGCAAGATCATTTCTTTTTTTTTTCTTTACCCCAAGACAGTACAGTACAGCACACCTGAAATGCTGTAAATTTTCGCTTTTTTTTTAGTTCGCCTTGTTTGTTGTTTACCAGGACACGCCAAACACACACCACGCACCTACGCACGTACGTACGCCAGAGAATTTACAAAAAAATTAAAAAAAAAAAAAAAAAAATCTTGGTCGTAGGCGTTTTTTTGGCGTGGTTGTAAAATCCCGATTCAGCGGCGTGGCTTGTGTCAGAAAGTATCCCATTTCTCTATTGGTTAACCACTATAGTACTTGAGTTTGAAATATGGAGCCAACTGATAAACAAGCAAAGATTTCAACTTATCTCTTCTTCTTCTTCTTCTTCTTCTTCTTGTGGTTGCAACATTTTTCGTGCGAAAGTTCCCTTTATCCCTCACAGATTTATGGCTTGTATACATATTCTCCTTGATTGCCATTTGTTTTTTCTTTTTTTCTGTTTTCTTTTCCTGAATTTTCCGGGTAGTCTAATAAATCTTCACAAAGCCCAAAAATATAAATGAGCGGACACGACTATATATGTCACGTGCCCATGTCGTATTTGCAATTGCGACATTTACATTTTTTTTTTTTCCTTTCATCACGGAGATGTCTCTACCATCGGACCTTAATCTCCAAAAGCAAAATAGTAGAACGGTGGGTAAAAAAAAAAGAAAAAGAAAATTGAAAATCTATTTGACATTTTCATTAGATTTTTGATTACTCTTTGAAGTTTATTTACTTTTTTTAGTTCTTCAATTATCTATCTATTCAATTGAAACAGGTTCAAATACCCGTCATCACTTATTATTATAAAACTCAATCATGCTTAGAGCAGCTTTTACAAGAAGAACAATCACTCAAATACGTTCAATTCATAAATCATCGATCTATAATGCAGCATCTGTGTTTAAGATGCCTGCGATGTCACCTACCATGAGTGAAGGTGGGATTGTTGCATGGAAAATTAAACCAGGTGATAGTTATAGTGCAGGAGATGCAATTTTGGAAGTTGAAACTGATAAAGCCAATATTGATGTTGAAGCTGCCGACGATGGTAAATTATGGGAAATTTTAATCAATGAAGGTACTTCAGGAATTCCTGTCGGTAAAGCAATTGCCCTTATTGCTGAACAAGATGATGATTTGAGTACTTTAGAAAAACCAGCCATTGAAGATGAAACTGCTCAAGCACCAAAGGAAGAACCTAAGAAAGAAGAAGAGCCAAAACAAGAAGAAAAACCAGTTAAGTCTAAAGCTCCAACTGATAACAGTATATTCCAAAAACCAAACCCATCTCAAAAATTATCCCCAGCTGTTGAATTGTTATTACATGAAAACCACATTTCCACCGAGGACGCATTTGCCAAAATCCAAGCCTCTGGTCCAAATGGTAGAATCTTAAAAGGTGATGTGTTGGCATTCCTCGGTAAGATCAATTCCGATTCAATTGCCAGCTTGACAGAATTCTTGAAATCTAGAGAACACTTAGACTTGTCTAACATAGTACTTGCACAACCTTCAGAATCATCAACTAAAAAGGGAGAAGAAGGTGCTGCCCCAACCAAGACAGAAAAACCAAAACCAAAGAATATTTTGTCAGTCGAGTTGACTTCAAACTTGGGTGAAGATGTATCACAAGCAAAATTCAAGTTTGCATTTGAAAAATCTGTCGCTGCTGCAATTAGACACACTTATGCTACCAAGTTCCCAGAATTTGCCAATTCCCCAACCGCTTCTTCAATTTATGACAAGTATGACGTTTTTGATGATATAATCTCTGCCCCAGTTACAAAGAATAGATTTGAAGTTTACGATATAACTTACAAATTTTATGGTGAAAATGTTGCACCAAAACCAATTAAGGTTGATGATTTTGATGAACTTTTAGGCTTGGCTACTCCAGTTCAATATTTGGAAACAGGATCTTCCAATGTTGGAGTTCAATTCAAGATCAAATTTGATGAAAAGGTGTCTGATTCTAAACAATTTGTAGAATACTTTGAAAATTCATTACTTTCTCAAATTCCTGCCAACAAATTGAAAATAACAAACTTATAGAGAGTTAAACAAAAAAAAAAGTAAGATGTTGATGTGAATCATGCTTATATAACAAATGGGATCTTTTATGTCTTATATATATATATATACTTATTATACGCGTTGTATTAATCAAAAGTGTTTTGGTATCAAATTTTAGTCTCGTTTATATGCAGTCTCTTCTCATTTTTTTTTTCTTTTTTTTTTTTTAATAATTTTTTTTTTTTTTTTTATTTTCCCTGTTTCTCTCGTTCTTTGGTTTTTTTTTTTTTTTTTTTTTTTTCTATTTATTATAAAGTAAAAACAAAAAAGAGCAGGAATTCATCTTGATATTAAATCCAGAATCAATAAACTTTTCACCAATCTACTTATCAGTAACACCTTCAAGATTCAACAACTGTTAGTACTTGCTTTTAATCAAGAATAAAAATTTGTACTTCTTCATTTGATATTTGAATATTAGAATAAGAACAAAAGTCCCAATTTTTTTTTGCTTTAGAAGACCAAGAACCCAATATTTTTTTTTTTTTGCTTTTTTTTTTTACTAGTATACTTGAAAGCTAAAATTATGTATCCTTACCAAACCACTGGAAGTAATAATCTTCCTAATGGTAATTCTTCTTCATCTATTCCAACTCAATCATCATCATCTGCTCAACAATCTAATTTGAGACAGCCTTATTTACAGCAAGTTCTGTCTACTAGTTCTCCAGCAACAGGTTCAGGTTCTTCATTTTATCCAAGAAACTCTGCTGGAAATCTTGTGCCACATTTAAGTCCTAGTGGAATTCTTCCTCCTCGTTCTTTTGTTGGAACTTCACCATTGAATGGTTTACCACCTTCAAACTTTGCTCATCTGCCACTGCCGTACCAGCATTCACAACAACAGCAACAACCGCAACAACAACAACAACAGCAGCAGCAACAACAACAACAATCTTCAAACCAACAACAAGGTTATCGTAATGATCATCCCCAACAATTAGATCCTAAACAACTTCAAAAGATTAGTTCACCTCAGCAGCAACAACAACTGTATCAAAACCAATCTCAACAGCAACTGTATTATCAACAGCCTTTTTTGCAGAAAACCCAATTTCAACACGATTCTTCTCGCGAACAACAATCATTACCAAATTTGACACAAGCAACCACTTCTTCTCAACAAATGTCATCGCGGTCATCAACTTCATCTCATCAAACATCTTCTACCCAGTCTTCTACTCAACAAGACAGTAAGAAGCAGAACAATTCTTCCTCTACAAACACTGCACAGAATGCTTCATCAGTTTCTTCAACTTCCCCATCTACACAATCACAAGTACAACAAGACTCTACAGGGAAAAAGAAAAGAGGACGTCCAAAGAAGTTTATACTAGATCCATCAACAAACACAATGATTGATTCAACTCATCCAAATTTCAAACTGTTGAATAAAGCAATTCGAGATGGAAACAATTATGATGATTCTCGTAATGGCCAATCACCATCTTCATCTACATCCAATGCAACAAATACCAATACGGATATAAGTGGATTATTTAGTTCTTCCAACACAATAGGAAACTTCAATGATACTGAATTGAAAGAATTATTGAAGAAGAAAGATAGAAGAGGCAGACCTAGAAAATTCGCCATTGAAGAAACAGGGGTTACCATTAAGGGGGTTAGAATTAATGGAAGTGGTATTACTAAAAAATTATCCAAATAATTATTATTAATAATACACTTTGATCACCTTGTAATATTTACTTTTTTGTTTTTGTTTTTTTTTATTTTCTGTTTTGTATAATATCCTTTTGTTTGTTTGATTTGATATTCTAAGTGATATTTCCTATATACACACATGGATTTATGTTGTGTTCCCGCCTTTTTTTTTTATTATTATTATTATTCATTATTATTATCAAGATTGTTATATTGTTTATCTTACTTTTTATTTGATTGAATACTTTTTTTTATACATCGTTTATCTAACACAATTAAATTAAATTAAATGTACTTGTATTTATATATTATTAATATCATTATAACAATTGTAAATACGGAAAATAAAAAACCAAAAAAACCTAAACAACTCTATTCATAAATCGACCAACAGCAATCATAGGAGCACAAAATGCTTTAATCATCATACAAAGAGCATCTACCAAACGACTTAATTCATATAATATCCAAACAAACAAAACCAATTCAATAAATACAACAACTCCTTGTAATCCAGGAATGAATTCACCAATAATGTCTATTGGAGCAAATAACATTTTCATAATTTGAATACGTTTAATTAAATTTATCCATGTAGATACAACAACAATAGGAGCATTTGGATCAAATTGAAATTGAAATGGTGTACGTTTTCCTGTTTTTTCTTCTTCTTCTTCTTCAAGTTCCTCTACTTCTTCTTCAACAGTAACCATTGATCTTGAATCAGACGTTCTAGCAGATTTAATAGATTTCGGAGAACGAAGCATCGACGAAGTAGATGTAGGTGGTGTTGATTCTAATTGTTTTGTCACAGGATTATAATACATTTCTTCTGTGATTCGTGATCCAATTTCATCAGGATCACATTCAATTATTACTTCCTTTGGTTGATTTTCCGATCCTGAAAGTAACTGAGACATTCTTGAGGATTTAGTAGATGTTGCAGCAATCAGTGGGGCCCTCTTTGAAGATGGTGCAATCAGTATCGCTTTCTTAGAAGATGGTGCAATCAGAATAGTTTTCCTTGTTTTTGCAGTAGGAGCAATCAGAGGACTACCTGTCAGTGAAGGAGGAGTGACTAATAATTCACGATGGAACATCTTTGTAGCTGGTTCATCCCAATGTTTCATAAATTTCTTTGAATTTTTCGAAAATGTCTTGACTTTTTTAAAGTTCTTTTCAAACGGAGTAGGTGCATATACAACTGTTTTAACAGAAGAAACATCACTAATATCAGATTTTGAACTAGTCTTACCGGTTTTCACCGATTCTTTGTCATCACCATTCTGTTCTTCCTCTGCTTCTTCCTCCAAGCTTTTTTTACTACCTTCACTTTCAGTGTCTTTCTTTTCGTCTTCTGGATAAACTAACCATGAAGTTAAATATGGCCACCAACCGGCATTAGCTTCTGCAGCATTGTCTTCTCCTTTGTCTTCCTCCCCTTCTTCTTCTTTATTACTCTTGACAGATTTCAGGTCACTTTCAGATTTAGCATCCACAATTGATTCACTATCATTTTTCTGTTCTTCTTTTTCTTCTTCTTCTTTCTTCTTTGCAGCCTGTTTCTCTTTTTCTCTTAATCTTCTTTTTTGTTCCAATTTTTCTTTTTTCAATCTTTCCTTTTCAGCTATTCTTTCAGCCAATTTCTCTGCCTCTTTCTTCTTCTTCAATTCCTCCTTAGATCTTTTAAGTTGTTCATTAATCTCTCGTTGGTTTTTTGAATACATAGCAAAATCTCTACCCAATTCTTTTTTAGCCAAATTCAATTTCTGTTTCATTATCTTCTTCAAAGGAACTTTCTTCTTTATTATTTTGGTTTCTTTGTTTTTACCTTCTCCAACAGTGACAACTTCATCGACTTCCACCATTTCCGTATCATTTGTTATATCATAATCATCATCACTATCATTTCCAACAAATACATCTTTTACTGGTGGGGATTTCTTCTTTCTATGATCATAATAATTATAATCTTCATACTTTTCTTTACTTAATTTATTCAGCATTTTATCAATAAATGTTGGTTTTGGTTTATCATTTTCACTTTCAAATACCATATCCATTGGATTATATCTATCTAATTTCTCACTTTTATCTTCAAAAACATCATGAATTGTCTTGTGAGAATACATTTTAGGTTTGACGACTTTTGCATCATCGTAACGTTTCTTTTGACGAAGATAATAATCATTATTTTTATTCTTTGCATGTCGAGCAGGAGACGATTGATCTTTCCTGGGATAATACGCTTGTGGAACATATGGTCCTCTTGGTGCTGTAACATAGGGAGTGTATTGTTGTGGAATATTGATATAGTTCAATTGTGCAGGAGTTATAGTTTCTTCTAGTTGATCTTTTGATTCAACATCGTCATATTCAACAGGTTCTGCTGGTAATGAAGCAGTACTTCTATGAGAACCTGAAGGGGGATAAATAGTAGATTCAGATCTTGATTTATAACTTCTTGGACGAACATTACTCATGAAAACATCCTTTTGCAGGGGAGTAAACTCCATTGGTAACGAGTCAGGAATTGGATCTTTTTCATCAAGTTCAACGATGAACTCTTTTGGCGAACCTGAATGGGAATATGAACTAGGATGATAATAAGAATAAGAATAAGATTGGTTTGGGTAAAAATTTTGTTGGTTGTAAGGAGAACGAACTGCTTGTTTTCTTTGTTGCTCGTTTAAGTATTGTTGTGTATAATATCCATTGCTCGTGACATTCATCTTGTGGGAAAAAAAAAATAAATAGAAATCGAAATAGAATTAGAAATTATAAGGTAAACGAAGGGACTTTAAACAATGAAGAGTCAAATATCAGGTTGTTGTTAAAAGTAACGATTGGAAATGGATTTTGGAATCTTTGTAGTGGATCGATGATAAAAGAAAGAAAGAAAGAAGTGATGTGTAAAGATGATGGGGAATTCTTTTTATTTTATTTTTTTTTTTCCTTATTTAATTAATTTGATTTGAAATCAAACAAAGAAGATCCAATAATTAAAAGGATTTTCATGTTTCACTTGAAATTAGTTTTATTTTATTTTATTGCTACAACACAAGCCGATTAATATTACTACTACCATTTTGGGTGAAGGAATGTGTCGATTATGATTAGATATTGTACAATGTACGAGAAAAAGAAAAAGAAAAAAAGATGGCTGGCTAACAATTAAGAACATGCATGTAATTAATAACACAAATTCTATTTTCTTTGCCCAGACACTAACAACCACCCCCTCATTTTGATTTTGTGCACTACCCTCAGTAAACCTCATCATCATCATCATCATCATCAGAGCCATCATAGCCGTATTTCCACTACATGCTTTCACAAATCATCAACCTTAACCGTGCAGCAAAGGGATGAGCTCATACATCTTAGACACAGATCTGATACCCTTTATCAACCAATTCACTGTAATACAATCAACACTATTGTATGTTTCACCTAATTAAAGTTTATCATTGTCGGAATTACTTACTCTTACTATTGTCCTTATTAAGCATAGTGTTTCATGTTGTTACTGTTTTCTTGAGGAATATATGTCTATATAAACGAGATCATTCAAACATCACAGGCTATTGTGACCCAGGTAGACAAGACAATTTAGTTCAAATTTTCCCATATACAATTTCATGATTTGGAATGTTTTAGACGAATTCTGGATTCCAATACCAACATCTAATATTCCTTTTTTTTTAACATAATATTGATGGTGAGCAAAACACCGTTTATCTGTTGGTTGTCAATTGAATGATATTCCGTATATTAATACCCAATTACGTAACTCTAAAAGATTCTTACACATTTTCTCGTTTTTCTCGCACACGCCAAAAAAAATAACAACAACATCAAGACAAGATAGAAAACCAAAAAAAAAAAAAATCCGAACCACTATCAATGTTATCAAATACTTTAGTCAAATGTTTAAACAATTCATTCGAAAAATGTCTAGTTCTATTCCACAAATAATTAAATCAGAAAATCCAGGACCTATAGAAGCATCAATAATTTCAAAAATTACAAATGAATTCAAACCATCATATTTTAAAATCGTTAATGATTCTCATAAACATGCTCATCATGCTGGTATTAGAGGTGCCACTAATGTAACTGAATCCCATTTTAGATTAGAAATTATAAGTGATGTATTTGATGGTAAAACTTTACCTGCTAGACATAGATTAGTTTATAATTTATTAGATGATGAGTTGAAAAATCATGGTGTTCATGCATTACAAATGAAAACTAAAACTGAAAAGGAAATTAAGAAATAGATTTAATAGGACTTTATACCCCCCACACACACACACACCAATAATGTAAATAGAAAACAATAGACTTAATGCAAAAATAAATCAAAATCCCTATATATTTATAAATTGTGTAAAAAAAAAAAAGAAAGCAAAACAAAAAGACTATACTAAATGAACAACAACACTAATAATAAAAAAAGACGAACAAAATAAAATACTACATGTAAAAAATAACTATTTAAAATCCAACACCAATCATTTAATTTCCGTTAACTTCATTCTCTATAGTAGAATGTTGTGTTTCTTGTGCAGATGCATTCTTAGCGACCAATTCAACAATTCTTCTAATAACTGGTAAATTCAACCATGCTGGCACGTAAGCTTCAACTCTTGAAAATGGTCTCAATTCAATATTTCTAAATGGATCATTAAAGTGACCGTCAGTAGATACCAATTCAAACAAATCATCAGCATTACTAGAATCACTTTCTTTAACTTTATCAGCAACAATTTGCAAGACATGTGGAGCAATCGGTGTTTCATAATCAGCAACATAATATTGTGAAATCAACTTTTGAATTTGAATTGGTTTCAATGCAAAACAAATTTCATAGATGATACTTATATCATCAGCAGTATTCTTTCTCAATTGTAACAATTTAGCTGCTTGTAATAAATGACTCAAATAATTGGATCCTTCTTCTATATCATGACCTTTACACCACTCTTCTAATCTAGTCACATTATAATTCAATTGCAAACCTCTCTTCCATGACAAAAAGTTTCTTCTCATAATCAAATCATTGAAACACAACGCATCAACAAATCTCAACAATTCAATAATAACTTCATTTATCACTTCTGGTTCAATGAAATATGATTTCATAGCCCAATAGACTGTGTTGAAGAAACTCAAGATATCATCCATCTTGTATTGAACACCTGGTGAAAAAACTTTAGCCAAGAATGGAGATGTTTCCGGAGCCATGAATCCTGGTAATGCTTGTGACAAAACAACAGCAGAAACAGCTTTCTTTTCCAAATCTTTTTCCATCTTCTTCATCCACATATTGTAGATATTATAAGAAAGTGATTCAAAGTCTTCTTTAACAACAGCAACCAATTTCAAATATTCATCAAATTCTTCTTCACTCATTTCATGAGCTAAACTATCATTGGCAATGATAGTATGTTGAGCATATGAGACAAATGAATACAATTCATGAGTGTTGGACAACCAGAAGGCACCATGTGGAATAGCATCATCATCCTTCAATGTGTAAACAATATTCTGGATAGTAGACAAAACTTCACCAAGGAAGTCTTCACTTTCTTTAGTTAATCCTAATCTCCACATATCGGATAAAATGATAATAATGATTCTTGATGGGAAAAGAACTTCTTTTCTGGTCAAATCAGCACCAATACCAGAAGGTGGAATCTTTAATCCTTTCAACAAACCATCCACAATTTCACGGTGCAATTGACGAGAGTCCCTCAACAATTTAAATAATTCATCATTGATATCATCGATATTAGCGTCTTCATCATTGGAAACGGCAATAACTGAAACTGGTCTATTGTTGTTATCAAGGGAGTTTGGTGAATTCCAAGCAACAGCACTGCTGTGACGTTTGTTAACGGTTCTGGATTTATTGTTGACGAGAGTAGCACCGGATCCATTTCTTGATTCCAATCTTTGTTGTTGTAATTGAGAAATTTCAGATTTCAATTGCTCAATGTGAGTCTTCAAATCAACTTCAATGGTATCACGTTTGACAAGATCATCCTTGGCTTGAGTCAATTCTTCGATAGTTCTCTTGACTTCTTCCTTCAATTCAGCTTGTTCCTTGTGCAATTCTTCAATCTTAGCTTCAGCGGAAGTGTACTCAGCCTTGATGGCTTGTAATTCACGGTTCAAGTTTTCAACTTCTTGTTGATGTTCAACACTTTGGGAATCAAACTTCTCATTGAATTCAACTTCACGGGTCTTCAAGGTTTCATGAGCACGGCCCTGTTGATCTAACAATTCTTTCAAGTTGGTGATTTCAACCATCAATGCCTTGTTTTCTTGGATCTTAGTGGTCAAAGTTTGAGTCAAATCAATAACCTTGTTCTCCAATTTATAAGTACCTTCTTGCCATTTCTTGACGGATTTAGCTTCAACCTTCAATTGTTTCAATTCACGAACAGCATATTGTCTTCTGAAAGCGGATTGAATAACCACTGTAGAATGTCTGGTCTTCTTGTAGTCGGCTCTTTGTTGGTAACCTTTCCAGGACTTTTGAATAACAACTGCAGCACGTTCTTCTCGCAATTTGTGGTAGTTTCTTCTTGCTTGCAACCCTCTAACAGACTTTTGAATAGTAATGACCGACAAAAGAGTTTGAGCAAATTGTTTTCTTGCCAAATATCCTCTGATGGATGTTTGAATTAATGTAGCAGCATTTCTTTCTTGTTCTTCCTTGATTGTCTTTCTTGTCATGTAACCACGAATCAAACCTTGCAATTTTATATGAGATTCTCTGGTTTCGAGATATTTCTTTCTGTAGTATCTCTTTCTCATATTCTTTTGAATCAAAACAGCAGACTTGAACAATTTGTCTGATCTCAATTTTTCAAAATGAGCCAACATACCAGCTTTGAAGAAAATCTTTGTATTACCTAATTGGTATTTTTCCTTTTCTTCAATGTTTTCTTTCAAAATTTGGTTACACAATTCAGTGACAGATTCTTGAGTAGTTTCTCCACTCATAACCTTAATCCAATCATCAGATGGAACCAAGATATGGTATCTATCAGCAAATTCAACATATGTCCATCTAGATGGGAAACCAGCACAGGAAATTCTAATAGTTTCCAAAACACCACAAGCTCTCAATTGTGACAACACCATTAATGCATCAAATTCCCAAGCTTTCTTTTGTTCGTTTGGCTTTATACATCTAATATAATGAACGTTTGTGGAATTAATTGTTTTCATCAACTCAATCAACGAATTCTTAAACATGGAACCCAAGGTTGGTTTCTTGTTGGCCATTTTAGCTCTTGGAGCCTTGCTTTCGGCCTTGGCAGCTTCTAAAGCAGCAGCATTCTTGTCAATGATTTCCAAAATAGATTGCAATAATGGGTTGGTAGTGTTCTTCATAACTTCAAGATGACCTTCACCAACAGTATCTCTGTTCTTTTCAATGAAACCATCAATATCATAGGTGACATCCAACGCATAATGAGAAACAACGAATTTAGTTTGTCCAAATCTTGGTTTCTTGAAAACCTTGTTTGTTGGTGCCTTGTCCAAGTTTTGATACATCTTTTCAATCCAAGATTGATCATTACCAGCTGGTAATCTGGATTCTTCATCCAAAAGTGCCAATATACCCAATCTATTCTCAATCAAATCAATACATGGTTGATTATCAGCGAAATCAATGAATGACCATTCAATTTGTTCCTTGATATATTCTTCTTGTTCCAATTTGAAAACGTGTTGATTGAACTCTTGTTGCAATTTTTCGTTAGCATAGTTGATACAGAATTGTTCAAAGGAGTTTTTGTCAAAATGTTCAAAACCATAGATATCCAAAACACCAATAAATGATTTGACTTTGGCAGCAACATCATCTGGACACAAGTCAGAGTTGACATAATCAACCAACCAATCAAATAATGCAGAATAAATGTACTTGGCAAAAGAATCTCTAGCAACAATAGCTTGTTTGTGGTTCAAATTACTGACAATCTTTTCTGATCTGGTAGTGATTTGTTTTTTAACACACCATTTGGCAAAAGCAGTGGCATCAATGCCCAATAACTCACATGCTTTAACCAAACTTGGTTCTTCTGCGGATAAATGAGCATCGTTCTTTGTAGCAGCAATGTCTATGTTACCAATATGCAAAAGACCAGCTAAAACTTTGTATATCTCCCATTGCTTACCGTCATCGATACCAATCAAAGACAAGGCATCTTTAGTAATTTTGAATTCTTCGGCATCATCGATACCTTCAATGACTGGCATGCCACCTTGATTGGTATATTTGTAATCATCAGCTGTAGTCAACCCTAATTTTTCCTTTTCGCTATCACTCATACCAGCCAAAACTTGGTAAAAGATATGATAGTTTCTTTCAGTTTCAGGTTGGAAAACCAATCTTGATCTTTCTAAAAGATATGTTCTGATTCTAGCACCAATAATCGATGTTTTGTCGTCAAACAAAATTTCCAAATATTTACCAAAACGGGAAGAGTTGTCGTTTCTTGTAGTTTTGGCATTACCAAAGGCTTCCATGATAGGATTAGTTGCCAAAATTTGCTTTTCAACATCAGACATATCAGTCTTATGCTCTGTCCCGAGATTGTGTTGTAATTCAGAATCTTCTTCGACTGATGCAAAGTATCTCATAATGTATTTCGCAGACACTGTTTTACCAGCCCCGGATTCACCAGAGACAACAATGGTTTGATTTTCACCTTCTGCTTTCATACATCTATAGGCATCTTCGGCAATGGCAAAAAGATGGGGATCCAACTCTCCTCTTCTCTTACCAGCATATGCTTGCACAATATCTTGTGTATATAATTGCTCTACTCTTTGGAAAGGGTTGGTTGCAATCAAAACGATACCAGAATATGTGTAAATATTCAACTGTGAATAACGCAATTTGATCGCTTGCAACACAGCTGGTTCATTTAAATATGATAAACTTGTCAAATCCTCAGCAGCTTCCAAAATAGGAGGGTTTCTTAGTGGCGGTAACTTTGGATTTTCTTCGGACAAGTCGTCAGTTTCCACAGTAAAGACTTCGGAATCGTCATTCTCAGAAACCAACTCTATAATATATTTGTTGCCATCTTGTTTATTTGATTTGACAGTGGTACCTATCCAACCAAGTTTTTCATCTGGATACCAACAACGGGTTCCAGTATCGTACAATGACACCATGGTTTAATAGTAGTCTATCTGGGTATTAATATGAATACAATAAATATCCCCTGTTGATAAAGGACCTAGCAAATCACAGGTATTAAAAATTAAATGAAAACTTATAAACAAAAGTAAAAAAAAAGGATCAATCAAAGAAATATTGACTTGTATAACCTAAAAAAATTATTCCTTTCTTAAAAAAAAAAAATCCTCCAACGAAACTCGTCTATTTCACACACTCTCTGTTTTTTGATTATGTTCGTTATAATTACTTTGATGGCTCCGTTTGATTCCAAATTAATAAGACTCTAATGTGTCGTATTTTCTTTGTTGAATGTCAGAAGTTATCGGTAAGGTTAGTGATGAAGACTGTTGCAGCGAATAATTTGTTATCTAATATTCTAGATATCAAATGGTTGGTTGTAAAGTAATTGGTATATACGAAATTTTTTTTTCTTTGGGTGTGGTCAAAAATAACACCTTGAATTTTTTTTTTTTTCTTTTCGTTCTTTGATCTCTGTTGTTTTGAATTGTTTTGTATGTGCCTGCATATAAACCGTGTAGGCAAAAGAGAAGAAAAAAAAATTTTGTTGGTGTTTGGTGTTTGGCGTTTTATTTTTTTTTTCTACGTGGTATTTGGATTAGTTTTTGTATCACATTAAAATAGTATACAAGACAATAACTGGAACACTAAAGTAGTAAAATTAAAAAAAAAAGACTTAGTGTTGTTAGGTACAATTACTATTAATGTAGTGTAATGGGGAGGTGGAGAGGAGACAGGATAAACTTGGCTAGAATCATTATTATGATCTTTCCCCTGAATATTTTTAGCATGTGAGAGTTTGTTTTACTTTGAAAGAAAAAAAAAATTATTATAATACTAAAGATTGCAACATAATGTTTCAGGGACTTTACCTCTTTTGGTTCTTATTATGACCCTAACTTCTTATCGACAGCCAAGTTAACAGCTTGTATGATCTGTTTGTTAACCATAAAATTCCGGGCCATAAGTTATGAATGGCATTCTCAAGGAGAACGCCCAAAAAGAGAAAAATAAAAAGAAATAGGTTGTACATTCACCTCTTTTTGTATGTCGTGTCCTTTCATATAGTGTGTTGGAAAATTTTTATACACATATTTTTTTCAGTGTAATAAAATCGTTTATTGACGCGTTTCAAATTACAGTTTTCAAATACATTCCTTGTTTTTTTTTTTCCGTCTACACGTACACACTGACACAATCACCAAAAGCTCATCAAAATATGCAATGCATGAATAGGTTATATTTCAATATGTTGAACTAAACAAAATCAATCTACACAGAAATTAGAGACTAAAACTTACCGTGAAACAAGTTTTTAATCATATCCTTTGCTGTGTAATACACTGTTAAGTACAATGTATTGAAATCCATGGTGGAACTGAACGTATCCATAAACCCAAATGGCAACATTGCGGGAATCCATCCTTGAGCTAATTCCAAAGCAAATCCTTCTGGACTCATATAATATTGTTTTACTTCACCCCTCTTGTAATGATGTGAATCACCAGGCTTGTAAATTTCCGGCTGTAAAGCCCCAGCCATTGCTGCCTTTTCATGACCAGTTAAAATCATATAATAATCATCAGCAAAATGAACTCCAGCATGACCTTCGGTACCAAGAGCAGTACCAAAGAATATCAAATACTCTGAAATAGATGCATGTAAAATAAACATTGTCCCCATAGCCCCACCAGCATTATTGAATACCCAATCTTGAAAGTTTAACTCGTTGACAATGTCGGGATAATGATGTTTAATTTTAGCACCCAAATCAATCATCATAGCTGTTGCGTTGGCCAGTGGATGTTCAGCGACAGTTTCTTTGACTAGTTCATGAAGAAGTTTGTTGTCAAAACGATAGTTTGTTGGCAACCATGTATCATACAACTTATCAAGAAGTGAATAAAATGCAAAAGCAACAACTCCAAATATCAATGCTAACTTCATTTTTTTAATTATAACGTGATTCTAATTAAAGGCTTTGAATCTTAGGGGAACGACAATTTAAGCATTTATGGATTTTTTTGGGGGGTTTTTAAAGTAATCTTGCAACAACCATGGGAACGATCGTTTAAATAAATTTCGGCTGTATTGCTTCCTTGTTTATCGGATAGTTATACATACCATTATCCGACAGTACACTTTTCTGGAGTATTAATCCGAGTTATGATTTGAAGTTCATAATAAATTGATTGTACACGTGAAAATAATGGTGTTTATTACTTGGTGGTTAGTAGTTGCAGTTATTTCTTAACTGGGTTTAATTTTTGTCTAGATTTTGCAACAATTTTTACAAGAAATTACTGCCAAATTAAAATAAAGCCAAAATTTGACCAATGGTTGAACAATTCATTCTTTCAAATGAGAATCACCCTAGTCTTACCCAACCTTACTAACTTTCTTAGTTCATAACTCATATAGACAAAGACCATATTCACAGGGTCTGGATCAATTTTTATCGATCGAGCCAAAATGTAAACAAATTGGTGCGGGATAGAACACAAAGTAAAATGCTAGAAAAAACGAAGAAAAAAAACAAATCCACCGAGAAGAATATAATAGGTTGCTTGTCATGAGTTGTTGGACCAATCCAGATCACCTTAGCAATAGTTACTAGCTTATTTTGACCAAAAAACATACCACACAATGGCACCTATACCTCCAACACCTGCACAAGACATTTCAATTCTTCATCCAAAAGTTTTACTTCTTTCAGCAGGAATAACAACATCCCTTTTTCTTGGATACAGATTTTATACTCGATATGTTAGAAGAGTACGAACATATTTAGATTTAACCCCATCAATAATCGAAAACAATAAGAAACTATATGGATATGTGACTCGAGTTGGTGATGGTGATAATTTTAGGTTTTATCATACTCCCGGTGGCTTATTAATGGGATGGGGTTGGTTAAGAAAAATACCAACTACTAGAAAAGAATTGAAAGATGAAACATTAATGATTCGTTTATGTGGAATAGATGCTCCTGAAGGAGCTCATTTTGGTAAACCAGCACAACCATTTGCTGATGATGCATTGAATTGGTTACGTGGATATGTGGATGGGAAATATGTAACCATAACTCCATATTCAATCGATCAATATAAACGTGTTGTGGCCAGAGCACAAATATGGAAATGGACAGGTAAAAAAGATGTATCTGCTGAGATGTTAAAAACAGGATATGCCATTGTTTATGAAGGGAAAGCAGAAGCGGAATTTGGTGATAACGAGGATTGGTATAGAAAGCTAGAAGCTCATTCAAAACGTTTAAGAAAAGGTGTTTGGTCATTAGGAAAGAAACTCACTACTCCTGGAGAATTCAAAAGAGTTCATTATCGTGGAGAATAATAATACTACGTATTTGACATTTCATTATACCACACAAACACACACACAAAAAAAAAAAAACAATAGTCTATTTAACTAATTCGGATACAGAAGCAGATAAAGCTTCGACATTTTCCTTGGTATCAGCTTCAGCATAAACTCTGACAGCATCTTCAGTACCTGAAGCCCTAACAAAGGATCTACCGTTAGGATATTTAGCAACTAATTCATCAATTTTATCTTGCATACCCTTTGGTTCAACTAAAGTTCTTTCAGCATTTGTAGTTTTGAATATAGATCTATCAGGGACAATAACTTTGACTAATTTATTTGGTAAATCAGTATATTTGTTATCCCAATCACTTGGAGATAATTGTAAGTAATGAACAATGATCAAAACAGCCAACAAATCAGAAATGGCATCACCAACAGTTTGGTTAATCAATTGACTAAAACTTTGTAAAACTTTGATAGCCTTGGAATCCTTTTCATTGCTTGGATGGTAAGCAAAAATTTTCTTTTCTGCTTCTGGGTTAAAAATAACAGTACCATGACCATTGGCTTCAAAATAAACACCAATATCGAAATTTTCAGCTTCATGGTGCAAGTGTTTAACCCCAGTTGGAGTACAACGGACTGGGATTTTCAAGACATCCTCAACGTATTTAGTAGAAGAGCCATTGGCATAAGCAGTTTGAACAACACCAATGTTCAATTTCAAATTACTAGCATCAATGTCTTCAAATAATTGTTGCAAAAACAATGCAATTAAAGTAGATAATTTATCACCATCCAATAATTTAAATTTGCTATCATCATCTTGATAATAACAGATCAATCTATCTGCATCCCCATCAAAAGAAGCATATAATTTGTTGTTGACTGGTTGGACATTTTTAGGTAATTTTTGATTTGTTTTAACATAATCGGCACCACAATCATAATTCAAAAGGTTTGGTTGCTTATATTCACCGTTGACAACTTTAAAGGTGATTTCATCAGACAAATAGTTATCTAATAATTCTTGGATCTTTGGTGCACCAACACCATTTGCAGAATCAATTGTGATATCGATCTTATTTTTAGAATCAGACAATGCAAAAATCTCTTTGAAAGATTTAGCCAATTTTGAATAATAACCATGTTCTTTAGCTTCACCAAATGCAGGATCGTTCAAAGTTCTTGTAACATAATGCAATTCTGGAGTAGTGAATAATCCAAAATCTTGGAATGTAGTATTTGGAACACTTTTAAATCCATCAATGGTAGCATTGGATAATGCCGGACTCGATTCTCTTGAATCTTGGGCAATTACAACATTACTTGGTTGACTTAAATCAATTTTCAAATCAGTTGCTAATTTTTGAATATTTGGTAATAATTCTTCATGACTAGAATTGGCCAATTCAGTAGCGTATTGTTCCCAAGAACTTTCCAACATACTTCCTAATGGGTCAACAACTTTGACACCATTATCTTCTGGAGGATTATGAGATGCAGTGACCATTACACCAACAGTTTTGCCTTGTAAATACTTAGATCTTAAAGAAGCAATGATCCCAACAGTGTAATTGACATAATCAAGCTTGTCAGCTTTCATACGGAACCCAGCAGTACCATAGGTGAATTTAATACCTTCTGGTTTGGCATGAGATGATAAATATTGTGGTAAAGTTTGTTCAATGGACATTGTTTATTGTTAATTAGTATACTAACGGGGATTTAAGTCACTAATATTAGATTATTCAAAACGTGTTGTGATCTAAGATTTCAATTGAAATTTTTTTTTTTTTTTTTCGTTCTGTTTCTTTTTTAATCGAATTGATTCAGATCAGTGTTACATTTGTTTCTTCTCTCTGTCGTTTCAGGTTCCAAAAATAGATCCCCGAAAACGTAAGAAACATCAACATTTGACGCAGGAAAAATAAAAAAAAGAAGGTAATGATAATAGTGATGGAATGCAACTATTAACCCCCCCAGATCTATTAACTAACCTTCAAGATGTCATCTGAAAAACCATCATTTCATAAAGAAGGTAAATCAACAATTAAAATAACAACCAATAACAATAATAATAATAAAACCAACACTTCCAAAGGTAACACAACACCGAAGGTTAAAACTAAGAGTTCCCCATTTGTTGAAGAGTTAGTTCAAACAGGACGTCCAAATTGGCAAAAAGCACCTCCTCAAATTAAACAAAGATACAAGGGGATTTACTTGATATTGTTATCTTTACCCGTACTAGGGGTTACATCTTTTGAGATGTACAGAAGATTAGAAGGCAAATCGACAAAAAAGATTCAACAGGGTGAAAGATTGCCACATGGTGGAAATAGGGATTTTGATGAACAAGAAAAGATTAATGTGGAACAAAATTCATTGATGTATAAGATATTTGGTAGAGATTTTTTCACAGATGGATTCACTAGTCAAACTCGAAAACAAACTTCAGAAAAGAAAGAGTAGGAATATAAACAAATTAATAATATTACTCTTCATTATACCCTGTACATAGCAAGTTTAGCATACAATTTATCTTTCTATTTATTTCCAAATACTAGTTTGTCTAAGAGCTTGTAATAAGTTTTCTTCGTCAAATCTAGATTCGAATGATGTCAAACCATCTTCTTGTAAACCTTCCAAATTATAGCTCAACCTTTTTGAATAATTCAAATTGGGGATTTTCATCTCATTTAATAATGAATTGGGTCTGCCAATAACTGTAGCATTAGAACTTGCTCGAGAACGAGTTGAAAAATATGCACTATTTCTCTTGTTTCGTAATGGAGACACAAAAGACCCAAATTCAGATGAGTCTTGTTTCATGAAAAGATTTCTTGTCGAAGAAACTGGAGACCCACATAGAGAACGACTTCTATTGGCCCCAGGGATTTTACTTTTCTCTGACCCTGGCTGTATCTGAATAGTGGAATAACCTCTTTTGATAAGGTCCGGGGCGACTCTTGGTAACTTTGAGTCTGTTTTCAAACTTGAACTACTGATAGTTTCAAACAATGCAGCAAAATCAATACTTTTTGCGGTATCACAGTTATTGTTATTGGGAGCTTCCAGAAACGAACACGATAGCTCCTGTTTAGCAAAAACATCCTGTTTCTCGAAATCTTGTTCCTCAGCCCTTTTAACTATTTCAACTCTGGGACTTTTCACCAATGTTGTTAGTTCATCTTCGTCATCATGACCACTATTATCTTCAAATACACTAATTAACGAGTGTCTCAAAGCCCTGCCTCTTGAATGATTCAGCAGACCAGCGCCAGCGCTAGTCACTTCCTTAACCCTATCGGTTTTCTCAATGCTCAATGGAACAGTGCTTGTTTCCACCTCAAAATTAAAATCAATACCCAATCCATTACTCGTTGGTCGTGGTGCATCTTGACTACTAGCAGTTGAATTTCTTGAACCTGTTTGGAATAATCTCAATCCGTTAGATTCTACTGTACTTGTACTCACATACATCAGCAGTCTCTTCAGAGATGGCTTTGCTTTACCGTTATTTGAAATAGCCTCATTTACCTGGTTCCATTTCGGAATCAAATCATGATTAAAGATTGTAGCCAATTCGTGATCGGTAACAATACTTTCTTTAAAAGCCTTCTGTATCAAAGTTATGGTGCTTGAACACATTTTGTATTTATTACCCATTTCATCAGTTATTATTGGCGACGTGGAATGAACTTCTTGCAGACTATCGGTCGAGGTACTGGAGTCCATCTTTTTTATTAGCGCATCACATTCTTTACAAATTTCTTCAATTAAGTAGCCAAAAATTTGATTCCATTTCACGTTGATGTTTTCTTTCTTGAATATATTCTTTTCTTTTAATAACAAGTTCCATTTTTGAACCAATATTTCGTATGTATCCAAGACATTTTCTCTAGACTTGACAAACAATTGCCCAGAACACATTGTATTAAACTCATCAATTCTCAAAGGAACAATACCAATAGCTGTTCGTAAAGGATCGATTTTGGCTTCCAATTCTAGGTAATCATTGTATAATTTTTCATCCAAATCACTAAATGTGGGTAATCTCATAGTTTTAAAAGAAACATTTCCATTTGTCAAATCATTAACTTTCATTTTAGTGGTAATAACTTCCAAATTATATTCTGGTAAAACTTTCTTGGGACTACTCAACTTTAACTCTTTTAATTTCAAAATACATTTCACACAATCTTCAATTTCATTACTCAATGACTTGATAACAGAATCAATCAATTCTCGGTAATTTATGGAAATGTCAAGATATTTCTTAAAAACGATCAGACCTTTCTTAACCTCCAATAACAAATCACTAATCTCTTCAAAAATTGCCAATAGATTATTACTAATGTTGTCAGGTACATCTGATGACTCAATAACTAATAACAATTGGGAAATGATTGAGTCAATACTATCAATATTTCTTAGTAGTTCAAGGAATGCTGTTTTGCCTTCAAAATACCAATTCAATAGATCAGTCACATGTTTTGATCCCAGTTGTACATTATTGAAAATCATAAGCACATCATTCAAATATAAATTGATATCCTCTAATATTTTGGTGATGTCAAACACATCCCGCTGCAGTAATTTGATGTTTGCTGATTGATCCGATGCTGGCGGTTGTGGGATATGAATTAACTCATCAAAGAAGGAAAACTCTGGGATTGAAGATAGAATGTGAGACAATTGTACTGCTGGGGCATTTCGAAGCATCAGCTGTCGATTACCGTTAGACAAGAACCCATTGCTACTCATATTTGCATGACTTTTCTATTTGATTCCAATTTGATTATATATGATGGATTGTTTTGGTTAGTTTAATACAAAAAAGAAGTTGAAAGCAAAAAGGTGGGTTGTAAAAAAAAAAAATAAAATAAAATATACTGTGTTTATACTCTGCGTTTAGAAAAAAAAAAAAAAATTAACAGGGACAAACAAAACCAAGAAATATCACAGAAAATAGAACAATCCAAATATAAGATACAAACTGTTAGTTACACATTTAAAACAACGACGGCACAAGTAGTATAACGAAAAGGGGATAGTTTTGTTTATTGTTACCTTCTTTTTTTTTTATTGCATTGAGATGACAACGGCTCTAAACAGGTCGATGTAGGAAAAAAAAATATAATACAAAATAAAATAAAATCCAAAGAGACTTAGCCGGAATCCTTAAACAATAGACGACATGCTCACACGGAATGTCACCTGAATATCGCGACAAACCGGTGGTTTTTTTTTCTATTCTTTCCTTAATGAGAATACAGAAAAAGGGTTTCTTACAAGGGGAGAGAGAAAGAAAAAAAAGAAGGAAAGAACATTGGTAATGGGCAGCGTCGATCTTCATTCCAATAAAAATATCTTAACCACAGAATTACGCTAAAGAATCTTATTGGTCGAGATATAGAATATCAAACTTGTCAAATATAAACTTTGTATATATTCAAGAAAAAAAGAATGAAAACTATAAACGCGTAAGGTTTCAGGCACGTCTTTTTATTGATTTAATTTATATCTAAACCTGGGGAATGTTTTGGTAAGTGCTTTACAATGTAATGATGTTATTTAATTGAAAGATATGTTCTTGGAAACTAATATCTATAAAGGTCTTGATCATTTTATTGGGGCCAGGTGTACATTGGTATATGAATATGATGCTACCAGTTTAATGATACACAAAAACTATCTGTTTCAGAAATGTTTGTTCTACACGATTCACATTAAAAGATAATTTTAAACCATACTATTGCCTTTTGTGTTTAAACTAATGGGCAGTTATTGTCACTATGATCAAATATCAAAGCCGAGATTACAACCTCTACTAATAGGGTGTCTCTATTTTGACCCTCCCACCTTGCTGGAATTGTCATTTTCACATAGTTGTTGCGAGGTTAACAATTGGCTCGGTCATATTTGTAACACTAGGTAAATGCATACAAGTGACCAGATATCGAGTAAATGGCTACGTTCTTGAATCAATGTAATCTAGAAAACAAGATGGCACGAATACAAATCAAAAACCATCACAAAAGAGAATGCTAGATTAAGAATGATAAACAGGCTTGATATTAAGATTTTATCGTTTCCTTCAGTATACCTATTGAACTTACAAACCACCCGCTTATCCTAAAGATTGTGATCAATAATTCAATAAGAATGAAATCATTCACCATTTGGCATAAGGTATTAGCTCTATATTTGTCATTTTTAGTGACTTGAGATTACGCGAGTTTTATAATTAAGACTGATATGAAAATAGAGAAAGATTTTAGACCAGTATAAGTGGAAATAGGGGGCATTTATTCAAAATGACCAACATTCATACATGATGAGCGGAAATATTCATAGAAGATCCGAATTGTATACTATTAAGAAAGTTAAAAGTAAATAAGTGGTTCCATACATGAACAATCCTATTAAAGCGTTTGTTACCTACAAATCTGAGGTTCTTTTCTACTTTATATTGCTAAAGAACAATGTCAGTTTCGGTTTGTCTTGTATATCACTAATACAGAATTGCTAACTAGAATTGACAGATGCTCCCATTATGTTCAAAAATAATTTGAAACCTATAATCTTCAGATCAATACTCCTGTATTCAGATTAATAAAATCCATTGCTGATTCATCTGACCTAGACCACAATTTCGATACATCAATCCAGTGATTCCTTGTAATTGTAATCACGCAGGTAATAGAATTACATTCGACAATGACCTTTCGAAATTTGGAATAACCAGTTGTTCGAGGGAATTCTTCAAGTTTCGGCTTACAGTCTTCCCTCTCCCTCGGAATTCCCTTTATAATTGCTGAGGTATTAAATTTTTTTTTTCTATGCTTGGTTGTCCCACATTATGGATAATTCGGGAAATATGGCCAAATTTTTGCAACAGATTTTTAGTCGCATAGAATTCAATAGAAAATCTAGCAATGTTCAGATTTTTTTTTTTCCCGCTTTGACTTTTTGTGTTTATCGATACATTTTTCATTTAACCCTTATTTTCAAATACTTGGATTAATCATAAAACCTAAATCAACAAGTCAATTGATATTTGAATATCACTTGTAGTAACTCAATTGAACGAGTGTTAAATCCAGAAGTGAATCGCTAATCTTGTGATATCTTTTTTTTTTCTCTCGAAGATTCTAGCAAGTTCTAGCAAGTTCCCACCTATTTGTTCTATCGGGTTCCATAGAATTCTATGGAGTTCGATTGAAAACCACAAACATATATGCAGTACTTTTGCAGCTCTCCCCATAATATAGTTTCTCCCCCTTAAGTTTGCTGTTTCCTCATGGTATAAATACAAGCCAACAATACTTTGATTTCCAGAAATTATATATTTTTTCAATTCTTTCTTTTAGTCTTTTTTTTAATTACTTTTTAATTCAATCAATTAGATTTACTAGACTATATTCAAAGAAATAAAAAAAAAAATACATCTATAATTACAACATGTCCAAAGCTGTCGGTATTGATTTAGGTACAACATACTCCTGTGTGGCTCATTTTGCCAATGATAGAGTTGAAATTATTGCCAATGATCAAGGTAACAGAACTACCCCTTCTTTTGTTGCCTTCACTGATACTGAAAGATTAATTGGTGATGCTGCTAAGAATCAAGCTGCTATGAACCCTTCAAACACTGTTTTTGATGCTAAACGTTTGATTGGTAGAAAATTCAATGATCCTGAAGTTCAAACAGATATTAAACACTTCCCATTCAAAGTCATTGACAAAGGTGGTAAACCAAACGTTGAAGTTGAATACAAAGGTGAAACCAAAGTCTTTACCCCAGAAGAAATTTCATCAATGGTTTTAGGTAAAATGAAGGAAATTGCTGAAGGTTTCTTGGGTACTACTGTCAAGGATGCTGTTGTCACTGTCCCAGCCTACTTTAATGATTCACAAAGACAAGCTACCAAAGATGCTGGTTTAATTGCTGGTTTGAATGTTTTGAGAATTATCAATGAACCAACTGCTGCTGCCATTGCTTACGGTTTAGATAAAAAAGGAAGCAAAGGTGAACACAACGTCTTGATCTTTGATTTGGGTGGTGGTACTTTTGATGTCTCCTTATTGGCTATTGATGAAGGTATTTTTGAAGTCAAAGCTACTGCTGGTGATACTCACTTGGGTGGTGAAGATTTCGATAACAGATTGGTTAACTTTTTCATCCAAGAATTCAAGAGAAAGAACAAGAAGGATATCTCTACCAACCAAAGAGCTTTGAGAAGATTGAGAACTGCTTGTGAAAGAGCTAAGAGAACCTTGTCTTCTTCTGCTCAAACTTCTATTGAAATTGATTCCTTGTACGAAGGTATTGACTTCTACACTTCTATTACCAGAGCTAGATTCGAAGAATTGTGTGCTGACTTGTTCAGATCTACTTTGGAACCAGTTGAAAAGGTTTTGAAAGATGCCAAGATTGACAAATCCCAAGTTGAAGAAATTGTGTTGGTTGGTGGTTCCACTAGAATTCCAAAGGTCCAAAAATTGGTTTCTGACTTCTTCAATGGTAAAGAATTGAACAAATCCATTAACCCAGATGAAGCTGTTGCTTACGGTGCTGCTGTTCAAGCTGCCATCTTGACTGGTGACACTTCTTCCAAGACCCAAGATATCTTGTTATTGGATGTTGCTCCATTATCCTTAGGTATTGAAACTGCTGGTGGTATCATGACTAAATTGATTCCAAGAAACTCCACCATTCCAACCAAGAAATCCGAAACCTTCTCCACTTATGCTGATAACCAACCAGGTGTCTTGATTCAAGTCTTTGAAGGTGAAAGAGCCAAGACCAAGGATAACAACTTATTAGGTAAATTCGAATTATCTGGTATTCCACCAGCTCCAAGAGGTGTTCCACAAATCGAAGTTACTTTTGATATTGATGCTAATGGTATTTTGAATGTTTCTGCATTAGAAAAGGGTACTGGTAAGACTCAAAAGATTACTATCACTAACGATAAAGGTAGATTATCCAAAGAAGAAATCGAAAAGATGGTTAGTGAAGCTGAAAAATTCAAGGAAGAAGATGAAAAGGAAGCTTCTAGAGTTCAAGCCAAGAACCAATTGGAATCTTACGCTTATTCATTGAAGAACACTATTGGTGAAGGTGAATTGAAAGATAAGATTAGTGCTGATGATAAAGAGAAATTAACCAAGACCATTGATGAAACCATCTCCTGGTTGGATGCTTCTCAAGCTGCTTCTACTGAAGAATATGAAGATAAACGTAAAGAATTGGAATCCGTTGCTAATCCAATTATTAGTAGTGCTTATGGTGCAGCAGGCGGTGCTCCAGGTGGTGCTGCTGGTGGTTTCCCAGGTGGTGCTCCAGGTGGCGGTGCTGCACCAGGCGGTGGTGACTCTGGTCCAACAGTTGAAGAAGTCGATTAAATTTAATGATTAATTAATAATTGCTCGTTATTTTTATGATAATGACTACTACTGCTTTGTTTTTTTTAATTGTTTTATTTTATTCTTAGGTATGGTTTCTTCATGGTTTTATTTCCTTTCTTTTTACTACTGTTATTTTTTTTTTGCTTTAAAAGACTATTTCTTGTATAGCTGTATATTTTTATCAATTAATATTTCATAAAAAAATGTAATAAAAATAAAAATCTTTGTATATATAAAAATTATCAATCGATATAACTTTTAATTAATCTCTACAAGTATAGATACTAAACACGTGACAACCCATATACTGACAAGAATAGTACCAATTCTCTTATCAATTTTCCAATGATTCTTGGGAATAATATAGACCATGAAAGATAAAGTTCCAAATAAAGAAGTGCAAATGATTGCCAAAGTAGATGAAAATTTCATACCATAATCTCCATTTGTAATTAATCCACTGAGACCAGAACTACAAATAGCTAATAGCGGGCCACCAAAACATGCAGTAAATGCCATCATTGGTTTGCCCATACTTGCAATTGTATAATTTGAAATGAAATCACCTACCGAATTACCTAATGCAAAAACTGTAAGTCCAAGAATATCTTCACTCAAATGGAAAACAACTGAAATCACATGCAAAATATTGATGATTTCATCAGCAGCAAATGAAATCCAACAGATTGATAAAATGAATCCGAAAATTGAGGTATAATAATTGATTAGTTTGATATTGGAAATGAAATTAGTGGTGGCATAACTTGGATAAATATTATATATTGCAATCGTGGATAATGAAGCAATTATAATTGATAGGAATAACATTAACCAGGATTTATTGAATACACTAAAACATAAGAATAATGTCCCTAAAAATGTTTGCACTATAGTTAATGTTTTATCTTGCTTGTAATCAAATGTAGGAATTGGTTCATCATCATAAGTGAATGTATGAATATCATTGGTTATTTCATTGATTTTGTTTTCATCTCTTGATGGTGAAGTGATTCTTAATAATAATTGTAATGGTAATGTCACCACCATATAAGCCCTATCATTAAATCCAGATTCATTCCAAAATTTTAATTGTGGGAAAAACAAATCAATCCAATATTGATTTTGTTCAGAGTATCTTTGATCAATTTCAATTGGACTTGAATTTTCATCAACAGTTAGGGGTCTCTCTGAAGTCAACAGAATTGATCCTTTCATTTTAGAATGTTCTGATAAATCATGTAATAACATTTTTAATCCAAATGTACCTACTGTTGCAGCATTTAAATCACGACTTGGTAATTCCCTAATATCATCCACTTGTTGTTTAATCTGTTCAAGATTCAATTCATCAATCGTTGGTAATGAAGCAATACCATCAAGGTATATTTCATCTATTTATTCATTATTACTAGTTGTAGTTCCATCACTATATTGACCTCTTGATCGTTGAGTTCTTAGTAATTTAGCAATTCTTGCCTTTTTCTTTGAATGGGAATAAATATTTGCACCAACATACGCCACATAAAACAGAACTAGCAAAATACATATAATAGTTAATAATTTCCCAATTATCAAAGATAAAACAACCAACAGAAATACAATGAAATACATGATACAATCTCTAAGAAATAATTCTTTTGGAACTTCAAAAGGTTGTACAATTGCAATTGTTCCTACAACAACAGTCATGATAAATAAACTTGCCCCTATTAATTCAGAAACTGCTAAATTTAACGAATCTGATTTTATAGCATGATAAGTACCAAATACATCTGGTGCACTATTGCCAAATGCTAATAATGTCAACCCTGCTAGTGTATCAGGTAATTTAAGAAATTTTGATATGGTATAAAGATTTGGACATAAATATTCTGAAGCAGTTATTCCAACTAATAAGAAACAAAATAACAATCTAATACTTAATGGGATAATTGCCAATGAATGTAAAAATGAATATTTACAATAATAAAATTCAAAATAGTTGGTCAATCCTTCAGATGTACAATTATTATCTTTAATGAATTTACATTGTTGAGAATGAGGTTGATTAATAACATCAGAACATTGTGGATAAGTTGTATTGACAGGTAAGAATGGAGCCGGAGTTTCTAAAGATTCATGAACTAATGCTGTCACTGCAATGGTGCTATAAAGTAGTAGGTAAAATGATTTCATAACTATGTTGAAGTCAATAATAGTAGAAGAAAAAAAAAGAGTTATCTACTGCGGCTTGAATTTTTTTTTGCCTGGCTCTCTCTTTTTCTTGTTGATAATTTGTTCAACAGGTAAATGAGAGTAACTGAATGCTAATGAAGCTCATAATGGTCAATTCTGTTCATTCACAGATCTAACTATCATTGCTATAGATCCATTGAGATGTTGAAACTGGTTGATGATAGATATTAAACACAGGTCAATCAAATGGGTCAATTGTATTACACTATGCCTATTACTAAATAATCTACAATTTAACAAATAACGATAATAATTATTATTATTATTATATAAATGAAATGTCTCACTGATCATTGCACCATCTCCCATACGGGCACACGAAGGTTAACCCTTAGGAAATTAAAACAAAGTTAATCTCAAAACAGATGAGATGCTGCACCCAAGATCAATGAATTTTTTTCTCCAGTCCATCAAATAAAACATAAAGTACAACAATATTCCAAAGGTCATGGGTCAAGAACGCCAAATAATTGGGTTCAACCTCGAAGGAACGCTTTGACGTTGTTAATGGCTGTGAATTTTGCGTTAAGGAAAAAGAAAAAGAAGAAAAGGAAAAAAAAAAAAAAATAAAAAAAAATTTTCAGTGGGAAAAAAGGTCTTTATATAGTAAATTGGATTTGGTCGAGACACGACTGGTGATGAGTAGGGCACACGATGAGATCAATTGTGTTGTATTATTAAAAACTAGAAAAGTAGAGAACCTGAACCTACTATGTTAATAATATACCATAAATCATAATTCAACGTATACATGTATCTAATTATTTAAAATCATAACTCTAGTTATATCTCTAGTATCTATATCTAAAAGGGAGAATTCATGAAGTGCATTTAGCCCTAAAAAATTTGTCTTTTTTTGTTCACGCACATTGTTTTTTTTTTGTGGTAAAACTCACCAGCTGTCGGTAACTTCAACTTCTTTCTCATTATCACTATTCAGGAAACTGCCATTAACTTTTTCCATAGTTTTATAACTTCCAGTTGTCGTTTTATCAGTAAAGAAATTGCCATTAACATTTCTTAAACTGTTAGAACCTCCATTTGATAGTGGTTTTTCATTTAAAATAAAACTACTATTCAAACTGTTGAGTTTTGTTGAACTGTCATTTAATCTTTGGTCACGATCTCTAATTAATCCACGCAATGTTTCACCTTCAATTGGTTCAGGAACTTGAATTGCTTCTAATCTATCAATTATTGGTTTGAAAACATCATGATAAACATTTTCTGCCCATAAAGTATCCATATGCTCATATCCTGGACATAAAACAAATTCCAATTTATCCTTCATTTTATGATTATTATCAACCACCAAGTTTTTAATCTTGTTAACATCTACTAAAATATCGCTATCACCATAAAATATAAGCATTGGAACATCTAAATGATCGGCAATTGGGAAAGGTGCAACTCTATTTCCTCTTGATTTCAGATCTTTATTGAATGCAGACAATTTAGTTACACCATAAGTACAAGTTTCATCAAACATTTGAAATCTTCTTGCTTTAATGATTTGAAACCAGTGTAATAATGATTTAACTGATGAGTTTGAAAACATATGAGGGTAACCCATTTCCTTTTGCGTTTGTGAAATATTCTCCCCTTTCCATCCAAATAATAATTGCAAACTAATATCAACTACTTTTTCATATAATGTTGGTCCCAAAATGGTAGACCAAAATGCTACTGATGGTAAAAGAGCCCTTCTTCCAAACAAACTATACAAAAATGAATTATCATCTGCAGTATGGTTGACAATCAACTTGAATACTGGATGTTTTAAATTCTGAGGAATAATAGCTGGGGATAAACCAATAAACATTCTTAATTGGGTATTCAAATGAGGATATAAACTTAAACTTGCAAAAAATTGAGAACAGCCTTGAGAAAATCCAATATATATGATTTGTGGATCCAATGGACTATGATGAACAGTTTCATAATAATTCTTAACATAAGTCAAACTGTCAGGAATATCAAAATATGCAAATTCATCCAAAGAAAAATCCCAAAATTTAGGTTCAGAAGCTGGTAATTTTAAATGTTTTCTTGAATATTTATTACCTCTGTTATTACCTAACCAAACTTCATAACCTAAATCAACCAACAAATAAGGCAATGTTTTCAATTTAGTACTTCCCAATACAAACAATTCAGAATTTGTCATTAATCCATGATGAAAATAAATAATCTTGGAAGCATTGATATGATGTTTTCCAACAAGCTTAGGATTTTCAAGTTTGTGGATCACCAATAAATATCCGTCTCTAGTAGTAACTACATGTTCTCTAACTCTATATCCAGAAGCTTCAACAATTTCATTTATGTCTTTTGCATCAATTATCTTAGATCTGAAGGTATCAGTATCACTTTTGCAATCTGTATCAGATTTTATTGTTGTAGGTGTTGTTGTGAATTGTTGTTGTGGTTCATGATACAAGTTTGTGAAACCAAGAAGTGACCAAAATGATAACCAAATTGCCTTAATTGCTAGTACGGCAATGTTATAGAAAGATGATGTTATCGGGATCTTTTCATGAACTGGCATATTCTTAATTGATAAAGGTCAAACCCCAAAATCAAAAAAAATAGAAGAAAGAAAGAAAGAAAGCAATTTCTTAAAAAAGAAAAAAAAAATATCAAAAAAAATGTTCCTTGTCAGAGAAAAAGAAATTTTGATGTTTATCCAACGTGATGTCAAAAAGCGGAAATGCGGCGTAATTTTGTTTATACGAATTGAGATCTAAAAGGAATTTCATTTGTGAACCGATTCAACCATGTGATGGTACACCTCATCTTGGAACAGCTTGTACCACTGTATGCACATATACGCGATGGTAGAATAACTAACAACGAATAGATATTTCTTTTCTCTTTCTCTCTATATACAAATGACTATAAATAAATAATACATACATACATACATACATACTTACACCAGATATTAAAAAATACCAAACCACTTCTTTCTAGGTTTTTGATCTTGATTTGGCACCACCAGTACATCTTGGTTCTCGACAGATATATCATTCTCCTTCATGAAACTTTTTGCAAATTCTTTATGATAATCCAATTCTTTCAACATTCTTTCTTCATTTTGTTGTTGAATTCTTTGAGCTTCCAAGACGTGTTTTTCACTAGGTCTATTTAAATTATACTCAGTTTCTTTGGTCTTTTTCATATCATCAGGAATATAAACTGCATCAGGAACATTCTTAACCACAATGCCTGCTGCTTTAGGATGATATAAATCATCATAGTCCAATTCATTTAATCCACCTAATAATTGTTCTTTTAATTTTAATTGAAATCTATAAAAATCACTGAATACGTTTTCTCTACCTTCATTCCATCTATGGAAAAATAATGCATATATACTAATCCCACTCATTATTAAAGTACCAAAATATCTTGATCCTAAGTTTAATCGTTTATTAGTTTCGATTTTTCTTAATACTTTATATTGTCCAGGATATAAATCAGATTGTGGTCGAGCAGTATAATTTAATCTTTCCATAATTTCATTTATTTTCTGATATTGAGTTGGATTTTTAGGTATTGATGAAAATCCACTTGGTTCTTGTCCAGGAATCTTATATTCTGATGGATAACCTTCAGCTGGTCTAATATCATTTGGATCATATGGATTATATGGTGCTTTTGGTGCTGTCCAACCTTTTGGATTTGGACGACGTGTAAAATCGTCAGATGGTTGATTATCGTTAGACATGATGATGCTATTAGCTACTGGATGTAGTTGTTGTTGTTGATGATGATATTGAGATGTAAAATTTTCCCCTTCTCCTTTTCCTTTTCCTTCCCCTCGATTGTGAAATTTCTCTCTCCGTTCATAAAAGCAAAAAAAAAAAATACTTGACACGAATGGTGATACCCAGATATCATCTAATCCCAACCAATTGCATACTTCTGTACCATATTAAGATGTCATATCTTACGGATATACTAAAACTATTTTCATTAGAGACATTAGATACAAGATTATATCCAAGTTCAAATACAGCTAAGAAACAATCAATAATCAAACAAGCAAATCCAAAATCAAGATGGTCAACAATAGAATTCAAATTTTATTATCTTGTATTTTTAATAATTGTACCATTAATGTTTAAAGCAGGTATGGAATCAGCAAATGAAAATAATCCAAATTATCCTAAATATGAACATTTATTAAGTAATGGATGGATATTTGGTAGAAAAGTTGATAATTCTGATCAACAATATCGATTTTTCAGAAACAATTTCCCTTTATTATGTCTCTTAATTATTATTCATGTTGGACTAAGAAGAGTTATCAATAGGATAATACCATTAAGTAGTAAGAGAACTTATTTTGATTTTATATTTGGAATAATTTTCTTAATTGGGGCTCATGGGGTTAATGTTTTAAAATTATCAATTCATTTATTGATAAATTATTTAATTGGGAAATATATTAAAAATTATAAACTTTCATTATGGATAACTTGGATATATGGAATTTCTTCATTATTTTTCAATGAATGGTATGGAAATTATACTTTAGGATTAAGTTTTTTATCAACAGGATATACTGGTATAATTCCAAGATGGGATGTTTTTTATAATTTTACTTTACTTCGTATGATTTCATTTAATTTTGATTATCTTGAAAGACAACAAAAATTGAATAATATGACATTACCAAAAGAAGAATCGAACGGTTCATTATTAAATTTAGATGATCGTGAAAGATTAACGGCACCATTACCAATTGAAGATTACAATATTTTCAATTATATATCATATCTTACATATACTCCATTATTTATTGCTGGGCCAATATTAACTTTTAATGATTATATTTATCAGTCAAATTATCAACAATCATCATCAACAAAAGACTATCATCGAATAATGATGTATTTAATTCGATTTATATTTTGTTTATTAACATTAGAATTCATTCTTCATTTCATGTATGTTGTTGCAGCTTCAAAAACAAAATCATGGGAAGGCAATTCGCCATTTCAAATATCAATGTTGGGAATGTTTAATTTAAATATAATTTGGTTAAAATTATTAATTCCTTGGAGATTATTTAGATTATGGTCTTTATTAGATGGTATTGATCCACCAGAAAATATGATTCGTTGTATGGATAATAATTTCTCAGCTTTAGCATTTTGGAGAGCATGGCATAGATCTTATAATCGTTGGATAATTAGATATATCTATCTTCCAATGGGTGGTGGAGGAAAATATAGAATTTTGAATAGTTTATTGGTGTTCAGTTTTGTTGCTATTTGGCATGATATTGAATTAAAATTATTAATGTGGGGTTGGTTAGTTGTATTGTTTTTGATTCCTGAAATTTCAGTAACAATGATATTTAAGAAATATCGTAATCAATGGTGGTATAGACATTTATGTGGTGTTGGTGCAGTCATTAATATTTGGATGATGATGATTGCTAATTTAGTTGGGTTTTGTTTAGGTACTGATGGAATGTGGAAATTATTACATGATTTATTTAAAACTTTTGATGGAGTAAGGTTTCTTATAATATCATCAGGTGCATTATTTGTTGGTGCTCAAATCATGTTTGAAATTAGAGAATCAGAAATGAGAAAAGGCATTAATGTAAGATGTTGATAATAGGTAATAGTAAATAATAATACATTTAATTGATTATGTGTTGATGTCTGTTTGTCTTTCTATCTAGTTAATCTATTTATTTCATTATGTAATTGTGCCATTGTTTCACATAATTCCATGAATAATTTATATTGAGATTTAATAACTGCCACGATATTAAACAAATTACCAAACCCTTCAGTACAACTTTTTTCTAATCCTGATAATATACCTTCAATATCTTTGATCACTCCTTCATAATAATTTAATAACTCGTAATACTTCTTGATTTTTTTAATGAAAAATTCATTCAATTGAAATGAACTACTCAATTTTGTACCTGGTGTACTTAATTGCAAAATCAATTGCATAATCTTATTTATATCTTCAGTAACTTCATTATTTAAATTTTTCAAATTTAATAATTGACTTAAATCTGATTTCAATGCTTGTTTAGTAGATAATACTTTGTTTTGTAAATAATTTATATCTTTAGGAATGGTATTAATTAAATCATCATGTTTACTCATATCTGAATTTAAAGTCGTAGCAATTAAATGTTGTGTGTTTATATATTTATCAAATTGTTCCAATTCATTTTTGATATTCGCAGGTAAATCACCTACTCTAGTCATTGCAGTCAAGTGTGGTTGTTGTGGTTGTTGTTGTTGCTGCTGAAGTTGTGGTTGTTGTTGTTGAGTGTTGCCAAACAATCCTCCGCCTGTTGTGGTTGCAGGTTTAGATCCAAATAATCCACCACCTGTCAGTTGATTACCACCAAACAATCCTCCTCCAGTAGTTGTTGTTGTCAGTTGATTACCTCCAAATAATCCACCACCAGTGGTAGTTGCTGGTTTGGCACCAAATAATCCCCCACCAGTAGTAGTATTTGTTGTATTATTTTGGGTTCCAAAAAGTCCTCCGCCGGTGGTACTAGAAGTAGCTGGTTTGGCACCAAATAACCCACCTCCTGATTGTTGTTGTTGTGGTTGTGAAGATCCAAATAATCCACCCGATTGCTGTTGTTGTGGTTGTGAAGATCCAAACAAGCCACCTGATTGTGGTTGTTGTTGTTGTTGCTGTCCTCCAAACAATCCACCTGATTGTGATTGCTGTTGTTGTTGAGCTTGTGATGAACCAAATAATCCTCCTCCTGTAGTAGTACTAGTAGCTGGTTTTGCACCAAACAATCCACCTGTAGTTGATGGTTGAGTTGAATTAGCTGTAGTTGAACCAAATAATCCTCCACCAGTTGTACCAGCAGGTTTAGATCCGAAGGCGGATGCACTTGTTGCATTAGATCCAAAAGCTCCAAATGATGGAGCTGTAGATGATTGAGTTGTGGATCCAAACATAATTGATATTACTAGAGATGATGATGTTGATGATTAACAAGTGAAGAAAAAAAAATTCTCGTTTTCTTCTTCTCTTGTTTTTTTATTTTTATTATTTTTTTTTTTTGGCTTTGGTTGTAAGATTTTGTTTTTGGCTTGCTTCGTGGAATATTTCTGAGGTTGAGATTTTGCACAGTAATTTACTAAACGTAAACAAACGATTATCCAATAGAATATTACCATGCTGGGTCTACGACCGGAATTTACAAAGGATCTAATAGGTCTAATAGATACAGAACTTAACAATTTGAAACGTGAAGATAATTTAAAGATTCAAAAACTCGAAGAAGAAATCAAACATTTAAAAGAGATAATTAATTTGAAAGATGAAGAAATAGCCGTACTTAAATCTCGACGAAATGACCAAAAATCCCCAATAAAGAAATCGGATTTAGAAATATCACCCATTAAGAAACGTGTCTCACTAACTGGAAGTAAACAGATACAAAAATTATTGAATGACGATGAAAAACTAAAAGAATTTGATCCAAGATTGACTAAATCAATGTATGTCAGTGTTCATGATCTACCTACTCAATATTCATCATCTTCAGAGGACGAAGACTATGATATTAATAAAGATAGTCTATCACCAAAGAAATCAAATATTTTATTTTCATCACAAGGTTCATCACGTATTAGTCCTAAGAGAAAATTGTACTATAATACAAAAACGAAAGATTTAAGTCCATTAAAGAAAATACCCCGATTAGATAATGGGAAAAAGATGTATCCACCTCCATTTCCCAAGTTAGCTCAAGAAGTTGAAGTTAGTCGATCAACTGAAGAACAAGAAGAAGAAGAAGAAGAAGAAGAAGAGTCGGGTTCACAATTAAAGAAAAACTCACAATTGAAAAGCACTAATATTCATGAATTACCAACTCAATATTCACAAAGTTCAGATTCTGTTTTTCAGAAAGAAATAATGGACTATTTGAAGTCATCACCAACTAAAGAATCTATCAACAATGTAATTTTTTCTTCACCTACTAAACCTAAAACTAATCAAGGAAAACAAGAACAAGAGAAAGAGCAAGAAGAAATAATTGAAGATTCACAAGAAGAAATTGAGGATTTAATTCCAAATACTCCATCACAATTAATGATGCCACCACCAAGAACCACCACGTCAGGTTCTGGGAGTTTACCATTAATCGAAATTCCACCTGATTGCAACACAGTTATATTACAACGAAAATATCGACTACAATTCTATATTGATAAATTTAAAAATGATGTTAATTTTAAAATCAATTTTAAAAAACATCCTACTAAAATGATTAAATGGGATTTTGGAGATTTTATACCTAATCCAAATCATCAACTTGATGAACAAATGAAATTTATTAAAAAAAATAATATTAAAAATGAGGTTAAATATGAGAAATTTATTAAAATATTTGGAGATAAACCAGAAGTTCAAAAATTTGGAAAATTTGAAGATGTATTAAGTCAATTATTTGATAAATTTCAATCACCTCCAGGATTTATGAAAAGTGAATTTCCTGATACTCAAGAACAAATTAAAAGAAAAGAAATTATTCAACAAAGACAAGAAAGAAGAATATTTAGAAGAATTTATGAATCTACTAAAACTAATGATCAAGGTTTACAAATTGGAGAATTTATATTTGCAATTGATATTTTCAACAAATATGTAATTAATGATAGATACTTTATAGAGTAATATTATAAAAGACCTTGTTTTTTCTCTTTTGCAACTAAATTTTTACGGTCTGAGAGTGTAATCAAAGAGGAGTTCAATTTATGCTAATCATGTGAATAGTAGAATGTATATGTAATCAATTGCCTAATTTTGGTAATAATTCTCAAGATTCCATGAAATGAGATTTTCACTGCATAATGGTTAATTCAATAGTTAACACGCTCTCCTCGTTTAATAGATACTGTATGTTTATTAAAAACATGAAATTCCTTTAATATTCCATGTGGATAAACTTTGAATATAGTTTGTAAAGACAACTGGATATTCGAGATCCATTTTCATTGAAATGGTTCTAGAATCATTCCCACAAATTGTCGGCACTCCGACACCCCTTTTTAATTTTTTTTTCCCCATTATGTGTGTGTGTGTGGTTGAGTATTATCGCCTACTTAAAATAGAAATTAATAGAAAGAATGTATATGTTCAAAGCTTCATCAACCCAACAAAACAAAACAAAAGTTAATCTCATTGAATAACATTTCGTGCTTGTCCTCCGCCCCCTTGTTTTGTCATAGCATTATGTTTGGGAATATATATGGTTCAATACCGTTTTATCCTAAAATGAAATATTCATAATTATAATAATAATAGAGAAACAAAAAATGACTGCAGATCTTTAAATGCAAAATAATTTTGATCTAACCAATTAAATTTTAGAAACAACAATATGTGTCACGTGATGCATTAAGGTATTGGTCTTGGTTTTTATTTTACTAAGAAAAATCAAAAATAGCAAGTTTAAGGTTTTTATCTGGTAATCATTAATTGGTTAATATATATATATATATGTGTGTATAATCAATCTGACAATTGATCTACTATTATTATCATTAGTCATATACTTCAAGATTACCCACCAAGAGATACTGTTGAACGGAATTAATCCCGGTATTTAAATTTGAACTAATTTTAAACAATGTAAAGTATGTAAAAATACATTTGTGAATTTAATTTTTCTGTTCAAATATAATTTCATAACTCCGATGACATATTGTATATTCTTAACTACAGGAAGGATAATGGTTATGAAACTGATTAGTTAATCCCAGAATTTATGACAATCTTTCATTTTGGTTTTTGTTAGTACATTAGTTAGCAAAAACAAACCTCTCTGTTTCGAGATACCATTGCAATTGTAAAATTAGAAACAGGCTATATATGTGTATGTGTAGATATGTGTTGTGTTGTGTTGTGTGTGAGTGTGTTTCAAAGTAAGTTAGTGTAATTAAATTGGGTCATTCAATGATCACGTTCTTTTTCTAGTACAGGCTTATATTTATATTGGCAAAACAACAAAAACAAAACATGGCAAAAAGGTTATGGTTTAAATAATTACAGGAATGGTTGAAAATGTCTTGACAGACAAATTGCAAAAAGTTCAAAAAAAAAAAAAAAAATTCCAAAAAAATTCAACTGATAAATGATACTTGGATCATATTTTTGCTAAGGAAATTGAAAGAAATTTCTATCAGTATCATGGAGCTTCTAAGAGAGTAGTATTATGTCAGTACTATTGATAATTTTTATCCCAATACATTTCTTTGTTTAATCACTGGGTTTTTAATCTTTTTGTTGTTGTTGTTGTTGTTTCTTTTATTGTAGTAATTTGAAAGGGGGATAGAGAAAGACAGTAATAATATAGTTTGAACAAAAAAAGATGAAGTTGTTGTTAGTAATACGCATATATAGACACAGGTATGTATGTATATATGTGATATTACTTTTGTATTGATTTATTTTTAGTTGCACAATTTTGAACTTTTCTTTTTTTTTAAGGAAAGTAATGGTATGAATTGACTGCTAAATAAAAAATAATTGAAGAATTCTAGATCAGTACGGAAATATTTGAATACTACGGATCATATTTATATTACTGAATATCAACCATTAGAAACAGTAATATATACGCTTTTGATCATTGCTTTTTTACGCATCATGTACCGTTACAGCACCATGAAAAGCTGTGTATGTGTGTTTTTTGTCCTGGTTCTTTGTTTCTGTAATGTAATTTTAAAAATTGACCAATTATACACTACACACTAGACACATATATTATACTTATTGTACGTTTTTGAGTTTGTCACGACTTGGTTATTATCAATAAAAACATTAAATACGTGACAAGGGGATATTATTCAAATAACAATCTTTCTATCTCTATCTGTCTATCAAAGTAGTGTATGATTTTTCTTTTATTTTGGCTATATTGTTAGTAAGGACCACTGTTTTTTTTTTTTTTTCATCACAAGTAATACAATTAAAACTAAGCCTAAGGACAAAAAAAAAGAAGGTTATAACACATCCGTGGAGTAAAGTTAATCCATTGGTGGCTACTCTCTTTATCTTTCAAAGTAGTGGATTTTATCTCTTGACCGCCTTGTCTAGTTCTGTTTATTCATCAACATTACCATGGATGGTGTATTTATTAATGTTTTGTGTGCAACGTGTAGTGAAATCCGGATAATAGAGGTGTGGTGTATCTCAGACTTACTGCAGTAGCATTATAAATTTTGATTATATAAGCAGATTTTTTTTTTTTAGGCAAAGAATGAGAAAAGAAAAAAGTTCGTCTAAATGAGAAAGAGGAATGTCGCCGACACTGAGAATACGGAAAGAGAAAGATTAAGACATCACAACCGTTAATGAACTAATAATAATAAAGAGACATTTATCTTGACACAAGAAAGGAGAAAGGGGAATGATGTACAGTTCCACCAATTCAATACAATACAACAACAGTAAAAGCAAAAGAAAAAGAAAAAAGAGAATTTAGGCATACAGAATACAAACAAATCACAAGGTCAAATTTTTTTTTTACACGAGAATAAGTGACCCAGACGATCATCATTACGGCGAATTGAATGAGTTATATCCAAAATTGAATTAATACTATTACAAAATATAGTCATGGTTGAAAGAATGGTTTAAATCAAATTTTAAAGTGATGAAGTAAACATATATAAGTTTTGCACCTTCTCTTTCCTCTTGGTAATATATAACTATTGCATCCAAAATAATCCCCGAGTATCTTTCTTTTTTTTTGACTTTTTTGTATATATGTAGAATGTCCCCTTTCTTAAATTGAATGAAATCGACACTTTTTTTTTAATTAGAGCAAAAAAGGAAAAATACCATTTCCAGGTAAGAAGTACTTTATATACTATCACAATTTTTTTTTATATAATGTGTGGGTTAGGTCAATTAGAAAAGAAACTTGAAAGCAATCGATTTTGATAATTGAATGTGGTTATTATTATATATGATCTGTCATTATCATATAGCTCCACTCCCTCTCTCTCTCTCCGCCTGAACTTCCTCTATATATCAACATGAAACATCGGACACAGAATTAAAGTGTTAGTTTTTGATTAAAAATAGTAATGAATTAACATATTGATCTTCCCACTTGGTTTGAGTCTTCGGTTTGAGTTTGTTGATTTGCTTCCTGTTTTTCTTTGTGATTGTTCTCCTTTTTTTTTTTATTTTTTGTTCTAATTTATTTCCTGTCTATGGGATATAAATTTAAAGAGAGAAAAAAATTTTTTTTCAATTTTTGTTAGTAGATTTTCTTCCTTTCTTTTCCTTCCTTTCTAATCTCAACAACCAACCTTCCAACTCATCAGTTCTTCCATATATATTTCTAATTGGTCTATCATTGATATAAAGAATAAACCGACTAAAGAAAAGAAGAACATAATTCATCATCAATTTATAATTCATTAATTCGTTGTCGTTGCTGATTAGTATAGAGAGAGAGAGTTATCTTAGATAATTTTTTTTTTTTTGTTTAGTAGTGCTTATTCCCATCATAGTTGACACGAGCATTTTACATACATTCCACGGAATAATAACTACAGTTCCCATATATTATACTTTAACTACAAAACAGATATTGTACAACTTGATAAGTGTACTACTATTTTGTTTCTGATCTAATTGCTTGGTATTTTGTATTGGTCAATTGTGATTATCGAATTATCAACTCGTTGATTATTATTCAAAGTTTTTTTTTATTACCCATACTGATTTTTAGTCCTTTTTTTGGGGCTGTTTCTGTTTGGTTTCTTTTTGTTAGGGCTAGGAGATTTTACACGACTAACAAGTAAGAGAGAGAAATTTTAAAACTTGAGTAATTACAATACATTGTTACCCAATTATATATCTATACTATACTGAGATTGTTTGATTTGGTTAGTTATTACTACTGAAAAAAAAGGCTATTACAACTAATTGAGTAAGATTTGTTGAAGAGTGTGAATCAATCCATTATTAGACATAGGAATAGTTTAACAATAATTTAAACTATTTGAACCAAAGAGTGTTGTTTTACTTGTTCACACATTTAATTTAAATTAAACACTAAGAAAAATAAAATTTCTTAGTTTGATTTATTTTGCACATTCACTTTACTCACTCCCACACAACCAACAAACAAACAAACAAACAAACAAACAATTTTCTTTTTTTTTTTTTTCCTTTCATTTCATTTCCTTTCCCTTTTTTTTGCTACTGTACTGGGCCTAATCCACTACCATTACTACTACCACCACCACCACCACCACCACAACTCACATTTTTACTTACACACACACACTATAAATTTTTTTTCTTCTTTCCCCTTCACTTTCTTCTTCCCTTTTTTTTCTTTCAAACTAAAGCTGAAGAAAGATTTTTATTCAACCAACAACCTTCTTTTCCTTTTCTTTTCTTTTGTTTTCATCTTGGTAAGATAGAGATCACTTCAACATCTACTAGTTACTTCTGTTGTTTTTAATTAAAAAGGATAGTCTTTCCCCCCACTACCATCCCCCTTTTTATACATTGTGGACTCAACCATGTCCTATCAATATCAACTGAATAACTATTATCACCATAACCACCATTCCCACAATCTTTCCATTAATTCAATCTCATCCATTATAGAACCAACCACTCCCCCAAACAACTCTTCTACTACTTCAACAACCACTGACACCTCCAATAATAATACTGCGTCAGAAAAGTATTTGGCCAATAATAACCAATCGCATCAAATTCAACAAAATCAACACCAACAACAAGGAATTGTCTTAACTCCTGCTACTACTGCTACTCCAATGTCCACCTCTTCTACTTCTAAATCCACTTCTTTTCACATGAGAAGTTTGTCTAATGGTGGTGGCGTTGGCTTTTTGTCAAATTCAAAAGGTGGTGTTTCCTCTTCCTCAGCAAATAGTAAATCCATTCTTTGGGACTCATCAAACAAATTAAACCAAAATTTAAATTTACCAAATTTTTCTATTGACAACGAGGTTGTCTCAACCCCTTTAATTGTTCCACCAGTTGGACAAGACCAACAAACTACTTCATCCTTTGCAACACAACAACAACGTCATCAAAGAGCTATTAGTGATTTTGTTGGGTTTGATGATAAAGAAAATATGATTATGAATAAATCTATCATTACAACCACTCCTAGTGTTGTTTCATTGTCTAATTTAGACAACCAATCTGCTACTGTTGCTATCACTGATAAAGTTAATGGTAATAATTTTGTCAATGGTGTTGGTGTGTCTACTTTTATTGCAGCTCCTGCTGGTACCGGTTCTGCAACTAGTGGTTGTACTCCAAGTTCTTCTGCTTCAACTCCTTCTGATTTTACGTCCACCATGACTCCTCCAATTAGAATGCCACAAAAAATCGATAAAGAATATCTTGCTTCTATCAATAAATTGCCTTTAATTCAATTGAAACTGGAAATTTTAAAACTTGCTAAGGATCAATATGGTTGTCGTTTCTTGCAAAAGAAGATTGATGAAAGTTTGGTTCCAAATTATCAAGTTAGATTGGCCAATTTTGACATCATTTTCAACCAAACTTATCAGTATATGTATGAGTTAATTATTGATCCATTTGGTAATTATTTGATTCAAAAATTGATTGCTTATTGTAATGAATCTAATTTGGATTTATTGATGGAAATTTTACAATACAATTTGTTTCAAATTTCCATCAATCAACATGGTACCAGAGCTTTACAAAAGATCATTGATAACTTGAACAATTCTCATCAATTGGGTTTATTGATTAAAGGTTTGAAACCTTATATTATAGAATTGATTAAAGATCTTAACGGGAATCACGTGATTCAGAAGATTTTAAATAAGTATCAACCCCCAGATTGTCAATTTATTTATGATTCTATAATTGATGATTTATATATTGTTGCTACTCATAAACATGGTTGTTGTGTTTTACAAAAGTGTCTTAACCATGTTACTTTGCAACAATTGGGTGAATTTTCTAGAGCAATTTTGAAATTTGAAAATTTCAAATTGTTGATTAATGATCAATTTGGTAATTATGTTTTACAATATTTGATTTCTATTAATTCTTTGGATATCAATTTTAAGATTTTCCAAAATTTCATTACATTTGGTATTTCAAATTTATGTAATTTAAAGTTTAGTTCCAATGTGGTTGAAAAATTTTTAAAGAATTGTTACACCAATGAAACTGTCAATTCATCATTTGCTAATTTGAAATTTGAATTGATTTATATAATTTTGATTAATGATTTGAATGTATTGATCAATGATCCTTATGGGAATTATGTCATTCAAACTATGATTGATATCATTGTTAACCCACAAGTTAATTATCAAAATGCAAATATTGACAAGTTGTCATTGATTTTACCACAAGATCAACAAACTGATGAAACTTTTAAACTGTACCAAAAGTTGCAAGTTGAAATTATCAAGTTTTGGTTTCAGAATTGTAAGATTGTTTCAAGTTTTGGTAAACGTATCCAATCCAAGATTAATACAATTTTGAATAACAGTGCTTCATCTTCAATTTCTATTAATAAAACCAATAGAAAGTCTCAAATGAATGCTAATGGAGAATTCATTGTTAATGATTTCAACTCAAAACAATCATCTCAGCAGCATCAACATCAACAATCGGGACAACCCCAACCCTTGTCATGTCGTAGTGCTTCATCTCCAGCAGGTGTTGGTTTCATTATGAATGGTAACAATAATGCTAATGAATTCTACTCTAAGATTCATCAAGTTCCAAATAGAAATTTTTCATTGCCAACGAACTTTTATGCTGCTAATGTCAACAATAATAACAACAACAACAACAATAATAATAATAATTCTTTTAATGTCAACAATAAAAATAATGTGAATAGTTCTGTAACATCATTTCAATCAGGTAGTACTAATACTGGACCTTTTAATAATAATTCTGCATCAAATTCATTAATCAATATGAATGGAAACAATAATGGCTCACATTTGTATGGTGAGAATGGTGACTATGGAGTTCCTCAACAACAGCAACAGCAACAGCAACAGCAACAGCAACAGCAGCAACCATGTATGGGACCAGGAGGAGGATTTTATCCAAATGTTGGACAACAACAATCATCTATTTCCTCGTTGAATCATGGTCATTCAATGTACCATTATACTACTGGACCTGGTGCTCAAAGTTATACTCCACCACCTGTTCAACCACCTCCTGGTGTTAGCGCTCCAATGCATTTTGCTCCACCAAATTTCTACAACAATGGCATGCCTCCACCTCCACCACACTTACATCCTCAACAACAGCAACAGCAACATGTTATGCCACCTCCATCTCAACAACAGCAGCAACCACAAACACAAAACATGTATCATTCACATAACCAATCATGGTCATCAACATCATCATTCGGTGGAAATGCTCCTGTTTTCGGATCAAATAATTGGTGATAGAGTCAAGTGAAGCGTGTGTGTTTTTTTTTTATTTTTCCATTTACTATTTCGATTACAATTATATCCTTTTTCCTTTCTTCAATTTTATTATGCCCTTTGTCCTTGTCTTTTTATATTTTTTTGGTCATTTTTTTTAATTACTTTTGTATAATTTAAGTTTTGGTTTTTTATTTTATTTTATTTTATATTTTTGTTCCTTTTTTTAATTGATTTGTTTTCTATATTCAAAAACAAAAAAAAAAGATTATATACGATTTTTATTTACATGTGGATGTTTTTTTGTTTTGTTTTAGTGTATCATACTCATCATCATCATATATATATATTTGTATAGGTTTTTTATTATTATATATTATTTTCATTAAGTGTTTAACAAACTTTATGAGTATTGATTTCTGTGAAAAAAAAAAAAAAAAGCAAGGTCAGATCTCACAGATCAAGTGTATTTCCTAATTGGGATGAAATGTTGCTTATCTAGAAAATATACACTACCCTTTAGAAAAAAAAAAATTCTTCATCTTCATCCGAATCTTTTTTTTGTTTTTTCGGTGTCTCCTCGTTTCCGTCCTGATTCCAAAAAAAAAAAATTTTTTGGCTGCGGCTGCTAAAAATCTTTAATTACAAAAATTTTAATTTTCTTTGTTTTGATTTTTTTTTTCGCAATCTTTTTTTTTCTCTCTCTTTCATTGCAATTTACATCATCCGGAAAAGAAAGGTTTGATGTGCGATTGGTAGCAGCATCTGATACAACCAGAACACGAAAAAAAAACGTGACTTGATTGAATTGCAGTTTAGTTCAAATTAAAAAAAAAAGAAATCTAACCCCATAATAAATTATTAAAATACGATGAGTGTTTTCTCAAACGATATAAATGGAATGTAAGAATATTCATAGTTAAACGAATTAAAAATAAAAAACCAGTGTTTAATTATATCTTAAATAGGTAATTTTAAAGGGATGTGGTGTTGATGATGATCATTGTCTTGAAGATATTGTAACACGTAATTTTATGGGAAAAAAAACGCCACTAACTTAATACAACTCCTTTCATAGAATGAGGAAACAAAAATAAAGAAAAAAAATTTTTTCCTTTCTTTTTTCACGCGATTTTCGTACGAATTTTTAATGAAAAAAAAAACATTAATTATTATCAGAGTTCTTGAAAAGATTTACTTATATTGAGAATGAGTCCTGATTTTGACAGGATTAGGATTATCATGACGTAGATAAAGAGTAGTATATAAACACTTATACAACTTTATCCCTGAGGTGACTTTCTCTATTTATAGAATTGTTTGTATTATGTACAAAAACCGATTCTGTGGACGTGTTTTATTTTTTTTGTCAGTGGCAAACTATAAAATGAATGAATGAACTCACCAAAAATTTAGCTGTTTAAATTAACAAAAAGAATATAATAGATACCAATAGGCTTCACACCTACTTGAATGATCTTTAATAGACATCATCAATTATTCATGATCTTTGATAAATCATAACCAAAGTCGTGTACATTGTTCAACCCAATTTTATATTTTTTCTTATTTGATCTCTCAACAAAAGGAAGAAAAAAAAAAAGACAACGAAACCAAAATCAACGAGGCAAAAAAAAAAATTGAGTTTCAAGTTCCGGAATCATTTAAATTTCAACATTTAATCCATTACATCCGTATTAACCTAGAATTTTCCTACTACTTCTCAAATAAAAATTCAATCACAAATAAATAATTGATTTCCATAAAGAAACGAAAAAAAAATATTATCTCGATTTATTTACTTGTTTTATTTTTTTTATCTTTTTTTTTTCTCGATCTAGACTATAATTGGAATAGATAACTCACCTAATAGATAATTAATGGTTATGGAAAAATTTGGATTTCATAAAGTTAGTAATTCCCCAACATCACCAAGTCAACCTAAAATCACTCATAATAGAGCGATACCTAATCCACAAACACCACCATTACCACAACGACCAATTGAAGAAGCATCATTTCGTAAACAATTATTAGTTGATAATGCTCCTGGTAATGATGTTGTTGTAGCTAATTGTGTTGCTGTTAATCCACAAGATTTTCATAATGTTCCTGATAGATCTCCAGTTATTTTAGATGGAATTTTTGTTTATTCTATAAGTAAAGATGATAGAACACGTCCTGGAACTATTGGATTAGCTGGAAATATGAGAACTTGGGGTAAATGGTCATTAGGACAACCTGTTAATATTGAAAATTATAATATTTTTCATAATGGTCAACAACAACAATATTTAGGAGCAATTGATTTACTGATTGATTTTAGAGCTAAAGCTAGAGCTAATTCAAATCCTATTAATCATGATGAATTGGTTAATTTATTTTTGAAAAATTATGAAAATCAAATTTTACAACCTACTCAAGTTATTTATATGGAATATAATGGAGTTTATTTTCAAATTAGAATCAATAATGTTCAAGTTATTGATGTTAATACTAAAGATCAATTGCCAAGTTTTAAAGATTCTGATGATGTTAAAACTAAAGGGATCTTAATTAAATCTACCGACGTTGTATTTTATCCATTTGAAGGTTCAATTATTAATTTAACTAAATCAAAAACTTTAAAACAAAGAATGTTTGGTGGTAATACTCCTCATAGACCAAGTCGAAGAAAGCAAATCATCAATCCTGATTTCAAATTAGAAGATTTAGGTATTGGTGGGTTAGATTCTGAATTTCAAGATATTTTCAGACGTGCTTTCAATTCAAGAATTTTGCCACCTGAATTGGCTGAAAAATTGGATTATAAACATTGTAAAGGGTTGTTATTGTATGGTCCTCCAGGTACTGGTAAAACTTTAATTGCCAGAAAATTATCTAAAATGTTGAATGGTAAAGAACCTAAAATTGTTAATGGTCCAGAAATGTTGAGTAAATATGTTGGTGCTTCTGAAGAAAATATTCGTAATTTATTCAAAGATGCCGAAGCAGAATATAAATTAAAAGGTGAAGATTCTGATTTACATGTTATTATTTTTGATGAATTGGATTCTGTTTTCAAACAAAGAGGGTCAGGTAAATCTGATGGAACTGGTGTTGGTGATAATGTTGTCAATCAATTATTATCCAAAATGGATGGTGTTGATCAATTGAATAATATTTTAGTTATTGGTATGACCAATCGTTTGGATTTAATTGATACTGCATTGTTAAGACCAGGTAGATTTGAAATTCAAATCGAAATTTCTTTACCTGATGAAAAGGGTAGAAAAGATATTTTCATGATTCATACCAAGAAATTAGTAGAAAATGGTATTTTAGCTTCTGATGTTAATTTTGATGAATTGAGTCAATTGACTAAGAATTTCACTGGTGCTGAAATTGAAGGGTTGTGTAATTCAGCCAAATCTTATGCCATTTCTCGTCATACTAAAAAAGGTGCATTGGCACAAATTGATACTGATTCTATTGCAAAAATGAAAATCACTAGAGATGATTTTTTGTTGGCATTGAATGATATTCGTCCTGCATTTGGTACTGATGAAGAAGATTTATCACAACAAGCACAACATGGAATTATTCAATTTAATAATACTATCAAACATATTTTTGAAAAAGGACAATCTATTATTGATGTTGTTAGATCAAGTGAAAGTGAAACTTTAAGAAGTATTTTATTATATGGACCACCAGGTGTTGGTAAAACCGCTATTGCTACTACATTAGCCTTAAATTCTGATTTCCCATTTATTAAAATGTTGTCAGCTGAAACTTTAGTTGGTATGGGAGAATTACGTAAGATTCAAGAAATTGATAATGTTTTCAGAGATGTTCATAAATCCCCATTGAATGTTTTAGTTATTGATAAAATTGAGAATATTATTAATTATAATCCAATTGGTCCTAGATTTTCTAATGATATTTTACAAGTTTTAAATGTTTATTTAACAAAGAAACCACCAAAGGGAAGAAGATTATTGATTATTGGAACAACATCACAATATCAAGTTTTCAAACACATGAATCTTGTCGATAGTTTCAATGATGCTATTGCTGTTCCTCCAGTTAGACATGTTGAAGAAATTGGTAGAGTAATGGATAAATTAGGATTTATGTCCAGTAGTGAACGACTGGAAATTTTAAGTCAATTATCTAGTTATGATATTAATATTGGTATTAAGGGATTAATTGATGTATTAATGGTTAGTAAATACTCCAAAGATTCAGTTGATGAAGTCGTTGCTAATATTGTTGAGAAAATGAATGGTTAATTCCAGTACATAGATGATCAAAGCGTTGAATATAATTTGTGTTTCTATTTTTTTTTTACAACCAAATGGCAGCCCAAGTACGCGTGACTTTCTTTTGGTGTTGTATTGGTACCGCACGACCCTTTTTTTTTGAAAGACCCTTTATGGTATCTTTCCCTGGTACAATGCTTCAACAATGTTTTGAACTAACAGATAATGCATTATGATATAAAAACGGTCATGCAATGTTTCAACAATGACTCCACAACATAAACATCCAATAGAAAAACACCACAATCACACTTCGTCTCATCATAAAATTTAACACATTTTTAATTGATGTGATTACATAATACAATACACATCAATGATTTTATTTTATTTTTCTTTAGTTTTTTTTTTTTTTACAACCAAGATTTGGAATTGGGATGAAAATTCTTACAACCAATGATGATTTATTATTCTTCTTTCGTATACTTATTACTAGTTTCTGATTTATATTCCACATCACATTAGCTTTATTTTTTGGTTGTTTAATCAATATTGAATCACATTACTACTATCATACAAAACAAGTGTTGTTGCAACTTAACAAGTACTTAAAATTTTGGTTGCAACAAAAAAAAAATTATTACCATAGTGAAGAGATCTTGGTTTTGAGTGCAGAGTAGTTCACGGTAGTAATCTAATTTACTAGCAATATAATTCAAACTATCATCATCATCATCATCATCATCATCATCATCGTCAACACAAGAAGGCAAGAGGAATAATCTAGGTATTAAAGATCTTCTAATAGATTTGAAACCATATAGTTTCCATTTAATATCTTTTGTTTTTGGTTGGAGATTTCTTTTTTTTTCTGTCATTGGTTATATCATTACACTAACATATAAAGGCAACTCCCCCCATACTTCCCCCTCTTCCATTTGTATAAAAGATAATACTCCAAAAAAAAAAAGAATCAAATTAAATCAAAACAAGGCAAAAAAAAAAAAGAAAGAAATCAATCTATTTCAACTTTGATCTGGAAAAGTTAGAATCAAGCATAAAATAATGACTGACCATATAAAACCATCAACTTCGACCGATCCACCAACATCATCATCAGTATCAAATAAATTTGATTTAAACCAATATTTAATTTGCTCAAATAACCCACTGAGTGAATCTAATTCTATTGCTAATATCAATTTTCAAAAAGATAATGAATCTTTAATTTATCCTTTAGTTTCTTCTTCTTTGTCAAATAATAATAATGGTAATAAATTTTTGAAATATTCTTCTAAAGTTCCTATAAAATCTCAAGATATCAAGAATTATGATGATCAATTAGATGAAAATTTCTTAAATCCATCTCCTAATTTCACAACTACTAATACAAACATAAGTAATAATACTTATCTTGTAAAAGATTTTGATAAAGCTGAATATCTTAGTAGTAATTCATCATCTAATAGTCAAATTGGTACTGCTACAATTGGTAAATCTAATTCCAATTCTGGTTCAATTGGGGTTGATATTTCTCATACTACTGCTACTGCTGCTGCTACTACCACCACAACTATTGCAACAATTACTGAAGGTTCATCATCGTGTAAATTTCAAGTTTCACCAATTGAATTTGAAGATTTTGAAAGGGAATTGAATAATAATGATGATGATGATCAATTTTCAAATGGCAATGGTGAACCTACTTTGATTTGTTGGTCTTCTGATAAGATCCATTTCTTAAATCCAAATCTAATTCAAGATGATGACGTTGAAGAAGAAGAACAGCAACATGAACAAGAGATTGCTAATCAAATTGAAAATGATGAAGGATATGAATATGAACAAGAGAATAATAATGACAATAGTGATTATAATTATAGATTTATTGCATTTGGAAGTTCACCACCACCTGCTCAATTTCTTTCTTCACAACAACAACAATTATTGAATCTTCAAAAAACAAGCAGTGATACCTTAACTGCTAATGAATCCGAATCAAGTGCTATAATCGATGGATGTACCACAGCTATTGCTATTGCTATCAAAGCCAAACAACTGTTAAGTCAATTGTTGACTTATAATAATAACAATAATACAAGTAGTAATATTTTCTTGGAATATCTGAAAAGTGACGAAGAACTGGAACATATGTCAGAAATGAAGGAAAAGTTAGGATTAAAACCTGCTTTTGTGTATAAAAAGAAGACAACCACAGAAGATGAAAACATTTGCGGGCCATCACAAACATCAGCCAAGAATGAATACCATGATTTACCTTCTTCACCAATTGTTCTTGTCAAGAAACCCAATGAAAACGTAAAAGATGATCAAGATAATTTTGAAGATAAAGATGATACTTACAAAACTTCTTCAATACCTTTGGAAGAAGATCGAAAATTTAAGAGAAGATTCAAGAAAAGTGGTGGACTAAGAAAGAATGCCCTTATGATACATCCATTTACTATAAGATTTAATGAACGTAAAGAAGAATTTAGTCAACATATGGAACAGATCAATGCTTTAGAACAAAAACAACAAAAAGTCGAACGACAACAACAAGCTGCTGAACGTAGATCACGAAGAAAAGAATTATCTTGTACAATTTCTTCTAAACCCACAACCAACCCTAATGGTGCTACTGAAATATATGAAATAGGACCCAAAATATTACCTGAACCATTTAGTAAAGAATTTCATAATTTACGTAAAAAAAAGTTTTTACCATTACTGGTATTAATGGAAGATCCAGAATACCAATTAGGATATGGTCAAAGTACAAATTATAATTTAAAAACCAAAAACACCACAAGATGTCCAAATAGACCAAATAGTCAAGGGAATTTAGGACCATATAGAGTTCAAAATTCCAAACCAAAACAAAACTTATCAACTACGAATGGTATTTCATCATCATCATCATCTTCTTCCTCCACATCATCATCAACATCAACATCAGCATCAGCTTCAGCATCGTCTTCATCTTCATCCACATCATCATCAACAACTAGATCCAAAGAATTATCAGAAAAGAAAAAACAGCAAACATCAACCAAACAAGAATCTAATAAAGTTGGATCATCATCAAGTAAAGAAACGGAGTTTAAAAATGATAGATATTATTCAAGATTAAATATTTATGAATTATCTAAAATATTAAATTTACATCAATATTCTATTCAATTAACTAAATTAATTGAACTAAATATTTTAGAAATATTTGGAAATTATTGTGATTTTCAATTAGGTTATCAAACTTGGATAAGAGATACTACAAAAATTAAAAGAAAAGAATTAATTCAACAATTATATTCTTATACTGTTGAATTTTATCCAGAAATTGATCCTTTCAAATTAGAAGTTATTATTAGAAGAGGAAGTTATAGTTTGATGCAAACTAGATTGAGAAGAGAACGTAGATTAAAACAAAGATCAAGAGATTTCAATTGATCCTATTCATAATTGCTTATGCCCCTTGTTTTTTATTTGCTAATGATTTAATGCTGTACTATTTTCAAAATTTCAAAATTTACGTATTATTGTAACTACAACTTATATACTTATATACATATATATATACTAGTATTCCATTTATGTTTATTTTTTTTTTTTTTGGTGTATTTTTTTTTTTAATGGTTTGTAAGAAATCTATTTATCAGCCGGAGAATGCATTATTTGAGTTACAAATTTACCCAGATATCTAGTAATACAAGCAACAGTTAAAACATCATTTTTAATACTTGTAGTCATTAAATGATTTAAAATGACATGATTTGGAATTTGTAAATGATAAGATTCTTTACTTGATGCATAATATGAACTATCTGCTCTTCTTAAAGGTGGTCTTTTAATTGAATTTATTGTTGAAGTACTTGATAATCCACCAGAATTTGAAGAAATATTAGTTGGAATATGAGTATGTACTGAACCTGAAGAAGATGAAGAACCAGATGAGGAAATTTTATTTAATAAAACATTATTCAAATGAGGTGGAAGTTGTGGAGGTTCAGGTAATTCATAATTACTTGGTTTTAATTTAAAATAATCATAATTAATAAACATTTCAGGAATTTCTGATGAATATTCATATGTTGGTTCATTAACTGCATTAGCAGCTAAAAATGAATTTGAATTATTAGATGATAAATCAAATGGTTGATATTGAGTATTTTCATATGATGTTCCATAAATATCATTTGGTTGGGTTACCTGTGGAGGTAACAATTGATCAGATTGAGTATCTTCAATAAATTCAACATGTTCAAATTCAGATGTTGATTCTTTAGATATCTTATGCATCAATTCTGCTGATTTCTGATGGATTCTATCAACATCATATTTACCTGCTGGTCTAGGAGTTATATTATTCATTGGAGATCCACTAGCACCGTAAACATGTTGTTGTTGTTGTTGTTGTTGATATTGAGGTGATTGAGCCATTGCTGGTTCTTCAAATTTAATGATATTAGCATCATAATCAGTACTTGCACCAATATGATTAGGTTGATTCATAGAATGATTGAAAAGATGGGTATCATCAATAACTTCAAACCAGTTGAAAAAAATACCTTCTTGATCAGTTGCTGTTGGTAATTGATCACTTACTCGATATTCGTTGTTGATAATATACAATAATTTATGAACTCCTAGTGGCAAATTGATAGTGGTGACAAATTCATTTGGGTGACTTGTTGATGGATACATTTTAATTACATCTCTCCAATTTGAAAATGACCCAATAATGGCAATTTTATTAATTTGCTCTTTGGTTACATTAACCCATTTGATTTCAATTGGAATTAAAATTTGTTGTTTCTGACGATTATGATTGTTGTGGTTGTGATAATGATGATTGTGTTGATTATGATGATGATGATGATGGTAGTTATGATTCTGTGGTGTTGTACTTTGATCAGTCTTCATTGATTTCGAAGGACGTTGTTGCAAATATTTTTGGTTTTCAAGATTTGGTGAAGGAGAATGCACACTTCTTGCAACTGATGCTGCAGACAACATTTGTGCTGGAGGAGGCACACTGACATTTTCGTTCGACAAAGAAGGTGGTTTTTGACTGGTAATCTTTGTAAAATCAACTTTTGTTAAATCTGGAGTTGGAGTTGTAGATCTATCTGGCGCATTATTCATGATTTCATCTTCATCTTCGACATCACTCCCAGCATCGTAATCTTGTGGGAATGGTTCATCGATGTCCATATCATCAGTAACTGTTGTTGAATCATTGGTAGTTGGAGTAGTATCACTAGAAGAAGAATTCTCATTCTCAAACCCATCATCTGGTAGAATGTTTCTTTGTAAGGCAGTAGAATCAGTTTCCACCAACACTTCATTCAATTCATTAAACTCATCCTCTATTAAATCGTTACTAAATTGATTGTGTGGAAGTTGTTTCTTCTGTTGTTGTTGTCGTGGTGGTGGTTGCTGCAGTGATTGTGATTGTGATTGCAGTTGCTGTGGAACCAAATTTGAATTACTTGGTTTCGTGACTACTTGGTGTAAGATCAAATCACTAAATTCTTCATCCAATGAATTAGTATTTTTACCTGCTGATGATTTTCTGACTCTATTATCATTAAAATGATCTTTTCCATTAAGGTTATTATAGTTTGCAGAAGCTGTTGACTTTCTAGTTGATTCAGAACCTCGACGAATGATACCCGAACCAGTAGAACCCGTTGTTGAAGTATTATTACCCATGATTATGATTTCTTTTAGGCTAAGGTAAAATATTGGTAGAAATTAAAAAAAAATATGTAACAAACAAAAAAATTTTTTTTTTTGAATATCTAAATTGTCATGTACTGCACTTAATTATCTGGGGAAAACTATTCTTCTAATATTGCTTGCTTTGAAATGAAAGAAGAAAAGAAAAATAAGTGTAATATTAAATGGTAAATAATCAGTGTAAACTTGAAATGGTTGAATGCATACGATAACACTAATACATAAGAATGAAAAAAAAACACACACACACTTTCGAAATACAAGATTGGAATCAAATAATTTTTCTTTCTTTCTTTGGAGTGAAGTAAAGTGGAGTGGAAGGGGGGCAGAAAAACAAAAATTGTCGGTGTATATTTTTTGTTTTATTTATTTTTTTTTTTGGTTTAGTTCAATTCAATTCAATTCAATTCAATTCAGCGCAGTGCAGTGAACAGTGTAGCTTTGTTTAGTTTAATTGATGATATTGTTGATAGTCTTGATAAAAATGAAAATGTCCAAATAAGGAGGAAAGAATAAATGGGCCAAAAAAAAAATTCAAGAAAGGGAGATGCTTTTGGTTAAACCCTAAATGGTGAACATAATTAGAGAAAGTACATACCTATATATATAGTTTACTTCTGCAACAAACGTTTGAAGCATATTTTAATTATCTGCCAATTATGTTTCCCTGTCTATTACCGTGTCACGTGTGTACTAATTGACTTTGTAACTAAAACCGGAGTAACACCAAAAATGACTTGATTTGATTATGGAGGGAGGGGGTTTGTACATTCACTATACAATGTTTCTTTTTCTTTTTCTTTTTTAGACGAAGGTTGCATAACTTCTTCTGTTTGTCTTTGTCTTGTTTTATTGAAATTTTTTTACACGCATTGACACGCCAATATAGTATTTTTCATACACATGGACACATATTGTTAATGCATATTTTATACAACTTTAGAGCTATAATAGGAGTAAAACTAGAATCAATGTTCATAGTTTGTCGGCGAAAATAAGAAAGAAATAATTGATTTGACTTATGTGATGTAACAAATGGCAATCAACACGATTTAAACTCTATTTTTCAGTTTTTTAGTTTAGCATAGATTAGCAACTCAAGGTTTATTGTTTGCTTATTGTTCACCCATTCACATACCCTTGTTCTCCCTTCATCTACAATCTCATCATCAGATAAACAATAGCTAAAGGATCACAACCATAATTTCAAATCATATGTTTGCTCGTTTGTTGAGTGGTGGACTCAAGACTGCCAAAAAATAATACAAAAGAAGATAAAAAAAATTCTAGGTGTCTAATATTCTTTGTACATATTTGTGGGAGAACATTACATCATTTTGATCAGTAGGTAGCTTACCGAATCATTAGCACGATAGACGACAACGACAGTTCATCCCTTGTTTTATTCTATTGATATCTAACAATACCTATTGTACACCTGATTCCATTGTAGTTTCTTTTTTTATCTTTATTTTTACCGTTTTGTTTTTGTTTTACTCTATCTTATGTTATATTTCGTCATAGGGTTTTTCCTCGATCGTGCTTAGTAGTGTATTAATCAACTATTGTTCGACACACACGGTAATGCCAGTATATTACAGAATATTTTGATTTACAATATCAACCACTCGTGAAATCACACAACACACCATCATTTTTTTTATTTTGTGACATTGGTGATATCTTTCATCCAAACACTTCACAATTGCTCCAGCAATTCTAGATTTACGAAATCCAAAATTACACGGGCAAAATTGTTCCGTAGCATATGGGGGGAGGGGAAGTTCAATTTAGGTACGTTTTTTCCCCCATCAATAATGATCTACACTTGGTAATTAATCCTAATTTATGGTTTAGTGTCATAATTAGCCATCTATATTTCGTTGGCAATCAACAGAAATGCAGTTTGTATTGATATTATTATTGTTATTGTTATCAGAAATACTTACGATATCAACCTTTTTGCAGTATCTTGCATCAAGTTTCGTACAAGAATAGATTGTTACTGAAAATATTCGTAATAGATTCCTATTATTTGAGCACCTAACAACTCAACAGATTATTTCTCGACAAGCAAAAGTAGAAATTCTACCCGATGTCAATTTTATTTTAGTATCGTTTTCGTGGTGTGTACACCTTTTTCTTATGTTGATATTCGACCAGAGGGGTAGAGTGCCATTGAAGGTTAGCTAACAAATCCAAATGATGTTACATTGTACTAGCCACAGGTTGAACACAAGGGTTCTTCTCCTTCTTTCTCTCTCACGCACACACGCAGTCTTTATTTATTTTCCAGCCCTGCCGAAGAAGTTTCTTCAATGATTATCATCCCAAAGATCATCGAATATTATTTTTCATTCTCCTCTATTTAACATTTACGAGAGAATAATAACCATAAAATTGGGAAGAAGAAAAATGAATGCATCTTCTTAATTTTAGTCTCCACAGCAAATTAATTACGGTGAAAATGAAAAATGAAAAATGAAAAAAAAATACTATGCCACGGCGATACACTGAGAACGAAAAAACTGGCCCCTCAACGATCATGCAATTTACACCATCAACAATTTTCTGCTTTTTCGTTCCCCACCCCCCTTTGTATTTCTCTTTCCTTACTGTGGGTTTTGTTGTTCACTAAATAAGCCAAGGTTCTCTATCAAGAAATTTGGTTCACGCACGTACTAGTTTTTCTCTCATTTTTCTCTTCTCCTGTTTCTCCAGCTGCATGGTCACAATTATTTTTATTTTAGTATTATTAAAGTATGGAATTCCGTATGGACAAATTGTCCATCTCATTTTCATGAGAATAGACCAATCATGGATAACTTCAGGGGAACCAATGCATAACAAGACGTTAAACTAGTCAAGTCTTTAAAGCGAAGACTCATAGAAAAGGGCACATGGCTTATATGGTGTACATCCTCAATACTCTTTTTTTGTCCTTCTTCTTATGCCAGGCGTCTCTTTTTCTTTCTCTCTTCTCACTCATTCTTGCACAGATTGTACAAAACAAAAAAACAAAAAAGAAAGGAAAACATGTCCTGCTTCATTCATTTTGCTTCAAAAGTGTAAAGTAACAAAAAAAAAAGAAAGACAAGTTGTCATACATCTCATAACATTACATATATCAACGGTTTTTATTTTCCAAGATGGCTGTTGATAAAGTTCCTGGTAATAATCCGGTTAAGAAAAGAAGAAGCACGTCGTATGTATCAGTATTGCTGGCAATTATAAACATGTCATTGATTCTTGAAATACTAACAATAGTACAAACGTTTTTCACTTCAGATGTAACCTATGTCGAACTATTAAAAGAAAATGTGATGGAAATACCCCTTGTTCAAATTGTGCCAAAAGGAATCAAGAATGTATATATCCAGATATTGATAAAAGGAAAAAACGTTATTCAATAGAATATATTTCAAGTTTGGAAAGTTCAAACCAAGATTTTCAACAAAAATTGCAAGCCATATTAGAAGTTAAAGATAACCCCACATTGTTGAACCAACGAATTAATGAAATAGTTCATAATGTACATCAACCTCCAGAACAGCCAAATAGCCGACCGTCACTACCCGTATCAAATAGCTTGGAATCCCCAGATATAGCCAACGGTTCTCCAACAAGTGATCAACATCAATCAAGATCAAATTCTATGGCAAGTAGCACTTCAACTCGATATCCTAATCATGTTAATCAGGTTAATAATGGTTATCCTCAGCGTAGATCGCAACCATCATCGCCATATTCATATCCTCCTGGTCAACTTCCACCAAATTGTGCTCATTCTGTTGGAACACAACCTTTGGCTGCACCATTACCTCCTCCTCCGCCACCACCACCACCACAAACGTCGGCTGCATCACATCAAACATTAATGCCTCCACAACACCACCAACCCGGCCAACAATTTCAGCAACAACATCAGGCACCACCCGTTCCTCGTCAACTACCACCACTGCTGCAACAACAAATTCCTCATCAGCAAATGAATCAGCTGGGCCATTCGCAGCTGCCGACACCAGCTGCAGTTCAACAACATGCATCTTTTTCGCGTCACACGGGATTACTGCCGTATTATCCAATATCTTCGTTTAATTCTAAACCATCCACTCCATTAAGTGCCACGAATTTTCTCAATTCAAGAACACCACCTCCCCAACTACCATTGCCATCAACAGGATCAGCGCTACCTGCATTATTGCCCCAACCAAAACAAGATTTAGATTTCACTCCAAAATTTTATCGTGGTCCAAGTGGTAAATCAAATATGGCATTTGGGGCCACAACCGTGTTTGAAGCCGACGAGTCTATGGTTATGAACGCAAACCAAATTCAGGAAAAATTAAGCACGCCGGCGATCCGATTGGCGAAATTACAAGCAATTCCCGGAGTTGATAAAAATACATATCCGAAACCAACAAGCAATACTGTTGAAGGTACAGCTAGTAATAGTAATAATCAGAATAGTGTTCTTGTTGCTAGTGGTGTCAAGGGAGGAATAGAGGCCATTGAGTTGATCACATCACCAAATGCTAGACATTATTTTGATTTAGCACTCAAGTATTACGATAGACCGATATTGTCGTACTTGGTTAATATATCCAGAACTAGGGAATTGTACGATCAAATCTGTATGAACAGAAATGATTTTTCCAAAGTTAGTGATCTATTAAATAAGTTTCCTACCAATCACTTTATTTCTGTGGAGTTGATTGGTGCTATTCTTGCGGTGGGTGCTTGTTTCACAAACAATTTAGATGAAGCCAAGAAATTCTTGAGTTTTCTGGAACATATTATGTTTATTGATAATGCTGGCAACTTATCTTTGAATGAAAGTTCATACCCCAAAGTTCAAGGGATGTTACTTTGTGCTCTAGTGGAGTTACTATTGGGAGAATTAACCAAAGCATGGCAGTTGTCTGGATTTGCACTTAGAATGGGGTTGGATTTGGGTTTTGACAACTTTATTCGAGATGGTCCTGATAAGGATGTTAATGATTTAAAGAGTTTAGTGTTTTGGGGAAGTTATATAATCGACAAGTATGCTGGTTTGATCTTTGGCCGTACACCAATGTTGTATTTACCGCCTGGTTCACCAATAATGTTTGGAAATACCGATAATAAGAAACTACCACATTTAGTGGAGTTGATTATATTTTCCCAACCTGTTATAGCTTCCATATATCAAAGTTTACCATACAAGGACGCAGAGGATTCAAAAAGGAATTTCCTAAATCGATACAATCAATTACAAGGTTATAATCAACAATTGAATGATTGGAGAAGAAATTTACCAACTGGTTTATATTGGGATTCTGAAAGTTTGGCGAAATCTGCTTACGATGCATCAGTAGATCACCTGTTAAAATTCGCGTACTATTTAGTGTTTTTGATTGTTAATAAACCATTTTTAAAGTTACCTATAGGCTCAGACATTCAAACATTTGGGGAAATTACTGATGAAATTGAACTTTTGTTGAAATCTATTCCGGATTCAAACTATCTATTCAACATTGTCGTGTATTATGTTGTCATCTTGGAAATCGAATCATTGATTGCTCAAATTTCTAATACTAATGAAAGCACATTCAATCAAAACCTGAAATTTTTGCGTCAATTGGGAAGTTTAGTGGATGGTATGACAAGAACTTTGGATCCTGAAATATGGATTATTTCTAGAACTATTCATAATAAATTCAAAGATAGATACAACGAATTGCGAATGTTAATGGGAAAAATGGAATATGAACTTTATCAAAAGCGTCAGCAACATCATCATGATCAACAACAACAGCAGCAGCAGCAGCAATCTCAAATTCAAAATCAAGGGCAACAACAACAAGAATTGCCACCACCCCAACAACCGAAACAAGAATTGTCAACCAGCGAGGAATATATGAAACAGCAGGAAGAAGCCCCACATCCAAAAGAAGAAATTTTATCTAATGATCAGTATGCTAAACAAGAAGATCTTCAACGATCTCTTCCACAACAATCTTCATCTTGTTTTGCTGTTGAGAACCAAGAATATTTGAATAATTCAACTAGCATGCTACAAAATGATCAATTTATCAAAATGGTTGACACTTTATTTGAATCAGGTATGTCAGGAACTCAATCACTGCAAGAACAAACTCATAATCAAATTCCACAACAACAGCAACAGCAGCAACAACAGCAACAATCACAGGAATTTAGTAATCAAGACTATCAACAGAATGTTCAACCGGAACATCAAGATTCGCATGTAGCACCACAATTGCAACAACCAATTGGTATAAGACAATCACAATTATTGGACCCATCTTTATTCAATTCAATGTTGATGCATGAAAATTCATCAACCTTTAACAGCATTTTTAGTTTTGATACTACTGGATTTGGTTTATAGGAATCTTTTGTATCACTGAAACTTAGTAGGCCGGACCAGTCATATTAGATTCCATAAAGGTATAGACAATATGTGATTCATAAACACCACTGCCAAAAATAAAAAAATTGTAAAATTAATAAATACAAAAATATACGTATATCAAGAATTTCTATTAAATAAAATACAGAAACTATAACTTCGAGTCTTTAAATCTAGGCAATGGGATAGGCTCGTATACTCTTTCGAATAGCTTGTCTTCTGGAACATATCTAGTTTGCATGTACCTGGTATCAACAAACGATTCGTCCAATTGGTCCAACGAGGTAACACCAAGTAAACGCATGTCCATAATCATCTCATCTTTCAACAATTGAATCGCCTTGGTCACACCAGCATCACCATACGTGGACATGGCATACAAGAATGGTCGTCCAATACCAACTCCTTTTGCTCCCAAACAAATCGCCTTCAACACATCAGTAGCACGTCTGATACCCCCGTCGACGTAGACCTCAAAGTTATCTGCCAAACCCTTTTCTCTCAAGACCGGCATCAACTCAGCTAGCACCTCGATTGGCGGAGGCGAGTATTCCAATTGTCGCCCACCGTGGTTACTCAACACCACACCTTGACACCCGTGCTCTGCAGCCAACACCGCGTCGTCGACACGTTGCACACCCTTCAAGATGATCGGCATCTTGGTCACGGACTTGAACCACTCCAAGTCCTTCCAGCTCAAACTGGTGTCGATGAACGAGGAGATGGCCCTGGCGGCACCCTGACTCCTGTCGGCCGATTCGTCGTCTCCCTGAACATGGCTCAAGTCGTTGATGCTCTTGCTCTTCATGTCCTTCTCTCTGCGTCCCAACTGTGGCGCGTCCACGGTGATGAACAACCCCTTGATTCCTCTCTTTTCCGCATGCTGGATGATCTTCTTGGTGATTTCCCGGTCGGCATTCACATAAAGCTGGAACCATTGTGTTTGCTTGTCGGTGGCCGCATCAACAATCTCGTCAAACGAGCACGATGCCAAGGTCGGGATCATTTGGATAATGTCTTGTTTGTCAGCACTTCTCGTCAACACTTTCTCACCATCCGGATGTCCAAGCTTCCCCAACGCAGTGGCCGTGATGTACACCGGAAACGAGACCTTGGTTCCCAACATGGTGGTGGAGATGTCCACTTCTGTTACGTCGACCATCACTTTCGGCTTGAAAAATATACGCTGGTAGCTAGCGGTGTTCAACCTGAACGTGGCCTCACCGTCAGCCAGTGACGAGTAGTAACTCCACCCAACAGGTTCCATGGTGTGACGAGCAACAAATTCAAAGTCGTACAAGTTGTAGATCTGGGAAAGGTCTGGTTTGTTCTTGACATATTCACGACGCTTGAGCTCTTCTGGGGTAGGTGGTTCTTCGTCGTCGTCGTCATCTTCTTCTTCATCACCGTCGTCCTCTTCGTCACCGTTGACCTCCACATACTGTTCAGCAACACCACCGGCTGGCGCTGCCGCAAGTGGTTGAATAGGTGCTTTGCCCTCTTGTTCATCATACTCCACATCAAATTCGTCGACCACGTCATTGTCACCAGAAGCTTCAACAGATGGGGCTGGAGATGGTTGTTGCTTGGGTTGCTCTTCCTTTTGGACCCCTTCTTCAACGCTCTTGGTCTTGGTCGTCTTGGTCTTAGCCTTCTTCGCCTTCTTCTTCCTCTTTTCGACGTCTCCCTTGTTACATTCAGGACTCAAGTACTTGGCTAACGTGTCACCAGGGTGGATTGGATCAAATGCTTTCGTGGCGTCTTTCCCAGCATATTTCATGATAATGGCCAGTCCGCCGGGATGTTCATCAAGGAATCCGGAAAGATCGTATGCTTTTCCGTGGATGATCACCCAGCAATCGTCCTTCTTGTTGTGTTTGGCTACTTCTTCTAACGAAAGTGGCATTCTGTTGTCGTTTGGTAATACTTGTTTGGTGATAAGAAAAAACTAGTTGCTTTCTTCTTTCAATTATTTTTTTTTTTTTTTTTTTGGTTCAACAGAATGGTGAAAGTGTTTTATAGTTGTGGAGATTATGGAGGTGGGGTGGGAAAGATTATCCGTTTTGGGAACAAAATCAGGCTGGGAAGCAATAAAACAAAAAAAAAAAATAAGATGTATAAACATTAGCGTGGAATCATGCAGTGATATCGGCCAATTGTTGGTGTCGGATTATGTATCCATGTGACACAAACAAGTATCGACCCAGAAAACTGGGGGACAGGAATGGGTGCGACTCAGAGTGTCGGTGGGTACCAGTACCCGCAGTGGGTGAACAAGTGAAAGAAAAAAAAATGTCAATTGAGTTCACTTTTCAGGTACACATAATCCAATATTGTGTCTGATGGGGATTTTAGTCAAAGTATCTAATTGCAAGTACATAAAGTATAAAACGAAACAAAGAGAAAGAGAGAGACAGAGACAGAGACAGAGAGAAAGGAAGGAAGGGAGGAATAGTGTGGGGGGGGGAGTGAGGGAGTTAAGGGAAATGGCCAACTCTTGGGCCAAAATAACCTTCGGGTGCATGCAATGTTGCGTTCAAGTAGCCTTTGGACATATTGTGGTCCCATCCTTTATGTGAAACATTATTCCCCCACCATGAAATCGGCTTGTTGTGGTATTTCACTGAGAAGTAGATGATGATGGATGGAAAGCCAGCAGGCAATTGTATTTTTGTCATCAACTTGGAGATTTTCTTCTATTTTTACTGTAACAGATGTATTGTCTACTAATGTACCGGAAAAAGAAACAAAGGAAAGATGATCTAACTAACATATGTAGAGGGAACTTGATGATCAAAATCTGAAGGAATGGCCTCTTCTTAAATTAATGATCAATTACCTTATTAGTGGCCAAAGCATTCATAAATGCAAAACCAGAATAACAAATCAACTCTCGTAAATAGTTTGTCTAAGGATACCCCGTATGCTCACTTGATTAAGAATCAACTTGATGGATCAAACAAAGTATTTTCTCTCATCAGGGCTTTCATATAAGGTAGAGTTTGTGAGAGATGGTAGTTGAAATTAAAAGAGGAATAAACCAATGTGATTAAGATAGTTCTTCTGGATCAGTACTCTATATATAACTTCAAATTGATCGAAAGGAGAGATTATGTAATTGTAAATATCATATTTGAACCAATTTCTATTCATCTGATGTATGGCATTTATCTCCAAATATTTTGCACATTTTAGAATTTTTAGGTTGTTGTACTATTTGCACATTAATTGCACACTATTGTGACACAGTTGTCCGGTCACGTCCCCTAGTAATCATCACAATCAATCACCTAAAACTTTTGTTCCATTAGTATGAAAAGAAATAAGAATAAGTGTACAACACAACAATTTGTATTCGGGATTCCTTAGTGGTGGTACTTTTCGCCTTCTTCCTACATTATATCCCGTTTGATACCGTCTGTGTGTGGCGTATTGATCATCATCCCTAGTTGGTCGGGTACTGAAGGTAAAAAATATGACGGCACATCTATGATGTTTTAAATTAAATTTAATAATTGATAGTCTAGATAAGATTAGATTCAATCAATGCGATTTAAAGTTTGTTGAATAATTGACCAATCGATGTCCAGAGCATTTCTGTTGGCTCATAACTGCACCATTCAAATCAAAGCTATCAGTAAAATAATCAATGTAATAAATAATTTGCATAATAATAAACAGAAGTAGTTGAGATTGATTTCTAAGCTGTATTCAATGTGTCTAGTATTTCACTAATAGGTTGCAAAAGGGTTTTCAAGATGTGAGCCAAGAAGAGGAACCCATACAATTTTTTCTTTGCATACAAACCCGTTCTTCTTCTGCGTTCGAAAAAAAAAAGTAGTAAGCATTAGAAATTCAAGTTTCTTTAAAGACCATAACCATGTGGGCTCTTAATGGCGTTATCATATCCAGATAGACGGCACAAATTTTTGGAAGTAATTAAAAGATAGAACAAATGTTGATAAGATAGTTCATGTTCTTAAAGATTTGTTTGGTGCTTTTGACTTTGGTTTTCGATGGCTTACGTTTGTGAAATTGGCTGGCCTTCCTATGTCGAAGAACTGATCAGACTACAACTCGGGTTACCCACACATATTGAGACCAGATACTTCAAAGAAGGAATTTTTTGTTATTACATGAAATAGTTTGACTTGTGATAAGTATGATCTTTTTTTGATATCTTAATTAGTTTTATCTTGAAAACAAATTGGACTCATAACGTTACAGACTCTTCAAACCAAGATGTTTTCGCAACTTCTGATAGCTTCTATACGATTAACCCTTCTTTATAATTTAACAAGGGAACCATCTAAAAGAAGTCTATAAATACAAGTGGATTAGGGCCTGTGGATTCGGATACTTTTTTATTTATATCAACAAGTATTAATCATGGAGCTTGAAAAGAACACATTCTCAAATTCCCAGGTGAGAAGTGTCCCTACTCATTCCAATGCTGCTGATTATGAAATTGACATTAGAGCTGCTATTTCCAATCCACTTTCCATTGCTGAAGTTGCTGTATCATTAACAGAATCACAAAAAATTTTTGTGTTAAAGAGATTACATTTTGATGCAATGGATTCATATGATAACTTGCCTCCACAAGCTAGCTTTATTCTTGAAAAAATCGAAAACATGACCACAGAAGAGGCTGTTGAGATTTTAAAGAAAACAATCGAGGACCATAAGGATGATATTAATGTTTTGGATAATGATGAAAAGTTGTGGAATGATTTGTTGTCATACAACCAAAGTTCTGAACCATTCAAAACTGGACTGAGTGGTGATAGCAGTCAAGCTAATAATTCTTGGAATATTTCAGTTGGTGAAAAGTTGAGATCTCAAATTCACAGTAATCTGAGTATGAGTAGTTCTAGTTCTAGCTCTTTGTCAGTCATGGAAGATGACATTGTCAACCAACCATACTATGAAATTTTTGATTGGAATTTGCAAGTTAGATTAGAAGCTGTTTTAGTTGCTTATTGGTCACCATATCCTCAGGTTAGAGCTGTAACTGATCCATATGACGATCCCACCATTCCAGTTGAGACTTTGAGAGTTTATATTATTGCCTTTATTTGGACGGGAATCAGTGCTGTTATCAATCAGTTCTTTCATGAAAGACAACCAGCAATCACACTTGGAATGTCTGTTGTTCAAGTATTCTTATATCCAAGTGGATTATTGATGGAATGGATCTTACCCAAATGGAAAATCAAAATTTGGAAATGGACCATTGACTTGAATCCAGGTCCATACTCTTTTAAGGAACAAATGTTGGCAACTATATTTTGTGGTGTTTCTAATGGTACCTCATATGCTGGTTCAAATATATTGATGCAGAAATCTGAAATGTTTTACAACAATAAATGGGTTGACTTTGGGTATCAGGTGTTGTTAATTTTGTCTACCAATCTTCTTGGTTTTGGTCTTTCTGGTATTATGAGACAATTTGCAGTTTATCCAACAAAAGCATTGTGGCCATTTATTTTACCCAATTTGAAATTGAATAAAACCTTGATGTCGAAGGAAATTAAGTCTAAAATCAACGGATGGACTATTTCAGGTTACAGATTTTTCTTTATTACTGCTATTTCTTCATTTCTTTACTTTTGGGTTCCTGATTATCTATTTACTGCACTTTCTCAATTTAACTGGATGACTTGGATTAAACCAGATAATTATGATCTTGCTGTTGTGACTGGTTCATTTGGCGGGTTAGGTTTGAATCCAATTCCCTCGTTTGATTTGAATATTATTGGTACTACTGCTTTTTATGCTCCGTTTTACAATACCGCGTTGGCCTACATTGGTATGATTTTTGGATTCTTTTGTATATTGGGGGTGTTTTACTCAAATTACAAATGGACTGGTTATCTTCCAATTAATTCCAATAGTTTGTTTACCAATAAGGGAAAACCGTATTCGGTTACTTCAGTTGTAAACGAGCATTCTTTATTTGATGAAGAGAAGTATAAAAAGATTGGTCCCCCATTCTACTCAGCCGCTAACTTGGTCGTTTATGGTGCTTTCTTTGCTCTATATCCATTCCATTTTGTTTTTGAAGTTGGAATGAACTACAAGGAAATGTGGGCGGCATTAAAATCTGTCTATCAAGGTATTACCAACTTTAAGAAATCGACATATGAAGGCTTTGATGATCCACATAGTAAAATGATGCGCCATAATTACAAGGAAGTAAATGAATTGTCATATCTAGCTATTCTTATTGTTTCGTTGGTGTTGTCTATATTATGTGTTAAACTTTATCCAGCCCAGACACCTGTTTGGGGTATCTTTTTTGCTTTAGGTATTAATTTTATCTTTTTGATTCCGTTGACAACCATCCAATCAAGAACAATGTTTAGCTTTGGTTTGAATGTTTTGGTTGAATTGATTGTTGGCTATGCTATTCCAGGAAATGGTTTGGCATTGGCATATATTAAAGCATTGGGAACTAATATTGATAGGCAAGCTCTGAATTTTATCAATGATTTGAAGCAGGGTCATTATGCAAAACTACCACCAAGAGCCACTTATCGATGTCAATTGATATCAGTTTTCATTACCTCGTTTATCCAATTGGGTATTTTAAACTATCAGATCACTGGTATTAAAGACTATTGTCATCCAAATAACCCACAGAAGTTTACGTGTCCTGCTACAATTACTTATTACAATGCATCAGTCTTGTGGGGTGTAATTGGTCCAAAGAAAGTTTTCAATGGTTTATATCCAATTTTGCAATGGTGTTTTTTGATTGGGTTTTTAGCAGCTATTCCTTGTATTATTTTTAAGAAGTATGGACCTAGAAAATTTACAAAGTATTTTGAACCATCAATTATTATCAGTGGTTTTATGAGTTATGCTCCATATAACTTGTCTTATACTACAGGTGGACTTTATGTTGGATATGCTTTTATGCACCATATTAAAAGAAGATATGAAGCTTGGTGGGAAAAGTATGATTATCTATTGTCATCAGGCATTGAAGCAGGAATCGCTTTCTCATCCATCATCATCTACTTCTCAGTGAAATACCACAACAAGCCGATTTCATGGTGGGGGAATAATGTTTCACATAAAGGATGGGACCACAATATGTCCAAAGGCTACTTGAACGCAACATTGCATGCACCCGAAGGTTATTTTGGCCCAAGAGTTGGCCATTTCCCTTAACTCCCTCACTCCCCCCCCCACACTATTCCTCCCTTCCTTCCTTTCTCTCTGTCTCTGTCTCTGTCTCTCTCTTTCTCTTTGTTTCGTTTTATACTTTATGTACTTGCAATTAGATACTTTGACTAAAATCCCCATCAGACACAATATTGGATTATGTGTACCTGAAAAGTGAACTCAATTGACATTTTTTTTTCTTTCACTTGTTCACCCACTGCGGGTACTGGTACCCACCGACACTCTGAGTCGCACCCATTCCTGTCCCCCAGTTTTCTGGGTCGATACTTGTTTGTGTCACATGGATACATAATCCGACACCAACAATTGGCCGATATCACTGCATGATTCCACGCTAATGTTTATACATCTTATTTTTTTTTTTTGTTTTATTGCTTCCCAGCCTGATTTTGTTCCCAAAACGGATAATCTTTCCCACCCCACCTCCATAATCTCCACAACTATAAAACACTTTCACCATTCTGTTGAACCAAAAAAAAAAAAAAATAATTGAAAGAAGAAAGCAACTAGTTTTTTCTTATCACCAAACAAGTATTACCAAACGACAACAGAATGCCACTTTCGTTAGAAGAAGTAGCCAAACACAACAAGAAGGACGATTGCTGGGTGATCATCCACGGAAAAGCATACGATCTTTCCGGATTCCTTGATGAACATCCCGGCGGACTGGCCATTATCATGAAATATGCTGGGAAAGACGCCACGAAAGCATTTGATCCAATCCACCCTGGTGACACGTTAGCCAAGTACTTGAGTCCTGAATGTAACAAGGGAGACGTCGAAAAGAGGAAGAAGAAGGCGAAGAAGGCTAAGACTAAGACGACCAAGACCAAGAGCGTTGAAGAAGGGGTCCAAAAGGAAGAGCAACCCAAGCAACAACCATCTCCAGCCCCATCTGTTGAAGCTTCTGGTGACAATGACGTGGTCGACGAATTTGATGTGGAGTATGATGAACAAGAGGGCAAAGCACCTATTCAACCACTTGCGCCAGCGCCAGCCGGTGGTGTTGCTGAACAGTATGTGGAGGTCAACGGTGACGAAGAGGACGGCGATGAAGAAGAAGATGATGATGACGACGACGACGAAGAACCACCTACCCCAGAAGAGCTCAAGCGTCGTGAATATGTCAAGAACAAACCAGACCTTTCCCAGATCTACAACTTGTACGACTTTGAATTTGTTGCTCGTCACACCATGGAACCTGTTGGGTGGAGTTACTACTCGTCACTGGCTGACGGTGAGGCCACGTTCAGGTTGAACACCGCTAGCTACCAGCGTATATTTTTCAAGCCGAAAGTGATGGTCGACGTAACAGAAGTGGACATCTCCACCACCATGTTGGGAACCAAAGTCTCGTTCCCGGTGTACATCACGGCCACTGCGTTGGGGAAGCTTGGACATCCGGATGGTGAGAAAGTGTTGACGAGAAGTGCTGACAAACAAGACATTATCCAAATGATCCCGACCTTGGCATCGTGCTCGTTTGACGAGATTGTTGATGCGGCCACCGACAAGCAAACACAATGGTTCCAGCTTTATGTGAATGCCGACCGGGAAATCACCAAGAAGATCATCCAGCATGCGGAAAAGAGAGGAATCAAGGGGTTGTTCATCACCGTGGACGCGCCACAGTTGGGACGCAGAGAGAAGGACATGAAGAGCAAGAGCATCAACGACTTGAGCCATGTTCAGGGAGACGACGAATCGGCCGACAGGAGTCAGGGTGCCGCCAGGGCCATCTCCTCGTTCATCGACACCAGTTTGAGCTGGAAGGACTTGGAGTGGTTCAAGTCCGTGACCAAGATGCCGATCATCTTGAAGGGTGTGCAACGTGTCGACGACGCGGTGTTGGCTGCAGAGCACGGGTGTCAAGGTGTGGTGTTGAGTAACCACGGTGGGCGACAATTGGAATACTCGCCTCCGCCAATCGAGGTGCTAGCTGAGTTGATGCCGGTCTTGAGAGAAAAGGGTTTGGCAGATAACTTTGAGGTCTACGTCGACGGGGGTATCAGACGTGCTACTGATGTGTTGAAGGCGATTTGTTTGGGAGCAAAAGGAGTTGGTATTGGACGACCATTCTTGTATGCCATGTCCACGTATGGTGATGCTGGTGTGACCAAGGCGATTCAATTGTTGAAAGATGAGATGATTATGGACATGCGTTTACTTGGTGTTACCTCGTTGGACCAATTGGACGAATCGTTTGTTGATACCAGGTACATGCAAACTAGATATGTTCCAGAAGACAAGCTATTCGAAAGAGTATACGAGCCTATCCCATTGCCTAGATTTAAAGACTCGAAGTTATAGATTTGGAAATATACATACTAGAGTATATTTTTTCTCTTTGATCCGGAAATGTGTAATATGAAATGCAACCCCTCCAACCCCCCAAGTTCTAGATTAAGTAAGGTTATGCAAGATAGTCACGGAAATCGGGATAAGAACAGTCATAAAATAGTGGGAAAAAAAAAAAGAAAGGGCATAGTCGTGTCTCGTGGTGCAAGAAAATTTGTAAACAATAACCGTTTCATTAAATTGAAAGCAAGCCTTGCTTATATGAAATGATACGAGTTTACTAAGCCAAGGCAACCAATAGATTAATTAGAATAGGTTATGAACTGTTTTATTATTGGCTATCGGAAGAGGATCATCTGTTTCATTTTTATTTTCATTCTCTCGAATTGAAAGAGTACTAATTTTTGCTTGCTTTTTTTTTGTTTCTTTGTTCTTATACATGTAATGCATAACGAATCCTTAGTAATCAACCATGTCGTCATAGATCCAGCCGTCAAGTAATTTTTTTTTTCCTTCCCGAATTTCTTTCGCCCAATATCATCTGTGTAGTGTTGCTCTGGTTTCGAATTCTCTTATCTTGCACTTTTTGTCCCGCCACATATTAAGAATGTTGAGGAGTGAAGAAAGAATGAAAGAGATCGTGATTTCTACTGTGTGTGGTGGTGTGTTAGCAGCCATGTTCAAATGGCTTCCAATTAAAATTAAGAACAGAGCATTGAAGAAATGAAATACAATCCTATTCAAAGGGTAAAAGTAAAACAAAATTAAAGTAGTAACAGGAAACAGAAAATACTATAAAATGAAAAGAAAAGCTGAATTGGGGGGGGGGGAACTTTATAATAAAGTATAAAAACAATAAACCCACAGAAATGAACGAGCCAGTTTCGACAATAGAATGAAAAAAAAAAAGACTAAAACTAAAATTCGGATCGATGAACACGACCTTTAATGAATGAGAACACCACTTCCCACTGTACTCACACTTTTCACACTTCTCTTATACATTTTTTTTCCTTTGTTACGAAAATTCAGGAGCAGGAAGAAGAAGAAGAAGAAGAAAAAAAAAAGAAAGAAAAAAAAAATTCTTTAAAAACATAAAAAAGAAAATCTTAATTCAGAAATTTATTGCTTAATAATAGAACCTGAACTGTCCAATTAATTACATTATTATCTTCATTCGAGTAAGTCATGTTGATCAAGGGAGTCAAGTACGCCTGTGAAAGATGTATCAGGGGCCATCGTGTTACTACTTGTAACCACACAAACGAGCCCTTGACTATGATCAAACCAAAAGGAAGACCATCCACTCAATGCCACCATTGTCGTGAGAATAGAAAATCAAAGAACCTCCATGTTTCTTGTACCTGTGGAAAAAAGGGTAAAAATGGTACTCATTTACCATCTTGTGCTTGTCATAAAACTAATCATTGCACTTGTTCAAATAGCCAGTCAAAAAAATCAAGCGCTAAAGGTGACATCCATCATATGACACCCTCCGAGAAGGCAAAGAAAAAGTCACTAATAGACGCTGCAAATGCTGATTTAAAGAAGAAATCTGATTCCGAATCTATAACTCAGTCAAATCCAAGTGATTCATCTCCTGGTAGTGTGACTTCTCCTGGTAAGAAACAACCAACCCCACAACTGCAGACAAAGGCGCCACTGAGTCTGCCTGACCAATCTCTGAACACAACTGCATATAATACACTTCTGAACCAGAATTTCGTCATAGAGGATATTGTTTTACCTTTCAATACGAATAAGAGTGGCTTGTTTGATTTATTTTCGTCAAATCTACCTACCGAAGTTGGTGGTAATGACTCCCTGGTAAGCTTAAACAATTTAGCAAGCACCAGTTCAACCCCAATTAATGTTAATGGTGGCACATCTAGTGTGCCTCCAGCTAATGGGAAAATTAGTAAGAAAGACCCTCCTATACCTTTGAGTCCTAGTGAAGCTGATGTCGATCATATGTTCCCATTGTTTCCACTTGTTGGTACACAGAGTTTTGATAATGAAAACCAGCCACTACTGGCAGTCAAACAACCACAACAGCCAACACCAATGAGACCAAATTTTAATTCTATAAATGAAATTACTTCAAGTTCATATTCGTCAATACCTTCTGCTATGGAAAATGCGTCTTCATCCCAATATCAGCTGCGTCCGAAACGTCCTGAGAGTGTTTTGTCCATAGCATCAAATTCGTCCACTCGATCTTTTGATTTTTTCGGAAACACCCACAACAATCATAATTCATCATTTCTTAACGGAAGTTTGCCAACATCGTCAACTTCTGCTGCCTATCCACCTTCAAATGGTCTTGATGAAAGTAATTTAACGAATAATTCACAAGATGACCATAGCATGCAACATCATTTCGGTCGTAGTGGATTGGGATCAAATAAGTTTGGATCACAATTGAGTAAAATTGAATCGGAAATGTACACAGATAATTTCTTTGATGATCCATATGGATCTCAACTTGAAAATAACGAACCACCGGAGCTGTCGGTATCTTCATCTGTTAATAATTTATATAATGTTCCAGAAGCAACATACGGGAGTGGTACATTCAATCTGATCAACGACTACAGTGTGCCAGTAATGAATGGTGATTGTAATGGCAATAGTAATAGTAATGGTAAGAGCATCAATAATGTCATGACTAATGATGCTGACAATATTCTGAATGGTAACTTTAGCAATGACGTGTATAACAACAATATGAATATGGCTGCATTAGGTCTGTCAAATCCTTTTGCGACTGGATTGACACCAAACTTGTATGAAGTACAAGATATCATTAATGAATCACCATTTGATTACTTTATACCAAACAATCTACAGACAAATAACAATAATAACCAAGAAAATGGTAAAAAGGTATAGTTTTGTATTTTTTCTTTATGTTTTTTTTTTCTTCATTTGTAATTCTATATAACTTGTATTAGAGTATGTCATTTTCTTTTTTGAAAAAAAAAAAAAAAATGCAATTGAAAGAAAAGATATTAAAACAAAATTAAAACTTATTCTTTACTTTTGTCTTCTTGAAGTTCAAGATGTTTCAATCTGTTTATATTTGAGTTCATTGAAAGTGTACTATCCTTCTCAACCTTGGTTAATTCTTCCTTCTTTTTTGGGAAATACTCTTGGGTAAATCAGACGAATTGGAACTCAGTTCATCATGAAGATAAAGTGACAATATCTCATCTGGAATTTCCAATATTGACTTCATTTCAATCTGTTGTAATCGACATAAACGAATGAGATATTCAAGCAAAGAAAGTGAACTATTTTTGATTTGACTTTGTTTTATTCTAGTAGATTCTTTTTGATCTTCATTTTCTTCTTCATCATCTTCGTTGTCATCGAATTCACCCTTATGAAGTTCACCTAATGCAATCCAATCTTCTATATCGTTATCTGTTACCACTTTAATAATCAAAACTGGTGTATTTCTTCCTTCAAGGCGCAATAATGTACCTGAAGCGGTGAAAAACATCAGCCTAATAGACTTTAGATCAATAACTATCTTTCCAGGTTTATCATCATCTTCATGATACCTACCATCATCAAAATCTTCTTCTATAGTCAATTTATAAGAAAATTTCCCTTCATGTAATATATCAACAGAACTTCTAGCATAGGTTTCCTTCCAAGTAATTGCATTTAATTCATCAGTTGGTGTATCTTCAACATACTTTAACCGACTTGGATTATAAAATATAGAATAAACCACTAAATCAAACACTGGTCCGATGATTTTATCACTATTGTGAATATAATTTGCAGCTTGTAATAATCTACCAGGCGATATACCATGAGTTTTGATCTTCCCATTCAAATTAACACCCAGAGTTACTAATACTAAATTAAGTATAGGAATAGCTTCATTTATATCGTGTATCAATGAATTCAAGTAATCTTCGACTTTTTTAATCGATTCCTTTTGGTTGCCACCATTCAAACTTGATGTAATTTCATTGATCCTCTCATCAAAATCATTAAACTCTTCTTGTAAATCATTAATTAAATCCAAACTACTTTCCAATACAGTATTACCTCTTGCTGCTGCTACTTTGATCAAATCTATGGTAACAGTAACAATATCTATTTTAGTTTTGAGTTTGTTTCGTTTCGATTGAATACGACGTTTCTCGTGTTCTGGGATTTTATCTAAAAAAGTCGAAATAGTCTTGATCGCATATCCAGATGCAATTGAAATACCAGATCTAATAGCAAATGAAACAGCTTGGTTACTAGCTTTAGTTAAAATTTGGTCCATCTTGTTTCCCAGTTGTTATAAAAAGAGCACCCAACCATAATGTTATGACAATTTTTCTTCCTCCTTAACAGATCTTGAAATCCTGGCGCGGGCGCGCTCGCGATCAAAACAAAACAAAACCAAAAAAAAAATTCTGTCTTGTGCTTTGTTTTTGTTTTTCTATATCTTTTCTTTTTCTCTTTCAAACTTTTTCTTAATTCTTTATAGAACACGACTTGAAGAAGCTACCATTCACAGAACACGTTTCCATATAATTGAATTTAGTCTTTACAATGGCTGTTAGAAAACCATTAACTAAATTCACAACTCCATTAGGTTCTGGTGCAGGTGTCCCTAAAGATAAACGTCCACCACGCGTCACTGATTCTGCGGTACGTCTAGCGAAACCATTCAAAGTTCCTTTTGCTAATAAACATGAAGCTACAGTTGAGGGTGGGGTTACTATTGTTTCACGTAGACCAGTCAGATCCACGAGAAAAGTTACAAATTACGCGGTTGATGGTATTGTAATAACTGATGACAATAATGATGATTTAGATGTCAATGGGGAAGGCGAAGGAATCAAAAGAAAAAGATATGGTGCTTTATTGCCAAGAGCTGTCAATAAGAACGTTTCAAAAAATGAAAACGCGTTTAGAAAGTCATTTACAATTCCATTTGCTAAGAATAATCCAAAACAAAGTGAGATAAATAGAGCTCCTCCACCTCCATTGGGCACTAAGGTTAAACCCATTCTTCCACCAAGAGCATTACATGATCCAACTAGTGAATTTGCAATTGTACTATATGATCCAACTGTTGATGTCATTCCCAAGATTGAAGAAATTAAAGATGAAGAATCAGATAAATCACCAACTCCTGAAGAAGATAAAGATTATAAAGAAGAGCCTGACGAAAGACCAGCTAAGAGAAGAAAAGTTCATAAATCATTGGCCGAAATCCTTGGTATAGTTACTAATCCGGAAGAAAAATTGGCTAAATATCCTGATGTTCCTGTTGTCATTGATCCGAAATTGGCTAAAATTTTACGTCCCCATCAAGTTGCAGGTGTTAAATTCTTGTACCGTTGTACTGCTGGTTTAATTGACGCCAAGGCTAAAGGATGTATTATGGCAGACGAGATGGGTTTAGGTAAAACTTTGCAATGTCTTACATTGATGTGGACTTTACTTCGACAATCGCCAAGAGGTAAGAAAACCATTGATAAATGTATTATTGTGTGTCCGTCATCTTTAGTAAGAAATTGGGCTAATGAAATTGTTAAATGGTTGGGAGAAGGTGCTTTGACTCCATTGGCAGTTGATGGTAAAAGTACGAAATCCAGTGACTTGGGCACCGCTTTACAGCAATGGGCAAGTGCACAAGGTAGAAACATTGTTCGTCCAGTATTGATTATTTCTTACGAAACATTGCGTAGAAATGTTGATAAATTGGCAGGTACAGAGGTCGGATTGATGTTGGCTGATGAAGGTCATCGTTTGAAAAATGGTGAATCGTTGACATTTACTGCATTAAATTCATTGCGTTGTGAAAGAAGAGTTATTTTATCGGGTACTCCAATTCAAAATGATTTATCTGAATATTTTGCCTTGTTAAATTTTGCAAACCCAGGATATTTGGGTACAAGAAATGAATTTAAGAAAAATTTTGAAAATGCAATTTTAAGAGGCCGTGATGCCGATGCTACTGAGAAGGAACGTGAAAAGGGAGACCAAAAGTTGGTGGAATTATCTCAATTGGTTTCGAAATTCATTATTAGAAGAACTAATGATATATTGTCCAAGTATTTACCTGTCAAATATGAATATGTGTTATTTACAGGGTTGTCACCAATGCAAAAGAGCTTATACAGTCATTTCATTAATTCTCCTGATATGAAGAAATTAATTAGAGGTATTGGATCACAACCGTTGAAAGCTATTGGTTTGCTTAAGAAGCTTTGTAGTCATCCTGATTTATTGGATTTACCTGATGATATTGAAGGTTGTGATCATTTGATTCCTGATGATTATGAGTCATCAATTTCTCATAATGGTGGTCGTGGAGGTTTTCGTAATTCTGAAGTGCAAACATGGTTTAGTGTTAAATTTATGATTTTAGAGAGATTTCTTCATAAAATCAAAAAGGAAACCAACGATAAAATTGTTTTGATTTCTAATTACACCCAAACATTGGATTTGATTGAGAAGATGTGTCGTAACAAGAAATATGGTGTTTTGAGATTGGATGGTACATTAAGTATCAACAAACGTCAAAAATTAGTGGACAAGTTTAATAACCCTGATGGATCCGAATTCATTTTCTTGCTTTCTTCTAAAGCTGGTGGATGTGGTATCAATTTAATTGGTGCAAATCGTTTAGTATTGATTGATCCAGATTGGAATCCAGCTCTGGATCAACAAGCATTGGCTCGTGTTTGGAGAGATGGTCAAAAGAAAGATTGTTTTATCTATAGATTTATTTCTACTGGGACAATTGAAGAGAAAATTTTCCAAAGACAATCGATGAAGTTGCAATTATCGAGTTGTGTGGTTGATGAAAAAGAAGATGTTGATAGATTATTCTCATCTGATAATTTAAGAAAATTGTTTGAGTTTAACCCAGATACAAGTTGTGATACCCATGATACCTACAATTGTAAACGTTGTAAAAGAGACAAGGGTCAGTTCATTAAAGCTCCGGCTATGTTATATGGTGATTCTACAACTTGGAACCATTTGAATCACAAAGCTTTAGCAAACAATGAAGATACATTAATTGCCAATGAAGCTCAATTTGACGATATTAGTTTTGCATTTCAATATATTTCTCATTAAATATAGACTATGTTTTTGTGTACCTAAATAAATGGATATGGAATAAGAAGAACCTTGTTTTTGTAGCATGTTGCATAAAATGTCGGATATGTGGGGGGAGGGAAAAAGGGGTATAGTGGACTAATTATGGGGGAAGAGTTGGTGGCATGCAGATGACAATGTGTCAGGTGGATAACTTTACCCGAGTTAATTACGGGTACTACCTCCCGTCCGGGGACAGTTAACCGGATTTATAATTGTGACTTTTATTTTGTTAGTTGTTATTTTTTTTTTTTTGGAGGGTGGGGGGTGCGTTTGAGTTTTTCCAGAATCAATTCACCCACATTTTTCTGACCCCCACCAATTGGAAAGTAGAAAATACTAAGCAAACATAAATATAAGCCATATCTTACGATTCAATTTTTATTTTTTTCACCACTATTTTATTTATCTTTAATTCAATTACTATTAACAACGCAACATGTCTACAGAAATACCATTAAACCCAATTCTTATCGTTGGTGGTGGATTAGCAGGTCTTTCCGCTGCTCACCAAGCTTATATTCGAGGTGCTAATATTGTTTTATTAGATAAGGAAAGTTTTCTTAGTGGAAATAGTGGTAAAGCTACTTCGGGAATTAATGGAGCTTTAACTAGAACTCAAGTTGATTTGAAAATTCCTGATTCAGTTGAGCAATTTTATCAAGATACTTTAGCAAGTGCTAAAGATCGAGCACATCCTGATTTAATCAAAGTATTAACTTATAATTCTGCTGATGCTGTCCATTGGTTACAAGAAGTTTTTGGCTTAGATTTAACTGTTGTTTCAAGATTAGGTGGGCATTCTCAACCAAGAACACATCGTGGTCATGATGCTAAATTTCCTGGTATGGCTATTACTTATAGATTATTGGAAACATTGGAAAATTTGGCAGAAAATGAACCTGATCGTGTGGTTATTCTTAAAAATTGTCAAGTTATTGATTTGATATTGGATGGTACGAATAAGGATAAAGTTCTTGGAGTTAAGTATAAGAATTTAAAAGATAAATCCAAACATGAATTACATGGACCTGTAATCATGTCAACTGGTGGATATGCTGCTGATTTTACCAAGAATAGTTTGATTAGAAAATATCGTCCAGATATTATTGATTTACCTTCAACTAATGGTAGTCATGCTACTGGTGATGGACAAAAAATTGTTCAAAAAAATCATGGCCAAGTTTTAGATATGGAAAAGATTCAAGTTCATCCAACTGGTCTTATTAGTTATAAAGATAAAGATGTCATTGAGAGAAAAAAAACTCCAAGATTTTTATTTTTAGGAGCTGAAGCTTTAAGAGGTGAAGGGGGTATTATTTTCAATTCTAAGGGTGAAAGATTTGTTGATGAATTGGGAACAAGAGATTGGGTTTCAGGAGAAATTGATAAACAAATCAAGCAAGGTAATTTCCCTATTAGATTGGTGTTGAGTGAAAAAGCAGGTGAGAATTTGAAATTCCACGTAAAGCATTATAATCAAAGAGGATTGATGAGAACTATTTCTGGTAAAGAGCTCATTGATGAAATGGGATGTAGTGCTGAGGATATGAAAAAACAACTTGACACTTATAACAAAGCTGCCAAGGGAGAAATCAAAGATCCATATGGTAAAAAATATTTTCCAGCTACCCCGTTTGAATATGCAGCAGATTCAAAGTATCATGTTTCATTTATTACTCCAGTTCTTCACTTCACCATGGGTGGTGTCAAGATTAACGATAAAAGTCAAGTTATTGCAGAGGATGATAAACCATTTGAAGGATTGTATGCTGCAGGTGAAGTTGCTGGTGGTGTTCATGGACATAACCGTTTAGGTGGATCATCTTTGTTAGCTTGTGTTGTTTATGGTAGATTGGCAGCAGATCAAGCATGTAGTTATAAATTCCATCACTTGAGTGAACAAGCCGGTGGTCAAGCTACTGTTGGTGATACCGTTGCTAATCAAAGGTTGCAAATGATTAATTTACAAATCGATCCTAATGATGGTAGAATCATCATTGATGTTGGTAAAAATAATGGTGGTTCAGTTGAATCTTCCAATACTTCTGCTACTGCTGCACCTGTTGTCTCAAACTCAAAACCTGTTGCAAAAAAACAATCTGCAGCTAAACCAAAACCTAAACCATTTTCAATTCCTGCTAAGGAATTCACTGCTGAAGAAGTTGCCAAACATAATAAACCCGATGATTGTTGGTGTATCATTAAAAACGTTGTTGTTGATTTGACCTCATTTTTGGGTGATCACCCTGGTGGTAAAGAATCAATTGTGAACTTTGCTGGAAGAGACGCTACAGAAAGTTTTGCGATGTTGCACGATGACGATTTTATTCCAAAATATGTTTCTCATTGTGTTTTGGGCAGATTAAAGGGTAAAACTCCAGAATTACAAATATAAGTAGTTTAGTATCCTTACAGCTTCTTTATTTAATTATTATGATTCTCTCAAAGAAATAACAGATACATATATATATATTCATAGTTTATATAACAAAATCTAATGGTCTTCTTCTTCTTCAACGAACTTGACGTATTGTTCTTCATTCATTAAAGTTTCAGAGTTGGTAATTTGTGTAGCATCGTCCAATTTAATGTGAACAATCCAACCTTCAACAGTTGGGTCATGGTTTAAAGTACCTGGTTCACTTTCCAAACCAAGGTTAACACCAACAACTTCACCATCAACTGGAGAATAAACATCAGCGGAAGATTTAACAGATTCAACAGAACCAAGGGCTTCACCTTTTTCTACACGATCACCAATGGCTGGTAAATCAACATAAGTAACATCACCTAAAGCTTGAGCAGCATATTGAGTAATCCCCACAAAAGCAGAATCATCATCATATAAATTGACCCATTCGTGATCTTCAGTAAATCTAGTAGCAACTGGTTTCTTTTCATGTAAGTATTTGTATTGATGAGCATTCTTGTTTAAAAGTTGGAATCTAGTTGGAAATGTGGAGAAAGTTCTAATAGAAACAGGAGTAGTAGCTAATCTAAAAGTTGATGGTCTTAATAATGTTCTAATCATGATGGATTTTTAATATGTGATGTGTATAAATTAAAGTTATGAAAGATTGGTGAATTCCAAAAAAAAAAAAATATGAAGAAGAACAAGAAGATTATATAAATTGATATTTATACTTTAAAAAGTAAATCGACTGATGAGGGAAAACGACAAAAAAAGTTCTACAGTAAATTTCATTGGATGTGGTTTTCCTTATTTTGACTCGTTCAGTGGTACGGCACACCAGAAAAAGGAGAAAAGGCTTGGAATCTCAAGCTGAAAAAAAAAAACGAAACTGTTGACTCTGTTTGGTAGAGATATACCTCCATGTCACCTGACTCGGGAATACATGAAAAATCTATAAATACCACACCCCAACTGATCTCAGAAATTTCCACAAAAACTAAAAAAAAAAAGAGAGAAAGAACATTCAGATGGATTATATAATCTGGAGAATTTTAGAATACAATATATTCAACTATAAATAACAAATTATTTAATGTGTGGAAACCAAAATAGAAGAAAAAGAGAAAAGAAGAAGTTGTAATTATATCTTTAACCATGGCAAAAAAAGGGGGAGAGGCAAACACTTAGCTAAAGTCAAATCTTTGTAAATAAATCAACAAATTCGTAAATATACTTGGATATGACATTAGTATTTGGGTAAGTATGAAAGGAAAAATCATGAAATTTAACTGAAATGGACAGCAATTGGAACGACAATCACAACAATGACAATGATTATACCAAAAATAAGACACATTCTCATCTTGAAATCTTTCCACCACATATCTTTTCTAACTCTATTGGCACCTCTTCTGAACCCTTGGGCACTGATGGCTAAGTTGTCAGTTTTGTTTTCAATGGAATCCAATCTTTCACCTCTTTCCGCCACTTTATTGATGTTATCTCTCATAATGCCAACGGTATCATCGATTTGCTAAAAAGAAACATAGATGTTAGTAAACTTATAAGAACTTCGTATCCCCTTATACATCTTTATAATGAATACATACAGCTTGAATGGCAGCGGTTCTTGAATTAGATTGGTCACCAGTGGTTTGGTTAGGGATATATGGATCATATGGTACTGAAGAAGACATTTTCTGGATGTGACTATTTTATGATGCTAGGTAGGTAATTGCTCTAACAAATAATTATAACTTTGTGGGATATTAATTAATGAAAAAGTCTAGAATAATGGTATGTATATCTGAATTCACCCTTCTTGATAGATCAATAATTAATGGTAGGTTGATGGATGATACTATAGTAGTATTAATAAGCTTTGATTCTGATTGCACAAGCTTTTCTATATTATCAAAAAGGAGAGGAAGTGTGTGATCAATGAACTTTTTTTTTTTTCCCTCTCGCATTATTTTTGTTTTCTTTTATTATTTGTTCCTTTTGAATTTTTCTGTGTTTGGAGTAAAACTGTTACATAATCGTTCCTATTGCCTTTTTTTTTCTTTCTTTTTTTCCTTTTACGTCAACGAGTATCTTAGTTTTATACCGTAAATTCATAGTGGAAAAGGAGAGGTGAATATAGTTTTGATAAACCCTTCTAGGCTAGTCCATTTAATTAATACCAACTCGAATCAAGGCGGTGAAATCATTTGTTAGAATTACAGGGCAGTCAAACGTTTCTCTTTTCTTTTTTTTTTTTTTGTAGTGAAATATTCCATCCATGAATGTATATTGTGATCTCGGCTGTGAAAAAAATAATGTTAGTGAATGACGCTGGCGGGAAAAAAAAAAGAATCAATAAGGTGCCAAATTAACTCCGAAATTTTGGAGATATTTAAGTATATATTCAGTAGATATAGAGGTCTTCAATAAGAGATGTTGTCTCTGATATGTGTTTTCTTCTATTCAAAGTATAACAAGTGCTGGTTAGCCATAAAATTCTCTATGCGGATTCATACCACCGGTTCACCCGAATAGAGTGAACAAAAAAAAATTTTAAGTGGTCGACTGCAAAAATAAGTTTTAGTAAAGAACTTGCACCAAAGTTGTTTGAAAATCATAAAATAATAACTTTGGAAATCTAATCAAAACCGATCTCCTAAAAATTCAAATTTCCGCTCTGAATTAATGACGCGTCCAATATATCTGTAGGATTCCTTTCACATCAAGATGATCGTAATTTATTGGCCCTTTTTTTTTCTTTCTTTCTTTGCAGATTACCTTCCCAAATACAATACAGACACATTCATCGTCTGTTTTGGTCAGAATTAGAAAACAACGACATTACTTTCGTAATACAACTCACTTGTGATTAACCGTGTAATCATTTAATGTTACGTGCGCACAGCCCAAAATCAGGCGAAAAAAATCCATACACACATACATTCTATTTTAGTTTTTTTTTTTTTTTCTCAATTTTTTTTTTTGTTCGTTCGTTCGCTTTGCTCGCTGGTGATTCTGCCAACGAAACAATTTTTATATATTTTCAGTTTTTCTTCCATTACTTTTTTTCTTCCCTCTTTTTTCTTCTTTTCTTTTTCTTTTTCACTCCTTTCCCAGAGTAATCTACTTTTACAAATTAATATTCAATAAAAAATGGACGGTGGTATGTTTCAATTAAATCATTATACTAATAATCCAAGTTTAATTAGATTGATTGACTTTCAATTTCATTGCAATCTATGTTTAAGTTGAATCGATCGATTCGGACGATTGTGTGAGTGAGTGAGTGAGAAGTTCGACATTTTTTTTTTTTCAGTTTTATTTTTGTTGTTGCTTTCCGGCAACTTATTATTGATCCAATTATAATGGGATCAATGAAGTCTTATGATTAATAACTATCCGCAACATTAAAAACGAACAAACCACACAGGTGGCAAAATATTATCAATTCAACGCATTGGAAATTACTTATCTGTAATCGGTGTTTTTTTTTAACAGATCAAGATTTTTTTTCCAGTCGAATTTTTGTTTTATACAACAATTGTTCACAGATTATGGAAATTGTTTCATTAGAATCATTATATTATTTCATTGATCCGTCAATGCTATTCAACTAATCATGTTTCTACTAGTTTTTTGTTGAATTGTTTCATTATCTTAGATTTCCGACCCATCCCCCTTTTTATGGACGAGATTTTTTTTTACGTCGAGTATTTTTTTTCGTTGCAGAATATGAGAATTTCACGCACACACACACCTCCCGATTAAGATCGAGATAGCTAGCTTTATTTGAAAGTCAATCAATCACTGTTTTGTACTAAAAGTTTATGAATACTAACTCCCGTTTTGTAGAAGAAGTTGCTGCTTTAGTTATCGATAACGGTTCCGGTATGTGTAAAGCCGGTTTTGCTGGTGATGATGCTCCAAGAGCTGTTTTCCCATCTATCGTCGGTAGACCAAGACACCAAGGTATTATGGTTGGTATGGGTCAAAAAGATTCTTACGTTGGTGATGAAGCTCAATCTAAAAGAGGTATTTTGACTTTGAGATACCCAATTGAACACGGTATTGTCTCCAACTGGGATGATATGGAAAAAATCTGGCACCACACTTTCTACAACGAATTGAGAGTTGCTCCAGAAGAACACCCAGTTTTGTTGACCGAAGCTCCAATGAATCCAAAATCTAACAGAGAAAAGATGACCCAAATTATGTTTGAAACTTTCAATGTTCCAGCTTTCTACGTTTCTATTCAAGCTGTTTTGTCCTTGTACTCTTCTGGTAGAACCACCGGTATTGTCTTGGATTCTGGTGATGGTGTTACCCACGTTGTCCCAATTTACGCTGGTTTCTCCTTGCCACACGGTATTTTGAGAATTGACTTGGCTGGTAGAGACTTGACCGACTACTTGATGAAGATCTTGTCTGAACGTGGTTACACTTTCTCCACCACCGCTGAAAGAGAAATTGTTAGAGATATTAAAGAAAGATTATGTTACGTTGCTTTAGATTTCGAACAAGAAATGCAAACCTCTTCTCAATCATCTGCTATTGAAAAATCTTATGAATTGCCAGATGGTCAAGTTATCACCATTGGTAACGAAAGATTCAGAGCTCCAGAAGCTTTGTTCAGACCAGCCGATTTAGGTTTGGAAGCTGCTGGTATTGACCAAACTACCTTCAACTCCATCATGAAATGTGACTTGGATGTTAGAAAAGAATTATACGGTAACATTGTTATGTCTGGTGGTACTACTATGTTCCCAGGTATTGCTGAACGTATGCAAAAAGAAATTACTGCTTTGGCTCCATCTTCTATGAAAGTCAAGATCATTGCTCCACCAGAAAGAAAATACTCTGTCTGGATCGGTGGTTCCATTTTGGCTTCCTTGTCTACTTTCCAACAAATGTGGATCTCAAAACAAGAATACGACGAATCTGGTCCATCTATTGTCCACCACAAATGTTTCTAAGGAAACGGTTGTTCAATATAGTGCAAAGTTTGTATTCCGCTGTTTTTTATTATTACTTTTACCTACATATATATAACTTGTTACTATTAGTATAATTTTCAATCTTTTTATATATATTTTAAGAAGAAAAGTCGCTTAGTTTTGATAGTACATTGTTTTTTTTTATTGTTCTAAAAGAATTGTTACAAAATTTGTTGATTTTATACATTTTTGAAAAATATATATTACATTAACAAAAGAAATATAACTCTCTATTCATTTGGTTCGTCTGCTATATCTTTCTCCAGATCGGTTGAAGGTTTCGGAACATCAACATTTGTATTTTCTCGTACTTGATTCATACCATCATAAAAAGTAGACCATAACCTTGCAACATCGTCGAATTCTTTACCTATTTGCTTTGATTCGTGTAAAGATCGATTTAAAGCTTCTAGATTTGTATGTACTTTAGTTAAATTGTTCGATATTTCTTGAATTAATAAATCTCGCTGTTTTATAAAATATTCATTTTTAGGTGATGTACTATTAGGAATGTCTGATGTAGATGTCATGATTGATAATGGGAGTAAATAAAGAATATCTAAGGTTTAATGTTTTTGTTGTGGTTAAGTTTTTTTTTTTCTTTTTTTTTGTATCTCCATGTATGTGTTGCGAGAATCAAGCACGAAAAAATTTTTTTTTTTTTTTTTTTTCAATTACACATTTGACAACCATTTTCTAGCTTTATCTATAACCAACAAGCTCGATAAACAAAATCATGGCTAAGAAAGATAAAAAGTCTAAAGAAGCCAAGAAGGCAAGAGCTGCTGAAAAGCAAAAGAAGAATGCTGCTAAAGCAGAACAAAAAGATAAAAAACTTGCAAAAAAATTAGGAGAAGATGAAGAAGATGATGATATTGATGCAATTTTAGAAAAATATGCTCAAGAACAATTAGAATTTACTGAAGTTAAAATCGAAGTTTGTGATCGTCCATCTAAAAGATTAAATCCTACTTTAGTAGCTAATCCATCACATACTAAACGAGAATTAATTTTATTTGGTGGTGAAGTAAATGAAGGTCATGTTAGTAGATTCTATAATGATTTGTTCACTTATTCTATTGATAATGATACCTGGAGAAAAATATCCAGTAAGAATGCTCCACTTCCTAGATCATCTCATGCCATGTGTTCTCATCCATCTGGTGTAGTGTTAATGTTTGGTGGGGAATTCTCATCTCCTAAACAATCTACTTTCTACCATTATGGGGACACTTGGATATTAGATGCTGATACTAAAGAATGGCAAAAATTAGATTTGAAAAAAGGTCCAAGTGCCAGATCAGGTCATAGAATGGCAGTTTGGAAGAATTATATTATCTTACATGGTGGTTTCAGAGATTTGGGTACCATGACAACTTATCTTAGTGATGTTTGGTTATTTGATATCAGTGAATTTAAATGGACTCAAGTAGAATTCCCTCCAACACATCCTATTCCAGATGCTAGATCTGGTCACTCCTTATTGCCTTGTGCTGATGGTGCGGTCATATATGGGGGTTATACTAAAGTTAAAGCCAAGAAAGGTTTGCAAAAGGGTAAAGTTTTATCTGATTGTTGGGTTTTGAAAATGAAATCTGATCCTAAAGCAGTTAGATTTGAAAGAAGAAAGAAACAAGGTGCTTTGCCATCTCCAAGAGTTGGATGCTCTTTGGTGTACCATAAGAACAGAGGTATGTTGTTTGGTGGGGTTTATGATTTCGAAGAAAGTGAAGAAAACTTGGATTCTGAATTCTACAACCAGTTATACACTTACCACATTGAAAGTAATCGTTGGTATAATTTACACTTGAAACCACAAAAGAGAAAGAAGAAAGAAGCTATCAAAGAAAAAACCAGAGATGAAGACTTGGAAGAACTTTTGAATTCCATTTTAGCTAAAGCTAATTTGAATGATGACGATAACGATGATGATGATGCGTCAGAAATTGAGAAACTCAAACAACTTGAACAAGACGATAAAGAAGATGAAAAAGATGTTGTTGAATATCCGGTAATGAACCAATTCCCACACCCAAGATTCAATGCAATCACCTGTGTTGTTGATGATGTTTTGTATATCTATGGTGGTATATTTGAAAGAGGAGAGCAAGAATTTAACTTGGATTCGTTCTATGCTATTGATTTGGGTAGAATTGATGGAGTTAAGGTCTTCTGGGAAGATTTGTCTGAATTAGACAGAAGTGAAGTCAATTCTGATGAAGAAGAAGAGGATGATGACGATGACGAAGAAGATGATGATGGTGAAGAAGTTAATGGAGATGAGAAATTAGAAGCCGAAGATGATGATGATGAAGAGGAGGAAGAAGAAGAGGACGAAATTGAAGAAGAATTCCCAGATGCTAGATTCTGGTTACCACATCCTAAACCATTCGAATCATTACGTGCATTTTACCTTCGTACAGGACCACAGTTTTTGGAATGGGCCATTTCAAGTAATAAAGATGCTCGTGGTAAGTATTTGAAGAAAGCTGCCTTTGATTTATGTGAGGATAGATTCTGGGAAAGAAGAGAAGCAGTTGCTGTTGCTGAAGATAACTTAGAAGAAATGGGTGGTGTTGGCGAAGTTGTTGAAAAAGACACTTCTAAAGGAACCTCTAAAAGAAGATAGATACAATAAATATAGATGTTAGAAATAGACACGGAATTTGTATTAGTTTTATTTTCTTTTTCATTTTCCTACTCCTAAGCAAAATGAATACCTACTTGATGGAATGCGTATAATAATTTTAAGAAATCAACTTGATCCATTTTCCCTGATCTTTTATCAGCAAAACCAGTTTCAGTTAATACTTTAGTTATTTTTTCTTTGACAACATCTTTTAAGGAACTATTTTTATCATCGACATCCATCATACCATCATTTTCCTGAGTTGCCAAAAAAGTTTTATAATTTTTCTCTAAAATATCAATAACATTATTTGATTTAAAACCAGCAGCAATAGTTTTATTTTTTCTAACAAAACAAATTCTTAATAATCCATCCCATTCATTAAAATCAACATTTGGTCTTGGATTTTTAACTTCAATTCTAACCACACTTGATTCAACTTGTGGAGGAGGTCTAAAATTATTTTTACCAACTTTCATAATATGAGTTACATTAGCCCACATTTGAACATTTGCACTTAATCTACAATATAATTCTTCACCTGGTCTAGCAACTAATCTTTGAGCAAATTCTCTTTGAAACATTAAAATTGAAACTCTTGGAGGACGTGGTTGATTTAATAATTTAAATACTAAAGGTGATGAAATTTGATAAGGAGTATTTGAAATACAAATATCAAAATAAGGTAATTCAGTCTTCATAAAATCTCCTAATAAAATTTCTAATTTCTTTTCTTGTGGAGTTCCATGAACACGTTTAGTTAATTCAGCTGCCATACGTGGATCCATTTCAACTGCAACAACTTTACGTGCTTTTTCTAATATACGAACTGTTAAATTACCAGTACCTGGACCAACTTCTAATACAACATCACTTGGTCTAATTTGTGCTTTATCAACAATACCTTGTGCAACTAATGGATTCTTTAAAATATGTTGACCTAAATTGGTATTAAACTTAAACACTGAATTAAGATGCTTTTCTGCAGCAACTTTTTTAGATGTTGGATCAGATGATGTACTGAATTTCTTCTTTGGTGCTTTGCCCATGGTTTAATTATTGATCGTATTATAATGTAGTAGATCAAGGTTTGATAAAGTATTCAATATAAATCTCATCTCATACTCTATAATTTTTTTTTTCTTCTTCTTTTCGTTTTGTACTCCTTTATCAAAAAATTCCTGCATATGCGAATACCTTCAAAGCTTCTACATTATAAACAACATCTATTCCAACAACACACTTATCAAAGGTACATTCAAAAAAAAAAAATAAAATATAAAAGAACTAAAAAAAATAAAATAAAACCAAATACATATAACCTACAAGTTAAAATAATAATAATAATAATAAAACCAAATCACAACATAAACATAAGCAAACACTTCTTCGCGTTTTATATGGTACCTTCATCTACAGTACCTAAATTAAACCATGGATGATTCAAAGCATCATCAGCCGTTATTCGATCGTCTGGATCAATGACTAACAACTTCTTGATCAAATCAAACAAAAAGTAATAAAATGTAAAATCCCCTAAACTTATTTTATCTTCATTCTTCTTAAAATTAACCAGGATATTAAAATCAAGATTAATATCTAATCCAATCTTCTTACTCAAATATAAATCAATTCTATCCATTTCTTCAACTGATGTGATAAATTTAGGAGGAGTCGACAGGGTTGGAAATTTCAATCTCAAAGTATGATCATCAAACATATCGGCAACTTCAGTGTTTCTTTCTTTAGCTCTTTGAATCATATATGGAGGAATTCTTTCACCACATACTTTCTCAATCATAGCCAAGTGTTCTAAATTTGCATGGGTCTTGAAAAGGACATCGGCTGTTAATAATTCCACTAAAATACAACCCAATGACCACATATCTATAGGGAAAGACCAACCAATTCCTAAGACAATTTCAATGGCACGATAATGTCGAGTACTAACAATACTACTGTGATACTCATCAGCAAATATCGCACTTCCAAAATCAATCACCTGAATTTCAACATTATTTAAAATCTTTGTTTGCTTGGGTACTTTCTTGGAACTACCTGTCCCTAGACTTAGGTATGAAGAAGTGATAGTTCTGCTCTTTAATGGTTTTCTTTGGAAACTATCATTCACCAACAATATATTCTCAGGTTTCATGTCAGTGTGAATTAGACTGATATCATGAAGATATGCAACACTCCTTATCAATTGTTTAGCAATAGCTTGAATTTGTGATCCTGGAAAAGCAATATACTTGTTGTTTTCCAAGAAATCATACAAAGATATCTTCAACAAATCAGTAACAATACAAATATGACCTCGATAATCAAAACATTCACGCAAATGTATACAATGATTATCATTCTTGTGATCAAATTTCTTGAGTGTGGACAAGATACGCAATTCAATCTTGGCAGCATCACGATACTTTTGAATATTTCTGATAATCTTAATAGCGACATGTTCATTCTTCACCTTATCAAAACATTGAACAACTTTACCAAACGTACCTTGACCCAACAACTTGATAATGACAAACCGATTGGCAAACAAATCATTTGGTTTGATTATATAATGGCCATTTTCGTCATCACACGGCGGTAAATTCAAATGATGGGGTATAACATTTGTTTTGATGTTGCCTAATTTTGGTGTTTGCAACACATAATTGTTAGGCAACTTGTTGTAAAAACATTTAACTTGAGGCAATTGAGGTAACGAGTTTGTTCTTTGTTTCTTTGTCCGATTATAATCAGGATTAATGGCAACATTATTAACATTAAACATGTTATAGGCAGCCAATGCATCACTGTCATACAATAAAGTATCGCTGTTTCGTTTAACAATCTCACGTTGTTCAAGAAAAATAATATCATCATCCTCATCAAACGCGTCAATCTCCTCAATACCATCATCGTCATCATCTTCTAAATCATCATCATCATCGTCATCTTCTAATGCATATGAGGAGGATCCATGGTCGTGGTGATTATCATGGACAGACAAAAATGGGTTGGTAAAAGTTGTTGAATCAATTTTTGCCTTTGCAGCCAACAATGGTTTATAAAATGGGAAAGAATTTGTGGAATCAGTTGAAGTATCAGAAGAAATATTTCCATTGTGATTATTGAGCAATAACAGATGGTGCTGTTGTTGCTGTTGTTGCAGTTGATACAAAGAAGGTGGAGTTTCTGAAATATTAGTGCTGGTTGTATTTGTTGTGGTGGTAGATGTAGAAATATTTGCTCCGTTGCCGCGGTTTGCTCCAGTAGCAACTGTTGCATCACAATTTAAAACATTTGAAGGTCCTTCAGTACTTAAAACTCTTGGTCTCTTTCGATTGCTAATCATTGTTAATTGGTGGGTATCAAGGAAAATAAAATACAATAAAAGTTAATAAAAAGGAAAAAAATAAATTATGAAGGTCTAAACGATAAGAAATGCCAGTGACAACGAAATTGAAATAATGAACGTGGAAACAAACAAGCAAAAAAGACAAAAAATAAACAATTTGTAAATGATTTATTTATGGGTTTTTGTTGTTCAAAAGGTATAATTGAATTGAAACACTATGGTGAATTATAAGTATCCAGTACTTATTTCAAGATAATGTGTAAAAGGGGAGGAGGAAGGAGGGCACAGCCAAACCGTTATTTTTTTTTTTGAGCGCTGTTATGTCTTTTGTGTTGGGGGATAATACTGGTTCCAAAAAAAATACAAAAACAGCCGATAAAGCAAAATAAACGAAATCTTCAGTTGGATATTTTGACCAACACTTTATATTTGAATTTGATGGGATAATAGTATCAATAAAATAGTGATTTGAAGGGGGTAACTTTTTCCTAGTCTCTTTTCAAATTACCAAAGAAAAAAAAAATATTGGGAAAACTTGAATCAGCAATTTTCAAATGAAAACTAAATATATAAAAAAAAGGCAGAACTGTACAAAGAATTTCTCCTTTGATTTTTAATTTTTTTTTTAAAGAAATTTCTGATTAGTTTAGATTTGTCTTGAAAATATATTACTTCCTCTATTTGATTAGGGTGATAAATATATGGTTGTTGTAATTCCTTTTTGATTTGATATTGGTGTTGATTGGAAAACAAAACTAGGAAAATTTTCTGTTTTTTTATTTAAAACAAAAAAAAATTCCAAAAAATTCTTCTTTGATTGTCGTCAGTATTTATTTATCTTGCATAGAAACAGAAAGAGAGAGTGTGTAACATATGGGACAAAAGTATTTGCTCTTTTATGTATGTAATTTGTAAAGATAAGGGGAGAATTATTAATTTTTTTTTTTTCTTTTCTTTTCTTTTCTTTTTGGTTGTCTCAGGGGGGACAATAATTTTTATTTTACTGAGTGTGATTGCTAAGTTCAATCTTTTTTTTTAAAAAGAATATGTTGCTAAAGCTTGTTTCTAATGAAAACGAACTTCATACCATTAAGCACGTGTGACTTCTCTTCTAATTGACTTAACTGCTGTTACGATATAATTTATTTAATTATGGATTTGCCACCACCACCACCATCTCGCAAATGGGATGAACCTTTGTGTTTAGTTATGGTGGGATATGTGTAATGCAGAGAAAGTAGTGTCTGTTTGTTCAATTGTGGTCATTATAATTTCAATACAGAAAACTGCGTGTTAAATTATCCCACAGGAAAAAAAAAAAATTCAAAAATAGTCCCACTCATTCCATACAGTCCTTAGACAATTTTTTTTTTATTTTTTTTATGGGAATAGTTCAATTATCCCGTCTTCTCCTCTTTTATCCCGTCCATTGAACCATTTTCTCTTTGAATTATTTGACTATAAAGAACATCAGAAGAATAAATAAAATCCTAGATTATCATAAAAACCAATTAAATTTAGACTTGTCACAATAATAATTAAAAAACATTCAGTTACAATTTCCCACAAAAAGAGTGAACCAATGGTCGTGCATATTCGTATAAGAAACGTGTGCGTAGAATGGAGAAGGAACGTTTTTTTTTATCTCCTGAGTGGGTGAAATTTTTCGTGAAACGACGGGGGGTGGGGGTAGTGAAATTTACGTGGCAGCGATTAGGTGCGAATTGTCACGTGATCATTACCTTAAAGACTAGAGGAGCAAAAATCCGAACGACAGAAGTAAATTAAAAGGTCTGAACCGTCAAATACTCTTTATGGAGTTCTGAAGTCACAAATTTATGGACATTACAGTGTTTGTATATTTTTGGGGATCTCTGGATTGAACTATCCATTTGGTTCAAGAGTTCAACAGTGAGTTATATACTTATGCAGCTTTACTCTTCCATTTTAGATCACACATGAGTATTTACAAGTGCCTCATAGATGTAAATTATCATATTATTTATATTTGAAAATTAATTTAAACATATATTGGACGTTTGATATTACTAGAATTGGCTTATGTTTTCCTGAGTCAGTAGTACATTCATTGAACGGTTCTCCGAAATAATTAAGGGAGATGCTAATTAATGTGAATTACATATATAAATTGATTATGTCTAAGTAAATAGAATACCTCATTATAAATCATACAATTCTTCTAAATGGTCTACTCTTGAGTGTATTTGGAATTCATATGGTAAAATGTTGATGATTTAGAAGCTACTAAATGCTGCGTGTGGATTGTGAGTTGTGGCGTTTTCACAAAGTCTCGCCCTAAGTCGTGGTAAATTATTGGAGGTTAACTTTTAATGCTCCACGCCAAGCTAAGCCTTCCCAGTGCCACAACAATACTAATGATGGTTGTTGTTTAATTTATGAAACTCAATTTGTAATTCTTTTTAGTAATTCCAGTAATATTTCTACTAATCGAGATATATATATATAAACATAACTCATATTTGAATTCCTTCAATATTTTATTTTATTATTATTGTTTTATTTTGCGACCTATTGTGTTGTTTTGGGTTTCGCTTATTCATGGTCTTGCATTTATTAATATTCGGTTGCACAAGCAATAACTTTACTGTACATAAATCCGAGACAGCAAAAAAAAGTTGTGCAAAAATCAAATTGAACACCGGAAATATGTGCTCTTGTTGAATTGAATGCGTACCTTTACACATTTCCTCCAACGGAAAAAAGCAAAGAAAGAGAATGTGAAAAGTGGTTGCAAATTATTATTTTTTTTCTCTCACTCTCACGCTCTCTTTATCTCTCTCATCAGAATGTATGATGTGCTACTTTCATATGTAATCATATTGATAGCTTGAAATACGCACACCTGATTAAACTGAGACATGATCTAATGCTAAGATGGGAATCTGGATTAGATTGTATTTCCTATGATTTTAGATTGCGATTTATTTTTTCTTCAAATTTATCAACCAAAAGAGCATCAAAAACCTTGACACCAGAAGTGAAATTAGATAAAATTTTTATAATTGCTATTTTAATAATCTTACAAGTTTCTTAATGAAATACCAATATCCGAAAGAGATTATATTGTTTTATGATGGTATCCGAAAGAACCATGTTTCTACTCTTCAGAATATTCAATGGTTATACAACTATTGCTGGTTACACTCAATGGAATGATCCTTATACTATATCACTAAGAAAATACTTAAAAACCATTTTGAAATAGGCAAATGCAACCTTTGACTAAAAAAATACCTAAATAACTTTTGATTATTTCCGTGTAAAAAAAAACAATTCAAAACGAACGTGGTTGCAAATTAGCCATAAAGCGATCTAGCTTTCTTCCCTTCTTATTTTCCACGTAGATCCACAAATGATAAAAACAATTTAGAAGGCAATTTAATCCAAGGCGAAATAGACAAAAATGAACGGCAATAAAAAAAAAAAAAGATATACTAAGCTAGAAATGCCGATAATTGGGGTTTGTATATTACTATTAATAATAATAAATTTAGAACTTGTTTATCATGATCCAATCATATTGTTTTACTTTTGGTGAGAACAAAGAACGGAATGATTACCTCCGATATTTCTTTATGGTCACATCTACTTCCATATCGATTGTGATCCCTGATAAGAAACATTGCCAATTTCTAATTCATAACGCCCTGATTTTGGACGCAAAACTTGTTAAATCAAAGGAGAATATGTAACCTCGTCATTTACAATTTTAATTTTCATTTTAGTGTAGGAGATAATAGATTATTATTATTATTTCTTTGTTGAAAATTATGTTTTATTTAGGTAGGTTTCGCTAAACATATCTTCTTTCTGATATTTAATGCATAATACATAAATAAAAAGCTACGGTTTTAGTATTATTTTATTGGGAATTTTTTTTTTTTGAATACCAGACACTACAAGTAGGAACAAAAAAAAGTGTTTTAAATGAAAAAAAAAAAAAATTCCCCTTTCTACGTGTGGAAATATTGGGCGGTTAAAAAAAAAAAAAAAAAAGAAAGAGAGAAATAGAGGGAAACCCCTTTATACTGAATTAGATGTCGTATATGTAAAACCCGTTAATAAGTTATAGTTCAACATTGTAGAAGTGGAGTATAATAAGGCTATTTGTTCACATGTAAGGAAACAGTCAATATGATGCTCATGCTTTCTCAATCAAACAATGTATTATTCTGATGGATTGGAAATACTATGTTGCAATTTCTTTTTCTCTTTTTCCTGGAACACCTCTTTTACCAACACTAACCAAACAAGAAAAGAGTCAATGTAGATAGTCGACTGTTCGATGGCACAAAATCAGTAATGCAAATGATCTCCACCAGTGTGAATGTAGGTGTGTTTAAAAGAGTAACATGGTACGATTATTTCCCCTCTCAGTTCCAATTGTGTATATTATTTCGAATTTAAATTAATGACTTTTAATTAATCTCAAGGTGGAGGAGTGGGGGATATGAGCTCGGTTATTAAATGGAAATATATATAAAAAAATTAACTCATAGTTAACTCTCTAGTCTGTGATAATTTTCTTACAAATTACTCCTTCCACTTGAATATATAAAAAACGGTTATAATATTATTGACTAGATACAAAACCAATTGTTTAATCTTGAATGAGAGCTGCTATTGTATCTAATTACCTGGATTTCATGTTACAAATGTATACATGTGGTATAATCATTAGTTGAATAATTACACGTGAAAGTTCATACTAGACAACAAAACGTTTGGATGATCACATATGGTGATTTTGGATATTTTTTTCATCGGATAAACCCAACAAAATTGAAAACCAAAGGATGGTTAAGAGCAATCACCAAACAAATTATATAATCTACATATAAGAAAACTCACATAAAATGTAATACATAGAGATATTGTCTCACATTGTATTGTCTTACTTCGTTCTGGAATTATTGAAAATATTTGTAACAAAAAAAAAAATATTCACTTACTCAACGGCTATTGCGCAAATTATGCAAATAAATAATAATAATTGATTATTGTAAGTTGTATCGGAATGGTACGAAAGATGATTGACATCCGACCGAAACTAATTCTTAAATATTGGGCCAATTAAATACCGAATTAATGTTTAATTAACCACCCCCACACATACACCAAAGTTACTTAGCCATGGCGAGAATCTTCTCAGTGATAGAAATCGCTTGGATTAGGATTTTTAGTCACGAAAATTTTCTCTCTATTTTTTTTTTATTCATTTTTGTAGTTTGGTTAGAAGAATTTATTATGACACGCTTAAACTTTTTTAAATGAGTAGACATGAATGTAGCAGTAGCTAAGCTGGTTCAAGAATAGATTATTATTTTCAAGAAAACATTTATTTTTGGGTATAGCAATAGTAGCTTAATATCGGGTTAGTGATCATATAAAGAAAACATCCCGGAAATGTTTGAAAATCTAAAAAAAGAAAATTATTGATCCCAAGAATATGTATAAAATACCACATATTCAAGATAATGTATGATTTTCTTTTATTCTATATCATAATCACATTAATAATAATCACAATTCAATAGAATGATCACCAAAAATCACGTGAACCCATATTTCAACCATTTTGAAATTGTGAATTACCAATCCTCTGAATTTTTTTTTTAAAACAGACGACATAACGGTTATCAAGTACATCTGATAAGTAATCTAACATAAATGAGTCGAACCATCCATAATAATAATTAATAATGATAATAATAAAGGAAACAATTAATAATGTAACATTTCAACTACCATTATTCTTATATTTCTCCAATATCCCTTTCAAAGTCCCGTCAATGTACAACCAGCTAAAATAAATAATCACAAGAAATGAGGCTTTAATTTGTTTTATTAGTTCAATTTAGACTTTATGCTGTTCTTTCATAAAGAAAAAGTAAAGAAAAAGTTTATTCCTTCCATTGTATTTCAACAAGTTAAAAAGCTTATACCGTAGTCATTTCTCTCTACTAAACAATAGAAACCCTAAATCATTTTGGCAAGTAAACATGTTGGGTTTAAATTGCTATCTAAATGGAGAACAATTTTCAATTTATGTTTTTGGTTGATCTACATTCAAATATAGTTTCATAGTTTTACTGGAGTAGTTTTGATAATAATAAAACAGATCATTGTCGATTTAGTCTTTTTTTGTATCATTCTATAGATCAAATTCTCTTTCATACACCACACTTAAAAGAATATCTTTGTTTAAATAGAACAACCATGAATCCACACTTAGGGATTAAAATGAACAAAAAAGAAGCTGTAACTTTAAATAAAGTCACAATTTATGGCAAACAAACTTTCTTAGTGGTACTAAACCACAAACCGAGCAACATTAATATTAGAAGGACTAGAATCGATTTGTTTATAAAACCTCCTTTCTGCAGTTATGTAGTATTGATACTCTATATTATATTCTGTAGAGTAACGTATATACAACTCATTTGAGAGATTGGTAGTTCCATTTCTTTTTTTTTTCTTTCTTTCTCTTTTGTCACTTTCTGGCTACCAAATATAAAGTAAAAAGTAGGCAAAATTTATATAGTAAATAAAAGGGGATTCACGGTTACGTGGAAATTAATAACCACAAATGTATAATCTGTTAAAGTAAAACAGCAAAACCCAAAACAAATGGAAAAAAGTAAGAAATACAAAAAAAAAAACCAAAAAAAAAAAAAATAAAAAATAAAAAATCCGAAACATACATTATGTATAGTGGGGTAATAATATGCCTATCTAATTAAATGGGATACTTCTGATTTTATCGAATTCCGATATTGATTCAATGAGATTTAACATCATCATTGAGATCTTGTTTTTGGAAGTCGTTATCAAATATCGGATATACTTGTCAATGTCTTTTACGAATATGGAAAACTTTAAAGAAAGAACATTACATCACCCACAGGTCACCAAAAAGATAAGAAATAATAATAATAAAAAGACTACTACTTTAAATGATTAAATAATAATCCCCCACCAACAATAACGGATATTTTTTTCTTCCTCCAAGGCAAATCGATTGATTATATCAGACAAATGAATATAGAAAATATTTATAACAAGTAACAGCAAGCGAAATAGGTTGAGTTTTTCCTACTCAATCAAATACCGGTTATCATATGAAATTACTATTATAAATTTCCCATTTTAATAGAATTTGTACTTTCAATACTAACTACAGGTAGTCAACAAGAGCCAAGTATAGATGCTGATGTCATATTAAGATCATTTCTTTTACGTTTTCTTGTAAATCATCCATCTCAATCAATTCTCTGTCGTGCCTTATTCTCAATAATTAAATTTAACCCAAGCAACATAAGTTAGTAAGCATAATGGATTGTTTTACTTAAGTTGCTTTGTGTATCTATTCAGTCAATAATTAGGATTCTACAAACACAAAAGAAATCCGATCAATAATAAATAATACAATAAAACTTAGTTATGGTGGTGATATCATGAAATGGGTTGAACACAAAACCATTTCCGATTTCTTACCAACCACAAGCATCACCACTATTACCAGCACCACCACCGCCCACAAAAAAAATTAATTTGCCCCGTGGTGTGTATGTGAGTTTGGCAACTAGGGGGGTAGAGGAGGCGAAGGGAATTATGGAAGAATTTTAGTGCCAGGTTGAAACAATTATACTTTGATTTCTTACTTTACCTTAATTCTGTGCTCAACAATGAAAAATAAACAAACATTATTGTATTCTTATTATTGTTATTACTATAATTCTTCTCTACAATTTCAAAGTTAACAAAGTAAAGCAAGGGAAAGCAAAATTAAATAGTCTTTGTAATCCTGTATTGTTTGTGAGCTAAAACTGAGACAAATACACAGACGCACAGATGGAGAAAGAAAGAGACAGAGAGAATTAAGAAGGTTATGATAATATTATTAACTCATTAAACATGATGTAAAATTTCTTGAACTTGGTGAAAAATTTCACATAACCTGAAAAAAGACAATACAAAACGAATGGGTGAAAAAAGTTTTCTTCTATATTATATTTTCATCTAAACCTACTCAAACTAAAAAAAAAGCAAAAAAAAAATCATTAGGTCTTTTCAAGGTTTATTTTAATTCCAAAAGGGAACGTATAAACTTTAAATACAGAAAAAGATTATCCACTCTTATTATTATTTTGTTTGGGAGGCGGTTAAGTACAAGCTGAAACAAATCAAACAAAACCAAACCAAACCAAAAACACAATACAATAAATTTTTTTATAAATATATATAAATATATCTTTCAATCAATTCATATTTTTTTCTTTTGGTTTTGGTGAAATTTTCTTTTTCTTTTTCTTTTTTTTTTTGCTTTAATTATTTCTTCTTGTTTTGGATTTTTGATTTAGTGGTGTATTAATTATTTTAATTATCTACCTTCCTTATTACAATCTATACAACAACAAAAACCATTACTGCCGTGTAATAACTTCTACAACCGTCATCCCCCCTCACAGACTATTATTACGAGCATTCCATTGGTCAATGATAATATAGTTTTATCAGAACACCACTTCTCCTCCCAATTGTGCTAGTTTTGAAACGTGAACATCGATTTCATCTACAAAAGAAAATACACAAATCATAGACATCATTATTTCCATAAAAGGATATACAGAACCACCTAAATATTTCTCCACAGATTATATTTTGCCCAGTACTTTTGACTACTACATATTACCAACAACAACATCATCATACTCGCATTTAATTTGTCTAAGGCAACTACGAGTTCATTTTTCTTTTTGGTCTTGTTAATTTAGCATAGGTCGCGTCTTCTAAACAGTAGTTCACGAATTCACAAATTGATAAATTACACATATCCATATTTCCACAAATCCACAAATCCATTTTTCCACTTTTCCATTATCATTAAGATTTCTTGGAGAGAAGAGAAATTTTCATTTTTAGTTTGGTTTTTCAACTCGTTTCCTTTGTTTTTTTTCTTTTTCTTTTCTTTTTTTTGTTCATTTCATTTTCTTTTTTATTACAACAGTCACATTTTTCAATTGAAGATCAGTTCTACAATTTCCGGGTCATTGCTTTTCATAACACATCTCCAAATACTGTAAAAGAGAAAAATACACGTTGGTGGAATTAATTGTCAATTCATTTAAAACAATTATATCATATAACCAATTGAATAAACAAAGGGAAAGCAAAGAATCTCGCTTGAAACGGATTTACCTAAATTTGTTCTAATTCCGTCATCTTTTTCAGTCTAATTCAATTTTTCTCAGCAAAAGAAAAATTACACGGTTAACGAGAGTCAAAACAAATTAACCAGGGAACAAAAAAATCGAGGAATTAGAAGTAAAGGTCCTTTCTGAGGGAAACTAGAAAAGTACATCAAATATCAATCATAACATCCAAAATAGTTCAACTACTACTAATTTCAACTGGTTCTGTTGAAAGGAAGATCAAGAAGGGCGAATACTGGAAAAAAAGTGATAGACTGAAGAAGAAGAATAATAATAATAAAAATAATAATAGGAATAAGTTATACATTATCTAGTGAACAGAAACCGTTTGATCTTTGGGATAATCAAAATTATAGACAAGTATATTCATTTTATTAGAAGTTCACTGTGTTTTTATCTTATCTTAATTTACAAGATTGGGTCTTTCAATTTTGTTTAAACAACAGGTTTACTTATTCTTGGTTTGCATCTTCTTATTTGAATAAGAAATGGATTCGGGCAATAACCCACCTAAACATGATAAAACTACCGAGAATTTTGCCAAAAAGCCTACATTACCCCCAATTCAACAGTTAACTAATGGTCAAGTATTTGAACATAGAGAGAAAAATCGAGATAATCAATTGAGTTCTTCTTCTACTACTGGGAATCTACCATTGAATAATTCTTCTTCTGATGGTTCCATTTCTGATCAACATTACCATTCACAACAACAACAACAACAACAACAAGCTGTACTGAATTACCCAGTGATTCATACATCACTACCGCATCAACTACATACATCTCAACCAACACGGCTACTACCTATAGATGAGCACCATCCCCCGCAACCAAACTCCGAACCCCAGCAAAATCAGGAACAACTTCAAAGCCAACAATTGGTAACTGCTACTACTACTACTACTACTACAACAACAGGCAAATCCAGACCAAAATTAGTTAAAAAATATTTCTGCAAGATTTGTTCACAAGGGTTTACTAGAAAGCATAATATGGTCAGTCATGAGTTGATCCATTCTTCGTTAAAGCCGCATATATGCAAAGTATGCAATTTAAGATTTAGAAGAATTCATGATTTAAAGAGACACGAGAAATTACACACAGGAGAAAAACCATATGCATGTTCCAAATGTTCAAGACGATTTGCCAGGCCAGATGCCTTAACTAGACACCAAAATTCTGCAAATGCCTGTACTGGTTTAAGTGGTTCCACATATAAGCCTGTGATTGAAGGAGAAGATGGTAGTGCCAGTAATCTTAACCTTCGAGATTCATTTGATGCACCGGGTGAAGGGCATTCATTACAAAATTCAGGTGGGGTAGTAGAAGGGTCTTCAAGTGGAATTCACAAGAGACAAAAAAGTGCTGGAGATACAATTAAGGACGATAATCTAAATCCTCGTCCGCCGTTACCTGGTCATTCAACTTCTTTACCTCCTCAACCTCCATATATTGATCCCAATCATAGCTCAAGAGCCCCATTGCAACATTCCCACTCAACACCAGCAGCTCCGATGCCATACCAACCACCACCTCCTCCTCCTCCTCCTCCTCCTCCTCCACCTCCAGTGTCATCTCAATTACCTTCTTTCTCTCAACATGGTAATATCAACCCTAATAGTGGATCCCCTCCATTGCAACATCCCCCACCACCACAAGCTGCCCCTCCACATGGTCATCTTTTTCAACTGGTCCCTCCTTTGCAGACTCATATACCACAACCGCAAAGTCATTTGCCATATCATCCACATTTAATAGGAGGTGGACCCCCAACAGCTCAACCACCACATCATCCACCACCACCACCATCACAGCAACTTCATTATCAGGGTCAAACTCATTACCCACAATACCCCTATATATCGTATCCACATCATGCTTATCAGCCACAACAGAATGCAGCAATCCCCTCTTATCTGCCCCTGCACGGAAGTCCGGTTTCTGCACCCCCTCATCCAGCCGGACTTGACCAAGGACAATACCCCATGCCAATCACGCCTACTAATCAACTGCAGTCACAAAGTGCTCCTCCCTTTGTATCACATCGCATTCCATCAATTAGTGTTGGATCACCATCACAACCGATAGATTTACAGCAGCGATCGGCTACAACAACTACAGGGGATAGTCGAACTCCTAGTTCTTATAGACCTCATGGA